>NW_021703782.1:87784889-88021252 GCF_005190385.1 Monodon monoceros | reverse complement strand
CCTCCCTCCCACCCTCCCTATCCCACCCCTCCAGGCGATCACAAAGCACCGAGCTGATCTCCCTGTGCTATGCGGCTGCTTCCCACGCATCTACCTTGCGTTTGGTAGTGTATATATGTCCATGCCTCTCTCGTGCTTTGTCACAGCTTACCCTTCCCCCTCCCCATATCCTCAAGTCTGTTCTCTAGTAGGTCTGTGTCTTTATTCCTGTCTTACCCCTAGGTTCTTCATGACATTTTTTTTTCTTAAATTCCATATATATGTGTTAGCCTACGGTATTTGTCTTTCTCTTTCTGACTTACTACACTCTGTATGACAGACTCTAGGTCTATCCACCTCATTACAAATAGCTCAATTTCGTTTCTTTCTATGGCTGAGTAATATTCCATTGTATACATATTGACTTTTATGACCTCACCTTGGGGGTCGTGCAGCCTCACTTCTGCCACATTCTGTTGATCAAGGCAGTTACAAAGGCCCATCCAGGTCCAAGGGGAGGGAACATAAAGCCCACGTTTTGATGGAAAAGTGTTCATATCACATTGTAATAAGAACATGTGGGATGGCATATATATTGATACACTGATGTGGCTGTATTTGGAAATTATCTGCTATGATCTTCAAGGAACACTGCCCTCTGCTACTGTGGGGACACTAACCTCGTGAAGCACTGGGAGCACATTAGACAAATAACCCTAAATGGCTACCTAGCTTGGTCATGAACATTTGTTATGAATCTCAGATGGAAGCTTTCCATCCAATTAGCAAGAGCCCCAAACTGTCAGGGACATACAACTGTGTGAAAAGGACTGAAGGAAATTATTTAGGATCTGTTTATTGAATTAACTCACCAAAGACTGACTACTCTGTACCAGGCCCTACAGAGGAGCCAGATACATCCCCTGCCTACCAGAAACAAATATACTCAAAGCCACTTTTCCTTGCTACACTGAACCAACATCCTTGAACCAAGTTAGTACACTTCCATTTTCTGTTTCCTTGAGCTAGAACCTTAGTTCCATATGCAAAATGGACTCTGAGGATATGCCCAGTCATACCTGAGTACAGGGACAAAGAAAATTTAGGCTTCCAAGCTGAGTCTCTCAAGGAAGAATTAAATACCCACCATAAAGGTAAAACAGATTAAATATTATTAGTGACTAGAACGTACAGATATTATAGGACTCAGTCTCCTTGTGTGGGAAAACTACAACCCAGGAGCCAAATCCTGCCAGCAGCCTGTTTGTTTGTTTGTTTTCCTTAATTTATTTTTTATTTTATTTTTGGCTGTGTTGGGCCTTTGTTGCTGTGCGTGAGCTTTCTCTGGTTGCAGCGAGCGGGGGCTACTCTGTTGCAGTGCACAGGCTTCTCATTGCAGTGGCTTCTCTTGTTGCGGAGCATGGGCTCTAGGTACGTGGGCTTCAGTAGTTGTGGAAAGTAGGCTCAGTAGTTGTGGCACGTGAGCTCTAGAGCGCAGGCTCAGTAGCTGTGACGCACGGGCTTAGTTGCTCCACAGCATGTGGGATCTTCCCAGGCCAGGGCTCGAACCCATGTCCCCTGCATTGGCAGGTGGATCCTTAACCACTGTGCCACCAGGGAAGCCCCCAGCAGCCTGTTTTTATCAATAAAGTTTTATCAGAACACAGCTCTGCTCATTGATTTAAGAACGGTCTGTGGCCACTTTCATGTGGCAGAGTTGAGTAGTTGCCACAGTGACTGTCTGGTCCCATAGACCCTCAAATATTTATTGTCTGGCCCTTTACAGACAAAGTTTGCTGCCCTTCCTCTAAATCTTTTTGCTTGCTTGCATCAATCATAGTGCTGCCTTCTATCATGCTTCACCTAGGCACCAGGCTCTATGCTAGGAATCCCTGTATGAATTACTTTCAACTTTACCTGGAACCATCAGGGAAATATTATCCTCATCTTGCAGATGGAGCAAATCAAGATTTTAAGAGGTGAAAGGTTTGCACAGAGCCACAACCCGCCAGTGGTGGAATTCAAACCCAGGTCAGTATAATTCCAAAGGCCACGCTCTTATCTTCACACCTGTCAGTAAAAGCATGGGGTATAGACACTTCTGCCTTCTGGCTGTCTGGGTGAGAAACAACTGGAATCCAGGAGCTGCCGGACGTGATTATGAGCCTAAGGAATCTGCACTCGAGCACAACCACTTTCCCCAAATGATTGATTATAATGGAGACGATTCATCATCCCGCGAGGCGGGGATCATGGAGGTTGTCCCTAGAAGCCAACAGAATGAACAGAGAGGGTTGGGCCACAAAAGCCGTCAGCACACACAGCTGAGACCTAGGGCTTGGAGCTATAGACACAGAACCACGGAGACTCCACCACCTTCCTCAGAGCTCCTCAATCTGGAGCGTTGCCCAGGCCATCTGGAGGATCAGGAAGAGTCCAGTCGTGACAGGTAGCTTTTATCTGGACAGCAGTCACTGCTGTAATGAAACTCCCCTTAGCACTTGCCAAACTCCGTACATCTCTGGTTCAGCTGGGAGCTGGTACCCCTCTGTGTAAGTCCGCATTCGCCGGCTCCAGACCGTTAGCACCCTTAAGAGACAGGAGGCAGAGATGTTTGTGGGCACAGGACACTTGGGACCACAAGGAATCTACCCAGACATTCCCTGAGAACTCACCTATCACAGCCTTGTTGGTGCTGGGACCCAAGTCTGAGCTCTGCTAACAAAAAGGAGGGCATTGCCCATAGCATACTGAGGTATTTTTTGATCATTGCTGTTTTGTTTTTAAATTCTCTCACATTCATTACACATGTTTTTATCGAGCATCCACCATGCTCGATAAATAAATGAAAGAAAATTCCCTGCCATCAATAATAATTAATGAGTGCTTACTCCATACCAGGAATTTCTCTAAAAGCTGTGCAGGCAGAAAGACATTTAAAACTCACAGCAACACTGCAAGGTAGGTACCAGCCTTGTCTCATTTCACAAAAGAAGAAACTGAGGCACAAGAAAGTTCATTCATTCAACAAATGCATCACACACACACACACACACACACACACACACACACACACGTATATATATATAAAGAGAGAGCAAACTTTCTATGCTAATACTCCCAATAACTAGCATGTTTACAATTGGAGCCCTAAAGTTTAAAAAAAAATCCTAACCATACACATTTACATACATTTCTGCTCATTGTACCATCCCCGCTAAGAAAGCCATTTTTTAGATGGTGAAACCTCAGAGACGTTTAAGGGATTTGCACAAGGTCACACAGCCAGTCGTGGCCTGCCTATCAGGGAAATGCTTTCTATAGAAGGACCAGAACAAGATCCTCAAGGTACCTTTCAGCTTTAGAACCCAAGGGATCAATTGCAGGGGGCTCTCCTCTCCCACCCTGGCCCCTTGTCCCCTCATTGGGAGTCTACCCGTCACTCCCAGGTCCCTTCTAGCAAAAATCAAGTATTTGAAGCCCCATCACAGAGTTATTTAAACTCTTCCTGCCTCAGTTCCTTGTCTGTAAAATGGGAATAAAACCAGTTATTTCCTTAGAAGTGTGTTGTGAGGATTAAATGTTAATCTATATATAGTACTTAGAGCAGCACCCGGCACATCCCGAGCGCCATTGGAGAGTTGCAATTATTAAATGTTCACTACGGGGCTTCCCTGGTGGTGCAGTCGTTGAGAATCTGCCTGCTAATGCAGGGGACACGGGTTCGAGCCCTGGTCTGGGAGGATCCCACATGCCGCATTGCAGCTGGGCCCGTGAGCCACAACTACTGAGCCTGCGCGTCTGGAGCCTGTGCTCCGCAACAAGAGAGGCCGCGATACTGAGAGGCCCGCACACCGCGATGAAGAGTGGCCCCCGCTTGCCACAGCTAGAGAAAGCCCTCGCAAAGAAACGAAGACCCAACACAGCAAAAATAAATTAATTAATTAATAAAAGTGAAGACATTCCATTTGTTTAAAAAAAAAAATGTTCACTACGCTCGATGGACCTAGAGATTGTCATACAGAGTGAAGTAAGTCAGAAAGAGAAAAACAAATATCATATAATATCACTTATATGTGGAATCTAGAAAAATGGTACAGATGAACTTACTGGCAAAGCAGAAATAGAGTCACAGATGTAGAGAACAAACCTGTGGTTACCAACGGGGAGTGGGACAAATTGGGAGATTGGGATTGACATATATACACTACTATGTATAAAATAGATAGATAACTAATGAGAACCTTCTGTTCAGCAGAGGGAACCCGACTCAATGATCTGTGGTGACCTAAATGGGAAGGAAATCAAAAAAAGAGTGGATATGTGTATACGTATAACTGATTCACTTTGCTGTACAGCAGAAACACAACACTGTAAAGCAACTATACTCCAATAAAAAATTTTTTTTAAATGTTCACTATGCACTAGGTCCTGTTCTAAGTTTTACATGAATCCATACCTACATGGTTGGGACTCTTGCCAGCCCTATTTTATCAGTGCACAAGGAGGCACAAGGAGGTTGTGGGAGGAGGTTACATAGCTTATAAGCGCTGGGGCCAGGATTTGAACCCAAGCAGTCAGGCACCCAACTCTGTGCGCTTGACCTAATACGATTCTGCCTCAGGACCCCATCATGCTGACCCAGCACGGGAAGGGGACAGTTGAGTGGGAAGTCATTCCAGAAGACATAACATTGGAGCTGGTCTTTGGTGACAATTGGTATTTGTAAGGAGTTAGGGAGGTGGAATAGAGGTGTGTCACTTGACGTAGGGTTCAAAGGCATTGATTTGGGAGTTAGAATCCCCACTACACCATTTGCCAGCAGTATAACCTCCAGTGAATTGCTAAGTATCTATGCCTCAGTTTTCTCATGTGTAAAACAGGAATCACTATTCCTACCTTGAGAGGCTGTTGTACAGATGAAATGAACTCAAGCACTTAGGATGTTCTCTGGCACATAACAAGTGTGCAGGAAATGGAGGGTATTTCCTCCCAGCTTCACTCATCTCCTGCTGCCTTGCATCCCTCTTATTTTCATCCTTTCTGCCCCCGATGACCCACCCCCATTCTCTTTATGGAACATTGGTAGTTAGTGTCACTTTGTCTGGCTTACTTTGTTCAGCAAATACTCTCTTAGTTTTCCTCATCCCCTCTGGGACCTCTTTCACCATTTCCTTTCCAAGTACCTCTTCCTGTGTCCATTCTGAAACACTGATTTTTCTGTGGGTACCACTGTTGGTCATCTCCTCTCTTCCCACTCTACATACCTGGGTAATCTGTGCATCCATATACTGACAAATCCCAAATCTGTCTGTCTGGAGCAGATCACTCTTTTGAGCTCCAGACCCACATTTCTAGCTACCACCTCTGCTGGGATGTCACAGTGCTACGTGTCTAAATTAGAACCATCCTTTTTATCCCCCAAAGTGCTCTACCTCCTGACAACCCAATCTTAGCAACTGGCACCACCACCCAGCCAGTTGCCCAAGCTAGAAACTGGGAGTTGTTTTGGAATCCTCTTACCATTCCACCTCCACGTCTAATTAGTCACCAAGTCTTGTTGACTTCACCTCCTTTGACACCTTCCCCTTCTCTCCAGCTCCACTGCTCCTGCCTAGTTCAGGCTCAGCCCATGTCTTTTATAGTCTTGGCAGAGCTTCCTAACAAAACTCCTCATCAGCCTTTGCCCTCCTTTAATCCAACCTCTACATCACGGTTGACAAACTTTTTCTGTAAAGGACCAGATAGTAAATATCTTAGGCATTGTGGCCATAGGATCTCTGTCACAACTAAGGAATTCCGCCATTGTAGGCAAAAGCAGCGGCAGACAATGCATAAATGAATGGGTATGACTCTGTTCCAATAAAATTTCATTTAGAAAAACAGGAGCTGCATGGATTTGGCTCATGAGCCATAATTTGCCAGCTCTTGTCCTATATTGTGACCAAAGTGGCACATGTCATTCCTCTGTTGAAAATCTTTCATTGATCTCCAGATGCTGTCAAGATAAAGTCTAAGACCCTTAATAAGGCTATTATGTGCTCTGTGATCTGGTCTCTTCTTCCTCTTCTTCTTCTTCTCCTTCTCCTTCTCCTTCTCCTCCTTCTCCTTCTCCTCCTTCTCCTTCTCCTTCTCCTTCTCCTTCTTCTTCCTCTTCTACTTCTTCTTCTTCTTCTTCTTCTTCTTCTTCTTCTTCTTCTCCTCCTCCTCCTCCTCCTCCTCCTTCTTCTTCTTTCTTCTTCTTCTTCTTCTCCTCCTCCTCCTCCTCCTTCTCCTTCTTCTTCTCCTATTTATCACATTACCCATGCTTCAACTTTTTCCAGCAGCTACAGATCCACAATCCTAGAGTATATTGTGAATTTTTTCCATCTCTGTGCTTTAAAGTTGCTGTTCTTTCTGCCCCCAAATGTCCCTTCCCTTCATTTATTTAGCACACTGGCATTCATCCCCCCCCAAATTCAAGTTAAGTCTCATCACCTGTTTGAAGTCTCCTATTCCACAACTGGACAGAAAGAGTACTTCTTGTGAAATGTATTTCACTGACAAATTGGGAGGTCTTTGATGATAGAAACTATGTCTCATTCATTTCACATTTTTGATGGCTAAAGGAACCCTCATTTTCACTGTACATAGGAGGAAACTGAGGCACAGGAAACCCATGTTACAAACTCAATGTCACATAGCAAAGAAGGCTCTATACTGGAATTGAAACCTGGAAAACACGGATCCTGAGTCCAAAACCTATGCTCTCTCTACTTAACTTTAAAAGTCAGAAAGAAAGATCTTTGTCCAGTGTCTACTTATTTCATAGCCTGGAAATAATATCACTAGATTTTCTCCATATCCATGAAAGCCTTTAGCAGTAGAACAGGAGAAACAGGATTCTGTATGGCTCCTTCAGAATAAACGATGTGATCTTTCTCTTTTCTCTTACTTTCAAGTCTCTGGGCAAGCTGATGAAGGCAACCCATAGGTTCCAAGTGTTGCTGCTGCCTCAACACTCTAAAGAGACTTCTTGGAGTTCTCTAACTAGTTGGGTGGGTCCTCTCCTTCTGTTGGCTCACTTTTCTGATCCCTTCTGTGAGCATCCTTCACAAAGTAAGTCATTCTGAAAATAAATGAGTTTTCCCACCCTATCAGGTGTGCTCAGAACACAATGGACAATGAAGTTCATGGTCTGCATGGTGGTCCATTCTCATGTCTCACGCGTTACTGTACAAGGAGTGCATACTGCACTTTGTGGTAAGGGTATGGAGTAATGTGAAAAGACTAAAAATGGAAACACAGAACTCAAAGTTACCATTTCTTTCTGAAGAAATAACCCAGAACTGACTTGATTGCCACTCAGCAATGGGATACATGCTTTTAAAAAAATCCTTCACGTTCTGATGCATTTGCAAGAAGGAAGGCAACATCGTACTTTCAGGCACTTTTTTCTTAAATTCAAGACTTCAAGGATGTGTGAGAACTGACCTTGACCTCTAGGCCTGTGGTTTTCTATGTGAGCTCTGCAGAGTTCTAGGATTGCCCTGAGATCTCCAGGAGTTCTACAGTGAAGTATTCTCCACTAATTGTTGAAGGTTTACACTATGTCCTCTTGAGTTCTATGTTGGATTCCAGATAAAATTTCTGTTTTGAAAAGTCATTCTATCTTTGGTCTCAGCAGCAGAAGTGAGATGATGAAGGGAACGTCATCATGCGGAAAGCGTCAGAATAAGACGCATGCGTTGTGCCACCGCTGTGGCTCTACGGCCTACCGCCTTCAGAAGTCGACCTATGGCAAACGTGACTACCCTGCCAAGAGAAAGAGAGAGCATGACTGGAGTGCTAAAGCTAAAAGACGAAATACCACTGGGAATGGTCGAACGAGGCACCTAAAGATTGTACACCGCAGATTCAGGCATGGATTCTGTGAAGGAGCCGCACCTAAACCCAAGAGGGCAGCTGCTACAGCACCCATCCATCTTAACGATTAGTCGTGCAATAAACGTTCTGGTTTAAAAATCAAACAAACAAAAAAGTCGTTCTACTGCTTATTAGAAAAAATCGAAAATTAAAACTATAATATTCAAACTGACAGTTTAAATTAATGGCTCTGGAATGTACTTAGGGACCAATTTGTAATAGATCTGCTGATCCCTCGTTTCGTCAAGAAATAACTGTGGAAGCAAATAAAAATCTGGAAATATTTGCAAGATGATTGAGCAACAAACCCGCTTCTAGCTTTCTATGCCATCCATCAGGAGCCTCAGCACTTTCCTCTTGGTCGCCTCCTTGGCTCCGGACCCCTTGGCCTCACTCATCCTGGCACTCTGCTCCACCCTCCCACTTCTCCCCTTTCTGCCTCTCGATGCTTACTCACATTTGAGAGTTGACATTTACACTTGATCTTTATACTCAGCTTAGTCTTCCCAGAGTCACAGCTTTGGCTCCCCTTAAACACGATGCAGGCTCTCTTGGCTGCCTCAGGCTGCCTTGGGTGACATGTATTCTGGGTCCACTTAACCCGTAAACTTTACCCTATAAATTAACACTGGAGGGGTCCCATTCAGCATAGCAGCTCATGAGGAATAGTAGCCGAAATATAAATAAATCTCAAAACACATGACAGGAAGCTCCTACTAAAGAGAGTTATGGAGTTAAAGTTATTAATTCAACAAAGATTAACTGTGTGCCTGTTATATGCCACAAATGAGCTGGGTCCTGGAGATTTGGCAGCTATGGGCTCTGCCCACAAGATGCTCACGGTGTAGTAGAAGAGACAGCACAGGGCATAGCTATCTGTGAGACACACTGAAATGGGACAAAACAAGCCTTACAGAGATAAGTCCAAACAGTTTGCAGTAATTGTAGACATTCACAGTCTGGTGCCTACCCTCCTAACCTTATTTCTTCTCTCCTTCCCAGTGCTTCCTGAGCTCTAGCCACACAAAATCCCTCCCTTTCCATGACCTTTCACAAGTCTATGCATTTGCCCAGGCTCCTTTCTCTGCTGCAATTGCTTTCTCTGCCTCCTTCCTCACTGCCAGGTTCTCTCTCGCCCATCATGTAACACATAGGTGAATGTCAGCTAGCAAGTCCTTAATAAATCTGAACAAATAAATTAAAGGCCCAACTCAATTGTCTACCTTTCCGTGAAGCCCCTCCCTGATTTTCAGAATTAATCTGTCGCCTTCTCCGTAATCCCACAGCCCTTTGTTCACATCTTCATCAAATCTTTTAATAAGCTGTGCTAAAGTTATTGATTTCTGTGTCTCATGTCCCAACCAGCATTTCCTTAAGAGTAAAGATAAAGTCTTAGATGTCTTTGTATAGATCAGTCACTTCCCTAACACACTTACCCCTTCCCCGGAATTATCACTGCCTGATCATGTATTTTCTGCTCAATAACTGATTGATAAGGCAATAAACATAAAAATGAATGAATGAGTCATGGGTATAAAATATCATGCAGGCACAAAGAAGAAAGGATTCATTCTTACTATGGATATCAGAAAAGGCTACCTAGAAAAGATGGCATAAAAATTGAGCCTTGAGAAATTATTAGAAGTGTTCCTAAAAAACAAGAGAGAGGAGGACACTCCTAGGGAGGAAAACATGTGGGCAAAGGTAGGGAGGAATGAAAGAATGAGACAAATTTGGGGAATGATGACTACATTGATCTGGCTGATGGCCCCTCTGAGGAGTATAGATTTTATCATGGGTCAATGGAGAGCCACCGCAGGGGAGTGACACAGTCAGACGTGCATTCTAGGAAGATAAGTGTGGACTAATAATAGGCGAGAGATTGGAAGCCAGGTGACCCTTCGGAGGCTGCTGCACTTATCCTTGTCTAGAGGAGGGGTGGAGAAGATCTGGACTAAGACCGTGAATGTGGAGGTGGGGAGGAAGGATGGTTTAATAGATCTTTAGGAAATAACTCAACAGGAGCTCTAATTTTGCAGAAAAAAGGAAGAAGCCCAGACACAGAGAGAAAGGAACTGATGAGAATGTGAATTAGAAGAAGCAGAATCAGATCATCAAGTGATCTGAATGGCCAAGGCAGCAGCCTTCCCAAAGGAAATGGTACAAACTCAGAAGTCAAGGAAATGTTGTCGTGAGCAGGGAACCCAACCAAGGAAAAATTCACTCCACATTTTACAGGAGTTACCAGACTGGTGAGGAAAGCTGGGTTCTTGGCTGAGGTTTGTATTGAGCTGATCACCAAGAGCAACACGTGCATGACTAACAACCCCATAATAGGCCCTTCCTTACGAGCTGTAATGGGAGCTGTGCTGACAGATGTGACGGGTGTTGTCAGCAATCCTTGGGGAGTGACAACTGCAGAGCTCACACACAAAAACAGGTGAGACTCACTCTTGAAACATCCTAGCTGTTGGTGTGTAAGCAGGCTGGGTTCCTCAAGCATCCTGAACGTTTTCTTTGCCCGTTTGGAAGGGTTATCCTAATATCTTCTTAGCTGTGAGATCTTGTGAGAGCCTGACCTCCCTGCTGGGGCTCACTTTCCTTATCTGTAAAAGAGGGATAACAGTACAAGCTCCTTTGAAAGGTGATAGTGAGAAATTGATGAGAAGCTAGGCTTCTCAGTAAGCTAAGAAGCACGAATAAATGTTCTGGCTTAGTAATACAAGCCAAGAAATGTACCTGGAATTTATTTCTCCATATTTCTGAGAAAAATGTGGTCTGTTTCTGTATGATCTGTGCAAACCATCCAAAGGGTTAGCAAAAAAGTGTTTTTCCTGATAGAGAATAATTTCTTCTTTTAAAAGGGAAGTGATGCTCTGCTAACGGCAAATACATCAAAAAAGTTGAGTGTGGTCTTCCTGATGCCACTCAGAGACAAAGGAGAGCCACCAGCATCTGTGATGGCTCTGAATCAGCAGAAGGCAAATGGAGCTGACCATGAGGCAAGGAGAGAAGGCTTCTGGAGCACATCCCCTCTCAACAGGTCCCAAAGGAATCCACCAATGGCTAGCCACATCTCTGCAAGAGCTCGGAAACTAAGATGGGAAAGAACAGCTCAGTGTCTCAGAATGTGCCATTTTGATTAAAAATGGATACCTGTGGGGAAGAATTCCAAAAATGTAGACTAGAGAGAGCTGGAGGCTTTTTAAAAAATTATTCCCCAAGTCGTTTTTTCTTTGTGACAGTATCTTACGTTTAAAGTTTTGTTTAGAAAACACTTTCACTCTCTTTGTTCTATTCAGTCCTCACAGTAAGCTGTGGAGATGGATATTATCGATAGTGTTATTATTCCCATGAAAGAGCTGAAGAAACGGAGGCTCAGAGTGACACACAGTCACTAGCAGGACTGTGACACCTGACTCTCAGCTCACCCTCTCCGTGTACACAACCCAACAGCAAGCTCCCCGAGTGCAGAACCATGGCTTCCGTTTCCCTTAGTGCCTAACCTACCGCTCCAAATAGACACTCAGGAGTGCTTCCTGATTAAACGATCTTATTTGTTTGTATATGTAGTCATTCCATGCGTATGTAGTGGGCACCAAATAATGCTCCTGTGGATAATGAATAACTCATATGCAAACTAAACTCTGCTTGAAACCTGGTGGGGGGGCGGGGCATGAGGAGAAGAAAAAGCAAGAGCCCACAACCACTTTGGATTGAACCTATAGGAAGAAACAGAAAACAGTATTTGAAGAGACTGGCCTAGTAGCCAGTGAAGGAAGAATGTTTTGGGGATAACAGAGGGGGCCTCAGTCCCCTTCCTCTAAGCCAGTGTTTCCCACACTGGTTTGTAGCAGAATCACCTGGAGAGTGACTGAAAAATTCAGAGGCCCAGGGTCCTTGAAGTAGGATTAGGCCTGGGCCTTGATATTTTACCAGAGTTCTCCAGGTGATTCTGACACTGGCCAAATTTGAGGACCACTGTTCTAAACAGACTTTTCTTAGGGATGAAGCTCAATAGCCGTGACTCTGAATTTTCTCTGCTTCTTCCCTTGTGTGAAAAAGGGGATGAGGTTTCTGCTGGAGGTCAGTGGTTGACCTCTGCCCAGTAGGGGTAATGCCTATGTATGAATTCACAGGACTTAGTCAAGGTTGCCAGTCTCTAGTTAGGACTTGAAGAGGAGAAGCTGGCATGGGGTGAAGCTCTCTGGTACCCCATCACCAGTGGGAAGGATATTGTTCCAGCTACATGCTCATGACGCCTTCCCCAACACACACTTTTGCCCTTTAAACAAAGTTTCATTCAATGAACACTGACAAAGCCACTACCATGTCCCAAGAACTGGGTCAGTCCCAGAGGGTAAGCAGGCAAGTTCCTACTTTCAAGGGCCTCCCAGGCTGATGGGAGAGACCAGAGCCCTATGGATGAACATGGTAAACACTGTAGGAAAGGTGAGAGCCTGTGGAGGGAAGGCTAACTCAGATGGGGCCAGGAAAAGTTCCCAGAGGAAGTGACATTTGAAAAGTACAAGTACACCAGGCGGGGAAGGGGAAGCAAGCTCTCAGGAGAGAAACCAGCTGGTGGCAAGGCCAGAGGGATGCCCCAGGCCAAGCAGGGCTAACAGACTGGGGGGCTGAGAGGCAGGGTGTGGAGGACGAGAGGAGGAGAGGGGGGCCAGATGTGAAGGGCCTGGAAGGCCAAGCAAAAGAGTGGAAGCTTCATCTCAACAATCAAGAGCCTTCCCTCTTTGTTACCTTCCCTTCCCACTGGTTCTGTCTGCCTTGTGTCTCCCCTTTAGGAGGCTAGAGAAGAGGGAAAAGCAAAGGAGGAAGGGAGGGGGTGCAAAGGGAAAAAGGAGAAAGGAGAAGAGGAAGAGAGGCATTCCAGTTCCTTTTTGTTGACCCCACGTTGAAATGCTGTGGCTTGTGTCTTATGAAGAACTAGAAATTTAATGATTTCTGGCTTCACAAGAGATGTAGTGGTGAACTCAACCCAGGAGGGCTGGGCTCAGCTCTGGTGGCGCAGCTTAGGTAGAACCAGTAGAGCCTAGAGTAGTGGTTCCCAAACTCTTGACCTCAAGGGTCATCCCTTGCCCGCCATGGTTTTATATAGGCTTGGAGCATCTGTTGATGGAGAAAATATAAAAGGAAAAAGAAAAATCTGTTAATTCAGGAGAACTCTAAGGTAAATTTGTATTCATTCTATACAATAGCACCCACACACTTGAGAGTTCATTAATGCATAATAACCTACAACAAAAGGCAAATAACACACATAGAGAAATATCTGTAACATATATGATAGGCCAAGGGTTAATGCCTTAATATGTAAAGAGTTCTTACAAATTAATAAGAAAAAGACCAACAACCCAACAGGAAAAAAAAATGGATAGCAAAGGACATTTGCAGTGGTGTTCACAGAAAAAGAAATACAACTACCTTAGGGGACTTCCCTGGGAGTCTGGTGGTTAAGACTTCACCTTCCAATGGAGGGGGTGTGGGTTCGATCTCTGGTCAAGGAGCTAAGATCCCACATGCCTCACGGCCAAAAACCCAAAACATAAAACAGAAGCAGTATTGTAACAAATTCAATAAAGACCTTAAAAATGGTCCACATCAAAAAAAAAAAAACTTTAAAGATAAAAAAAAGAAATACAACCTTAATCTCTCTCATAATGAAAATATCTCTATATGAAATGCCATTTTTTTTTTTAACCTGGTAGAGTAGCAAAGACTAAAATGTTTGATACTTACAGAGTAGAAAGGATGTGTTGAGAAAACACCACTTTTATTCATCACTGGGAAAATGTAAATGGGAACAAATTATTTGGAGGACAATTTGACTATATCTATCAAAATTTAAAATATACTCTTGTACAGAAATTCCACTTGTAGAAATGTATACTACATATAAAATCACACATGTTCACAAAGTACATCAAATGAGCTGGACTCGATAAAGTGCAGTGAGAATGCAACTTTATTTTTCTCACCCTGAGAATTCATTTACCTGTTCCTTTCATTCACAGAAAGTCTCTGTCATTTCAAAGCACACTCCAGTGTGTTTATCAGAACTCTAAATAAATTTCATTTCAAATCCGTTGGCTCAGACCCTTCCTAAGCTCAGGTCTGTTTCTAGTGTGGGTGCCACTTGTAGGGGAGAAAAGCAAGGTCATCTTTTGTCTTCCACCTTACTCCCTCCCCTCACCTCACTGCCTCCTCCGGATGGACCAGATAAAGAGGAAATAGGTAAGGGGGACCAGGCGCAACCAAATAAATAAGTAAATATTTTTTTAAAAAGAAACTGAGCCTAAAAGAGCCTCATTTTACCATACTGTTATATGTATATACCACATATATAATTTACAAAAATAACCTAAATTTCTGGTAAGTAAATCATGGAACAACCATATGATAATCTGCATATGTCATTATAGGAAAAATTCTACTAAGTTAAAAAAAAACAAAACAAAACAGAGTGTAGAACACTGTAGGCTCCCATTTGTATGTGAGTGGTTTTAAAGGGACATGTTGGCATATACACAGTTGTACCTGCACAGAAATTCTGGGGAGTGGGATGGTGAGCAGACCTACTATTCATTGTATAATATTTTATGCTTTTTAAGTTTTTACAATAATGTATTCGTTTTATAATTTTAAAACCTACTCTTAAGAAAAAAAAGTAAAGGCAAACGCAATACATAGGGTTCCTTTTAGAAAGCTCTGGTATTTTTTACAAAAGCAATCCTCTTTCATTCAAACAATATAGAAACACACGAAGAAAAAAAAAGAAGAGATCTACAGAAAATATCTAGAAGGAAACAAATGGAAAATATATACCCCACAAAATTTTAAAAATCCGTCTCCCACCCTCTCTCTGCCCTGCAAGGTTAGCACTTTTAACAGTTAAGTGTACATCTTCTTCTAGGTGTTTCTTGATAACTCTACAACATATGTGGTTTTCTTTACACCAAAAATGGAATTGCACTCTACAGAATGTTCTTAAGCCTGATTTTTGTTTTCACTTTAAAGTATACCTTGGACCACCTTCCAAGACAGTGCACAGAGACCTACCCCACTCTTCCCAGCCTTCGAAACAATATACCTCTGTGTGTCCCCAACACACACATAGCTACTTGACCGTGACTTGAGACTGCTGCTCTTTTAGCAGCCGTAGTGATGGCTCTTCCACAGGTCTGTGCGCTGTAACACCATCCCCACCCTTCAGATCCCTTAGGTAGGGTTGCTGGGACCACAGTGTTGACAGACACAGCCAAAATTCCATACAACTACTCTCCTTGCCAGTCCCTCACCACGCTCCCCCTCTTTGACAGCAGCTGTATGTGAGCCACCTTCCTTTTTTTTATATATAAATTTATTGATTATTTTTGGCTGTGTTGGATCTTTGTTGCCGCATGCGGGCTTTCTCTAGTTGCGGCGAGAAGCGGCTACTCTTCATTGCCGTGCGTGGGCTTCTCATCGCAGTGGCTTGTCTTTGTTGTGGAGCATGGACTCTAGGCACGCATGTTTCAGTAGTTGTGGCACGCAGGCTCAGTAGTTGTGGCTCACGGACTTAGTTGCTCCATGGCATGTGGGATCTTCCTGCACCAGGGCTCGAACCCATGTCTCCTGCATTGGAAGGTGGATTCTTAACCACTGCGCCACCAGGGAAGTCCCTGAGTTGCCTTCTTGACAGAATTATAAACCACACTGAGAGACTCAAGACCTACAGACTGGGACCCACAGACCTCATTAAAGCTTCTCCACTGGTGCCTGATAATCCCTACAGCTATGTGGCAGAGGAAAATGGGAGAATGAAGAGGACTATTGTATTTACATTACACAACCATAGCTTAAACTTGGAATAGAAGGTAAAGTCAGCCTCATCATTGTTAGATAAAACATAACTCATCTATGACATGTCTTTCTTGCACCCAGCAGCTTTGAGCTGGGCCTCAAACCCCTTGTAGAATCTATGTCTATTCTCTTCTGCCCTTAGATAACCCTATTAAAATTCTCCAGTCTTATGGAAAAGCAAAATCAGTAACTGGGTCCATGGAGATTCTGGACGCCGTGTGAGAAAATAGTGAAAGCCACTTGGTCTGGAGAAGAAAACGGCCTGGGAGTGATGACGGTTGTCACCAAAACTCTTGAAGGGCTGGCCCAAGGATGGAGGGCCAGATAAGTGCAGAACAGGAGCAAAAGTTTGGAGCAAAAGGCAGGCAGGTTTTCAAGTTAGACCAGAGAGTTTTTTCTAACCATCAGAACTGTCCAGAGTTTTCAGGGGAAGCGGTAGCCAGGACTAGAGTCAGTGACTCTCTAGAAGCCAAGGGGAAGCTTCCAGAGGGCAATGTGCATGGTGCAACAGCAGTATTGCTGAACAAGTCCAACTGGCTGTCATCAATGAGCCACGCAGTCTACATTTATTTTATTATTTTTGTGAAATCTGCCTATATGTCAAGATTTGTCTATGCTTTTCCATCTCAGAAACCTGATTTTTTTTAATGTTTGAATCAATTTCTTTTTAAAATTTTTATTTTATATTGGAGTATAGTTGATTTACAATGCTGTGTTAGTTTCAGGTGTACAGCAAATGATTCAGTTATACATACACATATATCTATTCTTTTTCAGATTCTTTTCCCATATAGGTTATTTCAGAATATTGAGTAGAGTTCCCTGTGCTATACAGTAGGTCCTTGTTGATTATCTATTTTATATATAGTAGTGTGTATATGTTAATCCCAACCTCCTAATTTATCCCTCCCCCCACCTTTCCTCTTTGGTAACCATAAGTTTGTTTTCTGTGTCTGTGAGTCTATTTCTGTTATGTAAATAAGTTCATTTGTATCATTTTTTTGGATTCCACATATAAGTGATATCATATACTTGTCTTTCTCTGTCTGACTTACTTCACTTAGTGTGATAATCTCTAGGTCCATTGATGTTGCTGCAATCAGAAACCTGATTTGATTAGAACAGAAAGAATAGATTAGTGTCTCACAGAAGGTTCATATCAACCAAACACAAAGAGATGGATGTGTAAACTGGAGTAACAGTGCATTCATTTACAAGGAGAGACAGCCATCAGGTCGACCAGAAACTCAAGTCATCCTCATCAGGCATCTTTTTCTCCTTGGCAGATGGGCTCAGTGGGGATAGTTGTGTCCATGGAGCTGTAATTCTCAAGGTCTATCACCCGAGACTCTGGCTTGGATGATACCAGGATGAGCTCTGCCCAGTCACTGTGTGATTTCCTTTAATCCTCACAAACATAGATTGTGAAACCACCGTCATAGTGTTTCACTCCATCCTCTAATACACAGTTACCTCAATCCTGTCATTGACAAGTCCCGCTGTTCGGGAAGACTCTCTTTAAAGTGACTTTATGGATTTCCACTCTGGCTTATCATATTTGAATTTCATATCTCAATTCGCATAGGACAGATCCTGTTCTGGTAAGAGAACATCACTTGCATCAGGAAAGCAGAGGCTTACTGTGTCCTGTAGTGAGAGGCAGTGTGGAGTCCTGGTTAAGAATACAGACTCACCAGATTGAATCCCAGTTCACTTACTATATACATGACCTTGGGCAAGTTACATAATCTCCCTCTGCTTCAGTTTCCTCTTCTGCAAAGTGGAGATAACAATAGTATCTGCTCATAGGGTTTGTGGTGAGGATGAAGTGAGTTAATAAACAAAGTCTGCAGCACCAGGCTCTGATATAAACCTTGCCTCCTAGTCCTCAGCATAAGACAAGTCATATTCTTGTCTCCACTTCACCAAGGAGAAAGCAGAAGCTCAGCAAGTTCAGACTGAGAGCTGGAATCGAAACCCAGGTCTCTTTGACCATGAAGCCAAGATCTATTCTGTCACCCACATCCCACTGGATCCCTCCCACAGACATGGTGGAATCACTTCTCTTCTCTTCCCTGGGTTGGGGCGGGGTGGAAGAAAGTCTATTTTCATCACCACAGCTCATCCTTGAGCAAGAAAAGTGATGGTGTCTGCTGCCTACGGTCAGGCCAGAGCTAGCGGGTGAGAATCACAATTGCGTAACACGCGCAGCTGCTTCGGCAGGTGTGTCCACAGCTAAACATGGCAGAAGTTTCATTTCCAGAGTCAAAAAAGAATACCTATCCCAAAACATCCTCTACAACTTTACCAGAGGTGGAGGGGGTATGACCAACGGGCAGGATTGGGCACTCCTACAGGCAGACTTCATTCTTTCTCTGCTGTAATAACTGTTAAAAGTACAACTCTGCCAGGTCCCCATCCAGCCATTGGCTCCAATCACAAGGGTCCCCAGACCCTCTGTGTTAACTGAACATCCGACCATGGCCCATAGAACAGTCACCTATGAAAGAGAAAACAATAAGAGAAGGAGAGAGCTAGTGACCCTGAGATTGAAGAAGGTTCTGGAAGAAACTTTCATTCATTCTAAGCACTTACTACGGGGGAAGCCTGGTTAGCTGGACAGGCCTGGGTTTTAAGCTGTCCACACTAGTTTTATGACTTAGATTTAGCCACTCAACCACTCCATCTTCAATGTGCTCTGCTTCAAAGTGGAAGAATATTCCTACCTTGAGGTTTTGCTGTGAGGAAGAGCAAACATATGTAAAATGCTAGAACTATTATTATGGAGATGTCAAGAGCCACCATTAACCTAGGACAACCAAAATACAGGATGGATGGAAATCTTTTTTAAGAGACCAACAAAACAAAATATTTACTTTTTTATATAAGTAAATCAATTGCAAAGGGAAGAGAGAAAAGGAATATTTTTAGTACCTACTATAGGCCAGATCTTATCAGGCCCTTTACCTGCATGGAATCTCACATATTCCATGTGACAAGTTTTATTACCTTTATTTTACAAATAATGAAACAGTTCATAGGAGAGGCTTTACAAGACAATGTAGCTAGCCTGTGGCATGGTGAGACCAAGAACCAAGGGCTTTCAGACGCCATCCACACCTCTCTCTGACGCACCATTCCACTTCTGCCTCCAAAGTGAAAATGCTAAAAACTCCTTGGAAAAAAATAGTGCAGAACATTTATAGAGTACCCCAGAGCAGTGCTTCTCAAAGTGTCTTTGGGGGTAACCTATTGTGTTTTATTTTGTTTTAATTCACCACAGACTGTGACATTTGTAAAATATAATGAAAACAAATTACTAGAAATGTAAAAATTTAAAAGACATACAAACTCAACTTTTTTATTAGATTCCACACATACAGCATTAGTCTGTCAAATTGTCATAAATATTTCCAAGTGTTTGCTCTCAGTGTTTGCGCTTATCTCTTCATGGACCAGCCTGTGGACCAGACTTTGGGTAGCATTGCCTGAGGGTTAAAGCGATCCTCATATCATGGAGAAAGATCTCAAAAAGTCATCTAAGTTTGCCTCCTGTTTCCAGGCAAAGATTGTGTGAAATTCCCAAGGCTGGGCTCTTTCCTTCTTCCTGAGAGCATCTCTCCAGAGCCTCACACCCAGCAGATATAGATCATCCCCATCTCCTAGTAGCCTCTGCCCAGACCAAACCAGAACATTTGCTTCCAAAGTTTATTTGAAGCTTTCCAGTTCAGCCCTTATCCCTTCTCCCCTCATACCCACATCTCCCCATCTTTGGGTTCTCCTTCTCTCCTCTGTAGACACCTGGCCATCTACAAGTCCCATCTAGCCATGCAGATGCAGAAGGTAGAGCTTCTTTGAGCAGGTTGGAGAGGTAGGCAGGTGGGGAAGAAAACCCCAGAGTCATGACTTATTGGTGCCAGCTCTGTACAGGTGCCAGCTTTGCATATATTATCTCTCTTTATCTTCACAACTACCCTACAAGGCTGGTATTATGGTCCCAATTTTATAGATGAAGAGATTGAAGAACAAAGAAATATCAGACCCTGAATAGCCAAAGCAATCTTGAGAAAGAAAAACGGAGCTGGAGGAATCAGACTCGCAGACTTCAGACTATACTACAAAGCTACAGTAATCAAGACATTATGGTACTGGCACAAAAACAGAAATATAGATCAATGGAACAGGACAGAAAGCCAGAGATAAACCCACGCATGTATGGTCACCTTATCTTTGATAAAGGAGGCAAGAATATACAGTGGAGAAAAGACAGCCTCTTCAATAAGTGGTGCTGGGAAAACTGGACAGCTACATGTAAAACAATGAAATTAACACTCCCTAACACCATACACAAAAATAAACTCAAAATGGATTAAAGACCTAATGTAAGGCCAGACACTATTAAATTCTTAGAGGAAAACATAGGCAGAACACTCCATGACATAAATCACAGCAAGATCCTTTTTGACCCACCTCCTTGAGAAATGGAAATAAAAACAAAAATAAACAAATGGGACCTAATGAAACTTAAAAGATTTTGCACAGCAAAGGAAACCATAAACATGACCAAAAGACAACCCTCAGAATGGGAGAAAATATTTGCAAATGAAGCAACTGACAAAGGATTAATCTCCAAAATTTACAAGCAGCTCATGCAGCTCAATAAAAAAAAAAAAACAACCCAAACCAAAAATGGGCAGAAGAACTAAATAGACATTTCTCCAAAGAAGATATACAGATTGCCAACAAACACATGAAAGAATGCTCAACATCATTAATCATTAGAGAAATGCAAATCAAAACTACAGTGAGATATCATCTCACACCAGTCAGAACGGCCATCTCAAAAAATCTACAAACAACAAATGCTCGAGAGGGTGTGGAGAAAAGGGAACCCTCCTGCACTGTTGGTGGGAATGTAAATTGATGCAGCCACTGTGGAGAACAGTATGGAGGTTCCTTAAAAAACTACAAATAGAACTACCATATGACCCAGCAATCCCACTACTGGGCGTATACCCTGAGAAAACCATAATTCAAAAAGAGACATGTACCAAAATGTTCATTGCAGCTCTATTTACAATAGCCAGGACATGGAAGCAACCTAAGTGTCTATCATTGGATGAGTGGATAAAGAAGATGTGGCACATATATACAATGGAATATTACTCAGCCATAAAAAGAAATGAAATTGAGTTATTTGTAGTGAGGTGGATGGACCTAGAGTCTGTCATACAGAGTGAAGTAAGTCAGAAAGAGAAAGACAAATACCATATGCTAACACATATATATGGAATCTAAGAAAAAAAAATGTCATGAAGAACCTAGGGTTAAGACAGGAATAAAGACACAGACCTACTAGAGAATGGACTTGAGGATATGGGGAGGGGGGAGGGTAAGCTGGGACGAAGCGAGAGAGTGGCATGGACATATATACACTACCAAACGTAAAACAGATAGCTAGTGGGAAGCAGCTGCATAGCACAGGGAGATCAGCTCGGTGCTTTGTGACCACCTAGAGGGGTGGGATAGGGAGGGTGGGAGGGAGGGAGACGCAAGAGGGAAGAGATATGGGAACATATGTATATGTATAACTGATTCACTTTGTTATAAAGCAGAAACTAACACACCATTGTAAAGCAGTTATACTCCAATAAAGTGGTTAAAAAAAAAAAAAGAAACACTGATCATAACCTGTGGCCCCACATACAGACACAGACACAAACTGTAATGTTGGAAAAAATTTTCAATTAATGTGAATGATGCACAAGCCCAGTTACAACTCAACATCTGTGCCTTTCAGCAGGGTTTTCTTTTTTTTTTTTTTTCTTTTTGGTAGTTGAAAAAACATCTCTTTTTAAATTTTTTTTAACATCTTTATTGGAGTATAATTGCTTTACAATGGTGTGTTAGTTTCTGCTTTATAACAAAATGAATCAGTTATACATATACATATATCCCCATATCTCTTCAGCAGAGTTTTCTTAAATGTCCTTCATGAAGCCATCGGCGATTTCTAATAGATTCTAATTTAATCAAATAATTATGAAGACCCAAAAGAAAAAAAAAAAAAGGAAATGTCAGAGTCAGAGCAAGGACTGGGACACAAATCTGTCTGAGATTCCCGACCTAAGCCCTCAACTCCTACTTTGCAATCCTACTGGGAAGAACCCAAAGGCCCAAAGTCACTTCCACGGCCAACCTCAAGTTCCCTCTCCCGCAGTGAGAAAGTCAAACCTGCAAGGCCTGTGGTGCTTATTCCTTCTTCCATGGCCAGATGTCAACAGATCTGCCAGTAGCACTTTCTCCCTGCCATCCCCGTGGGAAACGTGTAATCCTGATGCTCCATATTGTATAACTAAAGCAGAGGCTCAGAGGACTCTTTGCAAGTCTCCCCCTTTGCCTGCTTACCCCAGCTTCCCCAGGCTCACCCAGGCTCCTCCGCCCCATACAGACACCACCCTGACCTCTTTCCCTCAGGCTGGACAGGGCATCCTCCTCAGCAACGATGACTGCTACCATTTGCTGGGGACCTGCTCTGGGCCAGACTCTTATATGGACCTTATCTCGCTTCATGTTTACAACAGCCCTTTAAGGAGGTATCATTACCCACATTGTCTACAGGAGATAACTGAGGCTCAGAGAAGTTTAGTAACATACACAAAGTCAAAGAGCTAGTAAAGAACAGAGATGGGATCTGAGCGGGGGGGTCTCTGTCACTGGGCACTGCCTCCCATCATGATATATTTGCAAAAGATTCAGCACACGGAAAGTACCCGATAAATAAATTCCTGACACCAAACACAGTCAAAAGCAATGGGTGAAATAGGAAATGGGTTAAATTTTAACGGTATGTGTATATAATGAAATACTGCTCAACCAGGGAAATAACATTACAGAAGAGTAGCTACTGCCGTGGACAGATGTTCATTTTTTAATTTAATTTTTTTTTATTTTTGGCTGCGTTGGGTCTTCGTTGCTGCATGCGGGCTTTCTCTAGTCGCGGCAAGCGGGGGCTACTCTTCCTTGTGGTGCGCGGGCTTCTCATTGCTTTGGCTTCTCTTGCTGCAGAGCGTGGGCTCTAGGCATACAGGCTTCAGTAGTTGTGGCACGTGGGCTTCAGTAGTTGTGGCGCACGGGCTTACTTGCTCCTCAGCATGTGGGATCTTCCTGGACCAGGGCTCGAACCCGTGTCCCCTGCATTGGCAGGTGGATTCTTGACCACTGCGCCACCAGGGAAGTCCTGACAGAGATTCTTGATGTTGATTAAGGCAAGCTACAAGAGTATGTGCAGGATAATCCTATTTAACTATATTTATTATCTTGTAGGTATGTGTACACACGAACACTCACACCCTTTAAAGAAAAATACACCAAAATGTCAACAAAAGATAAGTCTTTGTGATGAGATTGAGTGGCCTTTGTGTTACTATTTTTGTATATCTGTATTTTCTGAAGTTTTTATAGTAACTATGGCCTCCCTGGCCTTGAAAGTTCATACCTGAACACAGAGGGACCACCTGGGGAGAGGGTTTGTGACAACAACTAAAAGGGGTTGTTTTATTTTGCCTTTTTTTAATGTCCTGTGAGTGTATCTCAGTCTTTTGTCACCACCAATCCAGAACTCTATTTGTTCCAAAAGGGCCTAATGGTTGAAATGTGGAAGGCATCAGGGCCTCCCAGAGCCAGGATTTTTGGGTCAGCCAGATTGGATTTGCTCAGTGTCAGTTCCTGCTTATTTCTGTTGGATGCTCCAAGGGCCTGCTTATTTATGGTGAATCTGTTTTCCTGATCAGCTGAGAATGTGAGGAAAGCAGAGAAATCGGCCACGAGCTCTGTGCGTTTTTATTATCCTCGATGCCACTACCTTGAAAGGCTTTGGGGTCCAGAGGTGCTCAGACCCCAAGTGAAAGCAATGAAAGTTATTCATTGAGTGTAAGAGACCCCCTGAGGCTGCGTAGTTGACCTCCCTGCCGTTAGCACCAGGGGAGGACTTGCAGGAGGGCTCTTGCTAAGCTTCCTGAGATTTCTACCTGGTAACTGTGTTTTCTAAACCCCAAACTGGCAACCAGGGAAGCAGACTATGAGCAAGGACACAGCCACTGGTGTCAGAAACACAGACTCACATTCCACTCTCACTTTCTAGCTGTGTGACTCTAGACTAGCTTCTTATCCTCTTCTGACTTTGCTGTTCTCTCTGTAGCACGGGGACAACGTTGGCGGTTGAGACCGCTGATTGAATGAACCGATGTAAGCTGCTCCAGCCTCCCCAGTGGCAGCCTGATGTCAGGAGGTTTGCAATATGCATAAGCTGTTGTTAGATGAGCTAGATTAGAAATGCTTTTGGAATTCTTATTAACTGGGTTATAGTTATGGTGAAGATGCTGGAGCTTATCCCAGAGTTCAGGGACAATTCACAAAACTGACGCCAGTTTTGAAATTATATATATATATATATATGTGTGTATATGTATATACCTTCCACGTCCTTGTTAACCAAGTAAAACATAGTTATATAAAAACTATGTGGCTAGGGGCTTCCCTGGTGGCTCAGTGGTTGAGAATCTGCCTGCCGTTGCAGGGAACACGGGTTCGTGCCCCGGTCTGGGAAGATCCCACATGCTGTGGAGCAGCTGGGCCGGAGCCTGTGCTCCACAACGGGAGAGGCCACAACAGTGAGAGGCCCGCGTACCGAAAAAAAAAAAAAAAACAGAAAACCTACGTGGCTAGACAAGAGAAACTTTCAACTTTTGTACCCTGCTTTATTCAGTCAACGTGAAGAACATCTTTCCATGTTGGTAGCATCTCTTTTACGACACGGATCTGCCATATTTATCATCACACCCTCTCTCCACACAGCCCCTCTGATCGTGTTCAGGTGGAAACTTCCAAGCCTGGATGCATGAGAAGGTGGGCGTGCACAAACACCCCGAGAAAACACCTGCCCAGCAGCACACCCACCCCGCAGCCTCAGTCCTTCCTGGGGTCAAATCCTGAACCGCGCAGAGGGCTTTGGCCAAAGTTAGAGCGGCCGCCTGGGACCCTCCGGAGAAGGAGGCCGCGGGGTGCAGTGCAATCAGGTTCTCAGATACAGACGGTGCGTAGGGCCCGCCCCGGGCAGGGTGGGAGCAGGGAGATGGGCTGGTCAGGAAATGCCAGTTTAAAGTTAGCTCTGACCTATTAATCAGTGGAGACAATGATGCTGGAGGGGCGGGAAGGCCGGACATGTGCTCGCGCCAGATTTATGGGCCTAGAACAAAGGGTGGCCTGCTCGTTGAGAGAGTCTCTTTCCCTTTTCCTCTGGCAAAACGAGGACATTGTTTGAAAAGCCAAAAAGAACAAATATTCTAAAGACTGAGGTCATTTCCAGATATGCAGCAGGCCCTGACGGGGATCCGTAGGCAGGCGACGGGAAACAGGACTAGGCAGGGCTGCTCCGAGCAGGGTGGAAGGATAGGGGCGGGGCTGGGGGCGGGAGTGGGAAGAGAGGCACATGTCATGAAGTGGAGACCACAGACCCCCTCCCTGTGCCCTTGGAGGAGCTGGGACCCTGCTGCCTGGTGCCACTGTGAAGGCATCTGACAAGCCCACCTGAAGCCCCTCGAGATAAATCCGGAAGTCCTGCGGAGGCCTTCCATGCAAGCTGAAAACGAGCTGTGTCTCCTTCTGTGCTCTGCAGGCTTTTCTGGGAAGGTCTTCCCGGGGGTGGGACGCCTAGGATGCCACGGGTCTCACTTTCCTTCACGTCCGGAAGGGAGTCTTGTCTCACCACACTGCCTCAGTTTCATCAGACCAGGAGAGACGGGGGAAGTGAGAAGAGTAGGAAGGGGAGAAAGGAGAACACTGTCTTCCAAAAAAGCCAATCTGCTGGAGAGGAGAGGATGTCTCTGACTCTCCCAACTTTCAGTGTTTGGGGACCGACCAGCTGTGTCTTTACAGCCGCATCTTCCACTGCTTTCAGTCAGGTGCCGGTTGCCCCTTACCTGGAGCCTCTAGAAGGGTCTCCTTTCCTCTCTTCTAACCTCCACCCAGGTGGTGGGATGAACTTTCTAGATTATATATCTGACCATCTCTTTCCTGGCTGAAAAGCATCTGGATGACTGCGTTTTCTGCAGAAAAAAGGTTCAGAAACCTCAGCCTGGTGACAGGATCCTTCATGTTATGGCCCTGCCTTCCTTTCCAGCTCATCTGACATCTCTCTCCAACCCCACCGCGTCCTTTAGTCTCACAGAATTATTTTCTCTTCCTGGAACGTGGCATGGTCTCCGGGAAAAACTCTAGCCATTCCTTCGGACCTAAGCTTCAATGCTATCTCCTCCAGGAAGGAAATCTCCCTTATGTTGAGACCCTACACCACGTGCTGGCTGAAAGAACCACTGCTTTGCCTGGGTTCCCGTGCATATGTTCATACTCCTAATAATAATTATTATAATTATGATAATAAAATAGCATAGCACTTTTCATAGAGACTATACTACTTCACTTGAAGGCATGAACTCCATTGAATAACTGCTTGAATGAACGAATGATGACCTTCTAGAAAGAGTTACCCCTAGGATATGTGGAGGCCCATGCAAATATTTCTGTGGGTCCTCTGTATATATAAATAATGTGAGTCACCCCAAATCAGTGTTTCAGCATCATTCTGACAGCCCAATTTCATGTGATCCTACAAAAGAAATACTTTCTGGTCATCAGGAAAGATCTGTTCACCAGGCAGCCCTCCTAGAACTGGGGTCTGGTCACGGGTCCTTGAGACAACTACTTAGGTGCAAGGCCTGCAGCTCCTCTGGGGCATCAATCAGTGCCATGCACTAGGTAGAAGATTGGGGGGTATGCCAAAGGGGAGAAATGGGGACCAGGGCCTAAGTGGGTTCAAGGTGGGCCCAGAGCACCCTGTCTGGATAGCATTTCTGGCTCTGGCCAATCCTGATCAATGGGGTCCTTAGAAAATGTTGGGGATGGCTTTCCAAAATTCAGGGGGCTCTGAAGCGCAGGACCCCGGCAAATTCCCTGTTTGCCCAGGTGGTACTGCTCTAAGGTACCCATGTGGTTAGACATTCTGTCATTCAACAAACATTTACTGAGCACATTCTACCCACCAGGCACTTCATTAGAAGCTGAAGGTACATATTCATTGGTCTTTATTACTATGAGTTAGCAAGCAATCTCTGTCAGGAAGGGAACTTAACAATAACGCAGCAAGACCTGCAGAGTGTGGGAGCAGGGGTATCCTCTCGCACATCAGGAAACTGGGCCGGAGAGGAGCTGTCACATGTTCCCTTAAAGGTCCCACCATGGCCTCTACTCTTGGGCATGATTAGAAACACAGCAGAGAGTTTCCTGAAAGAAAGCAAACGGCATCACTTCCAAAAATAAAACAAAATGTGAAGAGAGAGAGAATGATGACTGAGAGCCTATTCTGAGGTTCAATAGATCATGGAAATAATGACGAAAATACATTCAAATGGCTCCATACTGTGCTTTCAGAAATTCAGCAGCTAAGCCAGCTGGTCAAGCCCCTCGGAGCAGAGTGATGGCAAGTCTGGGGCCCTGAGGGCCAGTGTGGGGGGGAGGGGGAACCTGGTGTCCACTTCTCTCCCTGAGCTTCAGTCTCTCCATCTGCAGATCGGGAATCAGGACCCTCACGGGTTGTTGCAAGATTCAAATGAGACCAAAGGTCATGAACAACCTGTGTGCACTGAAAGCACCACCCCTGAGTTGTCCATTGTTAATTAAGAGGCAGAGGGGTGGTTTTCTTAGCTCACCAAACAAAAACACAAAAAGTGGGGAGTTTCCACATTGTGGCTCTTATTATTCCACAATGAGGTAATCAAGGGGAGAAACAGATCGCTCCTCAGATGAACCCTGAAAAGCCCTCAAGCGTGTAACTCCATGCTGTGCACACCACACACACATACGCACACATACACCAACACACATACATGCACATACACACACACACACACACGCACACACACTCCATAGTCTGACGTTTGAACATCCCTTCTTCCAAGTCTTTGTTCTCAACCTAGGGAAATTTTGCCCCACGCGGAACATTTGGCAAAGTCTGGAAACATTAGGTCATCACGGCTCAGGTGGGGAGAGGGTGGCTTGTTACTGGCATCTAATGCCTAGAGACCAGGGGTGCTGTTAAACACCCTGCGATACGCTGGACAGTCCTCACAACAAAGAAATCCCCAGTCAAAAACGTCAATCGTGGGCTTCTCTGGTGGCGCGGTGGTTGAGAGTCCGCCTGCCAATGCAGGGGACGCAGGTTCGTGCCCCGGTTCGGGAAGATCCCACATGCCGCGGAGCGGCTAGGCCTGTGAGCCATGGCCGCTGAGCCTGCACGTCCGGAGCCTGTGCTCCGCAATGGGAGAGGCCACAACAGTGAGAGGCCCGCGTACCGCAAAAAAAAAAAAAAAAAAAAAAAATGTCAGTCGTGCCAAGGTTAAGAAATAGCTCTGAGCCTTTATTTATGCTGTTCCTTCCATTGTAAGTGTTCCTTTTCCTCTTTTCTCCTTACTTAAATCTTACCTCTCCAGAGAGAAGAAAGTTCCCATCACATGTTGCTGGAGGTTTAGAACCAAGAAAAGCTTTTAGGCACTATGGTCAAAACTAAGAGAATTGTAAATACCCATACTCTTAGAGCAAGCCATTCATTGCTCACTCCCACAAAGTCCTGTACACGAGGATGTTTATTACAGCATTGTTAGTGATAAGGAAAAACTAAACACAACCTAACTGATCCCTTCAGGAGAGATCAGTAGCTTTCAATTATACATTATAAACTATAAATTGCTTTCAATACAAAGCAACCATCCGCAGCCCTTAAAAGGAATGAGGCCATTTCCAAAGAAGCTGATGGAAAATGTCATTGAGACACATTGTTAAATAAGACATCAACGTCCAGGACAGCCTTTTTAATAGGTTCCTTTTGTTAAATAGCTAAAAGGACACATAATACATTGATGCAGTTGTTCCCTGCGCAACCAGGGAAGCCCAACAAACACTTCTTTAAACGAGCAAAAGACTTGTACAGGCTCTTCACAAAAAGGATATTCAAATGGCTAATAATCATATGAAAAGAAGTTCAAAATCATTAGTCATTAGGAAAGTGCAAAATAAAACCACAATGAAATAGCACTGCTCTCCCACCAGAGATGCTAAAATTTAAAAGACTGACAAGGGCTTCCCTGGTGGCGCCGTGGTCAAGAATCCACCTGCCAGTGCAGGGGACACGGGTTCCAGCCTTGCTCCGGGAAGATCCCACGTGCTGCGGAGCAACTAAGCCCGTGCGCCACCACTACTGAGCCTGTGCTCTAGAGCCTGTGAGCCACAACTACTGAGCCTACGTGCCACAACTACTGAAGGCCACGTGCCTAGAGCCCGTGCTCCGCGACAAGAGAAGCCACCGCAGTGAGAAGCCTGTGCACCGCAACGAAGAGCAGTCCCCACTCGCGGCAACTAGAGAAAGCCCGCGCAGCAACGAAGACCCAACACAGCCAAAATAAACAAATAAAATAAATAAATTTATTTTAAAAATAATAATAAATAAAAGACTGACAATATCAAGCAAGGGTGTAGAATAACTGGATTTCTCATACATCACTGGTGGGAGTGTAAAATGCTACAACCACTTTGAAAGTTCTTTGGCAGCATCTACGAAAGTGGAACATTCCAGACTTACCTCTATAAATCCAACCTGATCTACACAAATTTTCCTAGATAAGCCTTCTGATCTATACCATGTGTTTACTACCCTTTAAATTCTGCCCTAAGTTCTCAAACTTTCTTTGGTTCTTTTAGCTAGTATTCACTGAACACCTCCTCAGTGAGGCACTTGGGAATCTTATCATTGGGAATGAGGAGATGACCTATTTTATAGATACTATTTTATAGGCCCCTCAGGGGCTCATGGACCAGATGGAGGTGGAGACAGACAGACATTGTAGAAGAAAGACACCACTTTAGACTAGCCTTCTGTTCCTAACAAAATTCCAATTTCAGATCTCTGCCTCATACTGCTTTCATCTTCTCATAGTGCCTGAATCCACAATGACCCGAAGTAGGAACTAGGAAAGTATAAGCCTGCTGAATTCATCTAGTCGATGTGTGTCCACAGGCAACAAGAAAGATTTGGGCTTGGTAAAAGAAATAGATTTTGGTCATTGACAATTTCAGTAAGAGGCTATAGGATATTTAAAATCTAGTCCCATGCTGGACAATTTTATATTAGCTCATCCTCAGAATAATCCTCAAAATTATTCTCAGCATAAACCTGTGAAGTAGGTATCATTATCACCATTTGGCAGATGAGAAAATTGAAGTTAAGATAGATTAGTTGCCAAAGTCATATAGCCAGAAATTGGCAGGGCTGAGAGCCAAACACCTGATCCCTTATTTTAAATTTTGGTTCTCTCCATTACATTACATTCATCGGGAGCATCCCTATACAACTCTGGAGACGTGTAAATTTAAATTTCTCTCTGGTTTTGGTCCCTTACACAAGCTTGTCTTTTCGCTGAAACAATTAGGTGCCCATCATCTTTCTTCTCTCCTCTGATCCTTCCTCCTCATAGCCAACTCCTCCTTCTTTAAGTCTCTACTTTAATTTTGGTCTTCTCAGAAGGCCTTTGCTGATCTCCTGGACAAGTTCCAATGCTGTGGCCATGAGCAACCAAAGCACCCAGTGCATCAGACCTTTTATCACCCTACGTTGTCATTAATGGTTTATGGTTGTCTTTTCCTCTAGGCTGTGAGCTGCTATCTTTCCTGTTTATTGCTGAATTCCCAATGCCTTGCACATGGTAGGGGCTCATTATATACTGTTGAATGAATAAATGAGAAGTGAGAGCATTCTTCCAGGTCAGTTTTTGTTTTTTTTTTTTTGCGGTACGCGGGCCTCTCACTGCTGTGGCCTCTCCCGTTGCGGAGCACAGGCTCCGGATGCGCAGGCTCAGTGGCCATGGCTCACGGGCCCAGCCGCTCCGCGGCACGTGGGATCTTCCCAGACCGGGACACGAACCCGTGTCCCCTGCATCGGCAGGCGGACTCTCAACCACTGCGCCACCTGGGAAGCCCCAGGTCTAAGTTTAACACTAACTCTTCCCCACCAATTCTGTCTACCAGATAAGAGTAACCCAAAATCAACAAGCAAAGACCATGTGATCAGATGGATCAGGAAGCACAGATTCTCATTCTGGTCCAAGACTTATTTACTGGGATATTCCCTCCCCTTCCTGTAACTCAGTTTCACCAGTTATACAGTAGCAGCATCACACCAGATTGCTTCTATAACCCTGCCCGCCACCACCTTGCCCTGATGCTATCATAGGACGTAGCAAGGCCCGGGCTTGACCTGTGCTAGGAAGTCAGCTCTGCCTAAATCCATCTGCCTTCCCAGCTGTGGGAGATCAGCTCCTACGGGCTTCATATGGTATCATGAAAATTTCTGTGGCTGCAAGGTGATGCGTGGTGATGAGAGCAAAACTCACGAATGACAACCACGTGACCCCCTAACAGTCTCCTGGTATGCTTTCTTATAATAATCAGTGGTTCAGAGCTATTCCAACTTAGTGTTCCCAGCTCTGCCATATCAACTTTTGTCCAGTTGGCTCCTGGAAAGCCTGAATTTTAGATGGTGTTACAGTTTTGGAAAAAAGTTCTCTGGGAAAAATGAGTAGAATTAAATTATTGTCATCCCATTAAAAAATCTGCCTTATAAATAATTAAGGACACCAGAAGCCATCTGGCCTCATCCTGTACAGCATCACTGAGAGGTGGTCCTGGAATTCGTGCTTGAAATCTCCTAATCTGGGGAGATCTCACTACATTTGTGGCAATGCATTCCACATTTGATAGTTCTCATTGGAAGAAAGTTGTTTATTATGTTTAGCTGAAGTCTGCCATGCTGCAACTTTTCTCCTGTTAGACTGGTCCTGTCTTCTTCATACCCTGAGTAAATGTCTAATCCACTTCCATATGACAATCATTAAACATACTGAAGGATGGAATAAATGAATAGAACTGGCTACATAAAAATTGAAAACTTTAGTAAGCAAAAACAATCAACCAGCACCAACAGGCCACCATAAAGAAGTTTAATTGGCACATTCAGGGGAAAATGTGTGTGTAACATGTATGAGAGATAAAATGTTATTATACCTACCAAGAATTCATACAAATTTATTCCCAAAAAATGAGCAAAGGATATTAACTGGCAATTCATAAAGTAAGAAATGTAATGGTACTAAACCTATGAAAGGATATTCAAATTTGCCAAAGTAACCTAAGAAATGTAAATAAAAACAAGATCATCGCAGAGTGTAAATTGGTTCAATCTTTCTGGAAGACAATTTAATAATATCAAAATGTTAACTGTGCAAACATAGCACAGGGAGATCAGCTCGGTGCTTTGCGTCCACCTAGAGGGGTGGGAGGGAGACGCAAGAGGGAGGAGATATGGGGATATATGTATACGTGTAGCTGATTCACTTTGTGATACAGCAGAAACTAACACACCATTGTAAAGCAATTATACCCCAATAAAGATGTTAAAAAAACAAACAAACAAAAAATGTTAACTGCGCAAATATTCTGACCCATAATTTTTACTTCCAGGAATTTATCCTAAGAAGATAATTAGCCAAATGGACAAAAGTCAAGAATATTGATTAAAATGTGTGCTTACAGCAGCAAAACGATTTAACAACTAAAATCCTATCAATAGGAAATTGGTTATATAAATTATGGTAGACATATACAATGAAATTCTAAATAGCCATTAAATATGATGACCTAGCTGACACAGATATATGTATATTAAAATAGTGTTGAGTGAGAAAAAGATTAGTTTGATAACTTTCATGTAAAATTGTGTACATATTGCATGTGTATGGATTTGCAAAGTGCTGTCGAGAAGCATGTTCATCAAGATATTAATGACATTCCTCTTGGATAATACAATTCAGGGTGATTTTCCTTTCTTCTTTACCCTTTTTGGTTGTGTTCATTTTTTGTATTGAGAATATATGATTTTTAAAATAATAATAAAATAAAATAATAAATGAATATTTACTTTGAAAACACAAATATTGAAAAACACTTCTAATGTCCCTCCTCTCTTCTTTTCTACGCTAAGCCTTCCCGACTCTTTCAGAATTTCTTCATCTGAAATGAACTGGAATCCCTTGCCATCCTGGTTTCCATTTTCAGAAGTCCCAACCTCAACAAGACCTAGATCCCTGGAAAATCCAGGAGTCAGAATGGAATGCAGGGATATGGATATGATCTCTCGCGCCCAGAGTAGAATGACATTCACCTCCAGAAACCATGCAGTCAATGATGAGATTAGCTTTGGCAGTACCACACCTCACTGCTGATCTACTTTGAGCTCGCTGGTCTCTTTCACACACGGGAGGCTGTGAATTCACTGGGTCCCCACCATGTATTAATACTGTTGCTTACTTGAGCCCAGATGAGGGACTTGACATCTATCTTTATTGACATTTCATCAGCCTAGACTTGGCTCGTTATTTTAGCCTGTAAAGAGCTCTACTGAGTCCGAGTCATCCAAAAAGCACCTTTGCTATCCCCCTGCACAATTGAGAACTTTGAATGACATGGTCATTTTCTCCCAAGGTTACCCCAGTTCCTCCTTGTAGGACAAATGTAGATATATTCCTCTAGCTGCTTCCTCTATGCTCTAGTAGATGAAAAGGTCTACTTTGCAAGTCAAAAGCACATATTTTCTCTAATCCATTATTGGCAAGGGTGTAAGTTGGTTCTGAGTTTCTGAAAAGCAACTGGAGGATGTTTATGTAAACATTAAATGTGGATAAACTTTGACACCAAAATTACACTTCTATAAAAGTTTCTTTATATACTGTCTCAAGGATGAGTGCCTAGAAGTGTCTTATACACATATATATGTTCATCATTAATCACAGCAGTGTCTAAAATGCTGAAAAATTGGAGGTAAACTAAATATTAAAACAATGAGAAATCAGGTGTTAATATATGATAGACTTTATACAGTTAAATACAATGTAGACATTGACAATAAAGATGTAGTACCATAATTATCATACAATTATGATATTAATATATGCTATCAATATGTTGTATAACATTAACAACATATTAAGTGAAAAAAGTATGATTACTTCAATTTCTTTTCAAGAAAAAAGATATATAGGGAAAGAGAAATGTTTGGAAGGATGTGTTCCAAAGCTGCAAGAAGGTTGTCTCTGAATGGTGAATGTACATGTGACTTTCACTCTCTTTTCCATAGTGCCTAAATTTTTTTATAGTGAGCATGTGTCATTTTTTAACAACTTGAAACTCAATAATATTCATTTAGGACTTCTTAAAATATGTACTTCTCTGCTTCTATTTGCGTGAAGTTTTATACTTGAAGCCCCATTTATTGCTACAGCCTACATCAAATTTTTCTGTAAAGGGCCAAATAGTAAATATCTTAGCCTCTGCAGGCCAGACAGTCTTTGCTTCAGCTACTTAACTCTGCTATTACAGAGCAAAAGTAGCTATAGATACTATGTAAACAAATGAGTTTGGGTGTGTTCTATTAAAACTTGATTTACCAAAATAGGTGGAGGACTGAATTTGGCTCATGGGCAGTAGCTTGGCAACCCCTGTTCTATACCCACATCAAAAGTGCATTTTCATTTTCCCACTTGGTGTTTGCAAACTGTTGCATATACCTTGTATGAGTTAGCTTTTGCTGCATAACAAATCATTCTAAAACTTAGCAGCTCAAAACAACAACCATTTATTTGCTTATGAATCTAAGGGTCAAAAGTTTGGGCTGAGACCAGCTGGGACAACTCATCTCTGCTCCATCTGGGATCAACTAGGCCCACTCATTTGTCTGAGGTTCCCTAGCCATCAACAGCTTCACACATGTCTGGCTGGCTGTAGGGAGGGATGGAAGTAACTGGACCATGTGTCTCTCATCATCCAGCAGGTGGCCTAGGCTTATTCATATCGTGGTAGTCACAGTGTAACCAAGAACAGTAGGAAGGGCTATCCCTATCTGAAGAATTTTTCCAGCCTCTGTCTGCATCACATTTGCTAGTATCTCACTGACCAATCAAGTCACACGGTCAAGTGCAGATTCCAGGGTTAGAGATCCCACCTCCTGATGAGAGAAGCTGCAGTCACATGCAAAGGGATATGCATACAGGGTGGGGAATAATTCATGGCTGTTTTTTACAATCTGACAAGCTTCCTCAACGATCTCACCTCTTGTCCTCATCTCCTTCCAGAAGCTCTTCCACTTCTCTTTGAGCAAAGCCATTGTATCTTTTGGCCAAGAAGCACAATCTCAACGCATCTTTTCCAGATACAGGACCATAATTCTTCTTCTCACCTGCCGTCAATTGTCACCCAGGAAAAGTGAGTTGAGCAGCTATTTACAAATTGACTCAAAATATTTCTCCACGCTCAGATTCCCCTCTTCCAAACGTGTATTTAAATCATTAGCCTGCATCACTTCCCATTCACTGAATCTTCCCTGCTTTCCATGTGTTCATATTCAGGCCTTTGAAAACTGAAGATTAGAAAACTGGGACAGTTCCCATGGTGACACATGGGTCTCTTTGATCCTCTTTACTTTCACATGGCAAGGGAACCATCCAGCCAGCTGAAGCTCATTATAATCTTTTCTGTGAAGAGGGATCACGCCTTCTTCATTCACCCTCCTTCCCCCCAAAGCATATAAAACACTGCTGGCAACCTTTAAAAGAAAAGACTTTTAAATCTTGCTCAACAGCCATCACTGATGGAGACATTGAGTGACAGCTGAGCGGTAGAGGAAAGAGCATCATATATGGAGTCAGAAGGTCCGAGTGGGTTCAGAGTTAGCCTCCACCACTATTGGTGTGATCTGGGACAAGTAATTTTCATTTTTCTCATGTGAAAGCATCCAGCATAATACAGAGCAGAGTCTTCAGTAAATGTCTGCTCGTTATGTTTGCTTGCAGTTGTGTGCAAAGCACTATGGGAAGGGGCCACAAAGGGTCCAGAGACCAGTAAGACCCAGCGTGCCAGTGGGGAGCTCATAATATGGTGGTAAGTGAAATCTCACAGCCCAAAGCTTCTTCTTTTTTTTCTTAATTCACCATAAAAGGATGATGTAGGAAGAAAACTCTTAAACATTTGTCACCTTCTGGGCTTAATAGGGAGAAAATGCATAATAATGATAATGACATTCAGACTCATTTTGTCACCCCGGTCATCCCATCTTCAGCTCCAAGCCCTGAACTGTTTCCTATGGAAGTAACCCTCCAGTGTCAGCCCACTGCTGGTGCGGCTTCCCACATCCCATCCTTGAGAGGTGACATCTCAAAAAGAGTTTGGAAAGCTCAGTTCATCCAGAGAACTAGATAATGAGGTTAGAGAGCCACAAATGACAATTGATTTGGCAGGAGACTCTCCGGATAGAGGAGAATAACAGTGAAGACCAAAGGCAGCTATCTTTTTACAAGAAATAAAGGCGATTTCATTTTGGCTTATATCACTGGGTTATTTTCATTCTTAAAAAAGGACAAGAGAAAATCCAAAATAATGAGTCAGTTTAAATTAGAGCTGATTGCAAACCCAATCTGTTCTTTGGGTGACCGTGAGAAAATTACTTTAAACTCTCTGAACCTGAGAATATTCATCTATAAAGCAAGGATAATTATCCTTATAATCTCTAATAACATATCAACATTCAGTAGAGAGTACTCCAAAAATAAATAAATGACAAATATACTCTACACTATTTGGGCTTTGGTATACCCGAAGTGGTCTTTAGGGGGGAGAGAGAGAGAGAGAGAGAGAGAGAGAGGAAAAAAAAAATTTGCACCTAAGATGTGCCAGGACCTCAGCTCTATTTATCTTCAGTTTTACAGGTCAGGGACCTGAGGCTCAGAGAAGTTAGGCAACTGGGCCAAGATCCCAGAGCTATTATGTGGCAGGCGATGCTGACTCCAAACCTAATACTCCTCCTCAGCCACTGTCCAAATCGTGGTAACCACAGCCACAAGCTAGAACAGAGTGTGGCCTTGGCACCCCATGGAAATGCTTCTCCTGCAGAGACTCGGGCTGGCGCTTGGCCAGGAGTCCCCAGGGAAGGTGATCTGGCCTGGCTGGTGGCAGTGTCTGGCGGGCACCCTGGGGAGCCATGCTGGGGCTGGCCTCACGCACAGTCTGCCACAATGAGCAGGAAGAGGGTGTAGCTCTGGCTCTAATGAAGTTCGCAGATGCTGGTGACATGTAAACACCAGTGGGTGTGGGCGATCTGCAGGGTGGAGAAGCAAGCATGGGCCGCTCCAGCAGCTCAGAGTGGGTAGAAATATGGGCAAGAGGTAATGAAGGAAAATCCATCCACTGGGGCTTGTTTGGGAACAGAGAGCAGCCCAGGGACGCGCCCTGAACAAGAGGCAGGGGTCTATGGAGGCGACAGGGGGTCTAACGCCAGAGGGAGAACTGCCAGGGAAGATGACACCGAAACTTCGGGCTCCAAACTGACGGCCTCATCGTCCAGCAAGTGCTGACCGAGCAGCTCCCAGTACATGACTCTGCAGTGAGGGTGTGAGTCTAAGACGTTGTCCCCACTCACCAAATAATAGCGCAATTAACATTGACTAAACTGAATCCTGACTCCCCCGCTCACTAGCTGGGCGCCTCGGCAAATCACTAACAACTTTAAGCTCTACTTTCCTCACCTGCAAAATGGGTAATAACAATTAGTACCTTCCACATAAAGTCATTTTGAGGATTAGATGGTATAATGCATGTGAAAAAAAAGAAACACTTGGCACAGTGCTTAGTCCAAGCTAAGCCCTTAATAAAGGGTGGCTGCTAATGTCACTATTAAGGCATCCCTTACATGCCCGGGCAACAGGTTTATCACTGTGCGGGTACTAGCAGGAAACAGATGACAGACTCACCTGGGACATTTAAAATGAATTTTATTAAAGGGACGATTTGTTGAGCAATGGATTTTGAGACACCCAGGAACTAACTACATTAGCAACCTATCCTCCATCCCTCAGCCTTTGTCGAAAGCAAGAGCCCAAGGACATCGGCCACCCCCCGTGGGAGCTGGAGCCGGAGTGTGGAGAGAGGGATGCGGCCACTGGCCAAGAACCAAGCAAAAGCAGGGGGCGTGGTTAGGGGAGACTCTCTCTCCCCACGTGCCCCTCAATCTTCTGCCACTACCCCCCCTTGGCTGAACTCCAGAGGAAGGTGGAAAGCAAGAAGTGCCATCTAGGTCAGCCTCCCGGGCACCAGCGAAGCAGGGCAGAGGCTGGTGGAGCACAGATCTGAGGACGGGCAGCAAACAGAACAACAGCCCAGCCTCCCAGACTCATTTATTAGTCTCATTAAACCCTAAGAAAGTTGGTGTCATTATCTTCCTTTTTCAGATGGGAGATGCAGCAACTCATTCAGAAACCCAGCCTGAAAAATGATGGAGGCCCCATTGGAATCCAAATCCATCTCCCCATGAGCCACCCCCCACGGACTCAGTCATGCCAGTCACCAGGAGAGTAGATTTGGAGGCCCCTCATTACCCATAGAGACTGCATGGGAGGGTATTCCCACATGAAACCAAAAAGTTGCATAGAATTTTAAATTAGTGTGGGTTAAGGGGTGGTTTGTAAAAACAAGCAGAATAAGAAAAGTGGACCCTGTGTGCCCAAGTGGGCTAGGAGTTCATCATCCCTTCAACAGACGTGTCCTTGAGCACCTTCAGCGCTCCCTGTGGGACCGGAAGAGAGAGGCCAGCTGGTAGGAACAGCCTTCATTTACACAGCACCTCCAAGGGAAGTGCTTGTTTGGGAACAGATTCCGAGTACGTTATGTGCGTTTACACCTATTCCAAGTACATTATGTGGGTTTACACCTTTTAATAGTAGATCTAATTCACTTCATCATCATTATATCATTTAATCAAACGTGGGTACTGCCCCTGAAACACTGACGGAGTCTCATGTAGGAGTCTCATCAGGTACATAGTTGCTAACTCAGAGGGGCAACCAGATGTTTAAGAGCAGACGGAAGAGTTCGGCACCTAGGGGTGCACTGCAGGCGGCTCTCACTGGCTTCTTACCTAAGTGTTCAGTGACCACATGGCAGACTTGAAAACAGCCATGGTGGGAGTGATTGGTAATCACTGTAAATGAAGGTTGGGTTTGTTTTTGTGTTTGGGGTTTTTTTTCTGAGGGATCGTTGCATTGCCTGGAGGGCTTCCCAGAGGAGGAAAATTTAATGCAGATTATTCATAAGGAGATGGGAAGGTGCTCCAACTTCCTCCCTCCTACTTCTTTCCCACACCCCTTCCTCCAGCCTCATTTGAGCCAATCAAGGCACCCCACATACACTCCTGTGTGCTGCTCTGCCCCCTGCCCTCTGCCCTCTGCCCTCTGCCAGGAAGATACTTTTCATCTTATCTCCCGGAGAAGCTCTTCCTGGTGAGTCTCTTTACAGATACCTTGAATGCAAACACCTGCCCAGGACCCAATGCCAGCTGGACGACCTTGGGTGCCCTTGCCCTCTCGGAGCCTTGTTTTCCTGGGCTGTAAAGTGGGGGAAATTCGAGCTGCCCTGTCTACTCCACAGAGCTGTTTTGGGAACAGGATAAGATGGTCCCAGGGCCACACAGGAGAGGTGAGCGCCGATAAAGGCAGGCAATGAAACGCTCGCCGGCAGCGCTGGGAGCGAGCTCAGGATCCATCGAAACCAATGCTCTCAACTTACAAATAGGAAAACCGAGATGTCTTTAGCTAGCATGTTCCTTGGCTAGATTACTGAGGGCAGTGGAAGAATATGATCTCGTGAGCATCCCAGAAGATCTCTCCTCATGCCCACCATGGACGTGTGGGCACCCCCAGGCCAGACCTCCCAGGAATGAGATTCTGGAATCAGTGCAGAAGTAACAGCATCCCCCAACTTCCCAAGCAGTAGGCCACGGAGAGAAGGGCTGTCTCTTGAGGTAAGAGAGAGCCAGGAGGGCCAGTGCTATGCAGAGACCCGGTGGAGCGCGGTGGGTCATACTGCCTCACCCCTTACCTCCCCACCCCCAGCAGAAGAGGGGAAGCAGGGAAGGCAAGGAGAAACGGGGCCTTGCAAAGCAGTAAGAGCCAGTCTACTGGGAGAACTGTAACCCAGGGGCTCTCTCAGAGACCTCAGTGAGATGAGGCATCACCAGCCAGAGAGGTAGCTGTCAGGTGAGGGTCAGGTCAAGGCCAGGTCCAGTCTTGGGGAGCAGCCCATAGAGGCGGAGCTCGTAGAGCAGGTGGGCATCAACAGGGGCCCAGACAGGAGGTGGATACCAAGGGGCTAAAAAGCAGGAGGGTGCGGCCGAGGGCCCGCAGGAAAGATTGCTCTTCTCATCACTCTTGTCCAAGAGTCCAGAGTGAGGATATGGTTGTGTTTCTAAGGATGTTTCAATTTTATAAGTTCTACAGCAATACATTCTCAACGCAAACAATTCGAACAGGACATGCAAAGCAGAAACCTCCCTCGACATCTACCCTGTCCTGCCACTCTCCCCGGAGGCTCATTTTTTAAATTAATTTTTATTGGACTATAGTTCATTTACAGTATTGTGTTAATTCCAGGTGTACAGCAAAGTGAATCAGTTATACATATACACATATCCACCCTTTTTCAGATTCTTTCCCACATAGGTCATTACAGAGGACTGAGTAGAGCTCCCTGTGCTACACAGTAGGTCCTTATTAGTTTTCTATTTTAGGAGGCTCATTTTGATGTACATCCTTCCCAGCCTTTGTGCATGAGTTTATATCCATATATGTTCATAGGGGAAATATGCGGCTGTGTGTGTATGGTTTTGTATTCATGAAATCAACCCTACACAATATCCTGAATCTTACTATTTTGCACCTGAGACACACACACACACACACACACACACACACACACACACACACACACACATGGCAGAGCCACCACATTCCTTATAAACCACCGCATCTAATCTGGAGGAGTGATAGATTATCTGATCAGTCTCCCCGTTGATGGACACGGTAGTCTTTTCCTACTTTTCCATTAGCGAGCAATGCTCTAATGAACATCCTTTCAGGCGCCTGTCACCAGGAAGCAAAGAAAATTGTATTTCATATATATTCTTTTTTTATTTCATATATATACATATATATATAAGGGTAAAACATTTTCCGCGATGAGAATCGCCTAGGAAAAGTATGCACCTCGACCTCCCATGCACCCCCTGATTTAAAACCCCTCTAGACAAAGATGTTGAAAGAATGCCATCAGGAACTGTGGCTGCGTGAACTCAGGATGGGACCAAGTACCTTAATAAGTCGTTTCCGTCTCCACTTGCAAGGGCTCTTGTATATTTCGTGTCCCCTTAGTCATCATTTGGGTGAGTTCTACATATTTATGCTTGTTCTTTTTTTCATCTGTCCTCATAAATCAATCCCTGCAGTCTCCTAATCGAAGCCAGCTTTTCAAACGAAACTGTAGCCGGGTGTTTAACTAACTAAATATTGTTTTTCCCCCAGCACTGACAGAGAGGGGGGGTGGGATGCGGCCTTGGTAATTGTCCTCCCTTCTTCCAGTGACTCCAGGAAACCATGTGCTGCCCCAGCAGTGACTGACAGAGCCCCAGGTGGGCGGCAGCCTCGGGTTTGGAGGGAGCCACAGTTGTGAGGTTTTCCTTTGCTCGCTGGACTTCGCCCTCCTTATTCCTGGGAATCCCCAGGACATAGGTCATCCTTCCCTGGGCTACCCTTAATAAAGGAAGAAAAAGTGTGAGGCTGCCCGGAGCGGCACCCAGCAGGGCACACGCCCTCCGAGGGAACCTGCTCGACTCTCCTTCCCCGGGTTCTGTCAACCTCCAGGCTGCAGCTGTCATTGGAGAACAGAGGATGTCAGCTCTTGGTACTTCGCTTCCAGCAACCTCCCACTGTGGTCTCAGGTGGCTACCAGTGTGGCCTCAAGAGCAACAAGACTGAGTGCATTTTTCCCTGAAACCTGCCTTTGAACCTCATCTTGAACCGCCCTCAATCCTTCGACTGCCCCCACTGTCTGCGGCGGCAGCGGTTCTCAAAGTGCGGTCCCTGGGAACCTGTCAGAATCGCAAATTCTCAGCGCCAACCCCAGACCCACTGGATCAGCATCTCCGGGGCTGGGGCTCAGCCATGTGTGTTTGAAGGAGCCCTCCAGGTGACTCTGATGCACGCTCAAGTTTGAGAAGCACTGACCTGCAGGATGATGTCCACGCTCAGACTCCCCAGCCCTCCACGCACTGGCCCTGCCGGCCCCTCCAGCCCCGTCTCTCCTTGCTTTCCTGACATAACTCAACACCGCGTGGGACAGACACACCCCGTGGGTCTCTTCTCGCCTCTGTGCTTGCTGTCCCTTCTACCTGCCGTGTCCTCGCCCACCTGACCCCCCGCATCAAATACCAACCCCCATCTTTTAAACAACAGCTCACTGTCCCCTAGGAAGCCTTCAGTGATGTCTCCAAGAAGAGAGAAAAACACCTGACATCTACAGGGTGCTTACTGTATGCTGGGTCCTGGTCCAAGAACTTGATTTTTTCAAAAGTTTATCCTCTCAACGACTCCACGAGGAAGGTATTACTATGACTCCCGTTTTACAGACGAAGAAACAGAGGCCCAGAAAGCTTAAATAACTGGCCCAAGTTAACAAGAGGTGAAATTGGCATTTGAACCCTTGGATCTGGAGCCTTGAACCTTTTGCTCTATTGTCTCCTGTGATACACCCAGTCTAGTAGTGTCAGGGCCTCACCCTGGGCCCCCTCAGAACACACCTGTTGCCCCTGCCTCATGACAGCCCTTCAGGTGTGTGGAGAAAACTCTCAGGTCCTGCCCGGAACTGCTCTTCTCCAGGCCAACATCCACTGTTCCCTCAACTGGCCTCCCTGCGGCTTGGCTCTGTAATCACAGCTGCCAGTCGGATCACCACAGCTGGCTCCCGAACGCTGGAAGCTTCCACATCATCCTCTCATTGGCTGCCTTTGACTTCTCCGATTTCCTGTTTCCAATCACAGGGCCCAAGCCTTTGCATCAAGAATGATGACATGACATGCATGCTTTCTGAAAAATCTCATTTTCGAAAGCCATTTCCTATTCATTTCCTTCCTTATCGAGGCCTCTCCCAGCCCGGCTTGTGTTAAAAAAAGAAAGAAAGAGGAAAAAAATAAAAGAAATCTGTGTTTTTCCACGCTCAGACTGGCTAGCAGAGTTGCTGCTTGGGTCCCCTTATGGATGAGCTGCTCAACCAGTGTCTCCCAAAACCATGGGCCTTGGAACCATCTCTGCAAACCCAACCACTGAAACTCCCCTTAAATGTCTCCCTTCACCACCTGTGTGGGATTTGTGGCAGTCATTTCGCTTAGGGAATTCTCTGGCTTGAAAGATCAGCCTTGGAACTGAAAGGACCACTTCTCACCTTTCCTCAGCCTAGGAAGTCTAGTTTTCTCATCTTAGGAGACACACGGCTGCACTTCTCAAACACCCTCACTTCTCACTTGAACGAGGTCTGAGTGCTGTCTTTAAAGTCTGATAAGCCTGAGCTTGAATGGGAGTTCCTTGTTAGCTGGGCAGCTTTGAAGAAGGCATTTAACCTCTCTGATCCAGTTTTCTCATTTGTAAAATGGGGCTAAAGATAATGCTGTATTAGTGTCCTAGGGCCGCAGTGGTAACAAATGAGCACGAACTGGGGGGCTGAAAACAACAGAAATGCTCTCTCTCTCACAGCTCTGGAGGCCAAAAGTCCAAAAGCAAGGTGTTAGCAGGGCTGCACTCCCTCTGAAGGCTCCGGGGGAAGCTCCTTCCTTGCCTCTTCCAGCTTCTGGTGGTCCAGGTGTTCCCTGGCTTGTAGCTGCATCACCCCAACCTCTGCTTCCATCTTCACTTTCCCTTCTTCTCTTTCCTTTCTCCTCTGCCTCTACCCCCACCCTGCCCTACGCCCTGTCCTGGGAACAGGTCTCCTGAGCTGACTGCTTCCAGCTGGCCCAAGGCCAGTAACAGTCATGTTAACAACCTGTATGTGATCGTGGCTCCATGAAGCCCTCTTTATGTAGACAGACCCATCTGACTCATATCAACAGCCTGGTCGGTATTTCATGGCAGGTACTTCATTTATCCCCATTTTACAGATGGGTACATGGAGGCTCAGAGAGGTTACATCACTTGCTAGGCCCACTCAGCCGGTAACTCAGATCAAATGAAGCTATCACATTTCCCTGAGCTCTAATGTGTGAGCAGAGGGCGACCTTGAGGATGATGCCCAGCTGTGAGTTGTCTGGAGGTGCCAAGAATGCAGGGAGATGGCTGCCCAAGGAATGCCATTCCTGCCAAAGGTCAAAATCCACTTCTGCCTTTGCTGCTCGCCAGACCTTAAGTGCAGACAATACAGCCATCCCGGCGGCTGCACCAGAGCACCTGCCCACCTCACCCTTCCACTGATATTTGAATAACTTCAGAGTTGAAGTTCTTGTTTCAGAGTCTTGTCATGGTCGAAGGACTCAAGTGGGAAATAACCTCAAAACCACTAGTGCCTGGCCAAATGTAGGTGCCCCAATAAACTTTTGCAGGAGGAAAGGAAGAATGAAGCTCTGCCTGGGTTGTAGACCCAGTTCAGATGCTCACTCACAAGCTGTGTGATGTTAGGCACATACCAAGCCCTCTCTGTGCCTCAACCTGGCCACATGTGGGCAAAGTAGGTTTGGATAAGATGACGGCTCAGCCTTTCAATCCCAGCCATTCTAGGAATCCTGGGTTCTAGCACGTCTGTACCATCAGGCTTGTCTGAAATGATAAATGGACATGGAATAAAGCTGAGCCATGGAGTCCAAGTCTCTTCATCTATTCTGCTTTCTAAGGCTGGGTCCCATTGCTTCCCGTATCAATAAGATGGAAGTAAGGATGTGTATTCCCTCCTTAGCTTTCCCTGCTTAGCTGTGTGACCTTGAGAAAGTTATCTAACTTCTCTGAGCCTCAGTTTCCTCATCTACACATGGGGAAAATAGCAATACCTATGTTACTGGGTTACTGTGGGTATTATATACGCAGAGTCCTTGATGCAGTGTCAGGTACCTGGAAAACACCCAAACACTATCATATCACCAGGGCCATCTTAGCCCTGGGTTTATTCCACACGGATTGCAACTCAAATGGAGTTCAGCCACCAAATCTTTCGGCAGGTTGTGTTGGTCCCTTTGATCACCTTCCTCAGTCTCCAGAGCTGGCCTAGGAGCAGACTTCCTGCTGCCTTTTTGGGCCTCCCGGATTGCAGCTGAGGCCAGGAAGATGCTCTGGAAGCTCCAAGCCCAGAGAGGGAGGTGGAGAGTGAGGGCCCTGCACAAGTAACCAAACTAACTCCAACTGCCATCAGGGGACATGCCAGCAAGGTCCTTCTAGAACTGGCTGAGGGCATTAACCTCTGAAAAGAGGTAATCGTTAGATCTCTGCATGCACGTACATGTGTACACGTGTGTGTTGCGTGGAATTTGTGAAGAGCTTTGTATCCAAGTTGACCTGAGCCTGGCTCTCCCTCTTATGGGCTACATAACCTCTACTAGTCACTTCCTCTCCCCCAGCCTCAATCACCCTCTCATAAGCAGGGAGAAAAATGTCAGGATGATTCAGTGATATAATGGGAAAGGGAGCTTAGAGTTATATGAATAACTGCATTCTCTCCTTAAATCAGGGCAGAGGTGGAGTCTTACAGGCTGGGGTTGGGGGGCATGTCCGAAGCCCCAGATAGGACCACACAGTCCTATCAGATAGTCTGATTTCCTCAGAGGGCAGGCTGCTGGTTCATTCATTCTCTCATTCATTCAACAAACAGTTACTGAATCCCTCCTTGAGTTGGGGGCTGTGCATACTATCGGGTCACAGCGACAAAGAAGACCTGACCCTGCCTGGAGGAGCCCAGTGACCAGTTGGGGAGACAGGCACGTCCGCAGATCGTGGCTTGAGGTCCAGGGAAGACCACGGTGGAATCTGAGTGGAGGAGGGAGGTGGCTGGCTCTGGGGGGAAAGCAGGAAAGGCTTCAGAGAAGAGGAAGCCTTGCATCTGGGCCTCCAGGTGTGAGAAGCTCATACAGCAGTGGAGGGAGGGAAAGGACATTCCCAGCAGAGAGGCAGCTCTAATAGCATGGGGGCCTGAAGGGCTTTGGGGTATCAACTGAACAGATGAGACCAATGAGTGAACAAGGGAAGTGAGTTGGGCTAGGAGCAAAAGAGGCCACGTGGGCCTTGCCAAGGAGTCTGGACAAACAGAGCCAGAGACCCAGCAGATCTGACTTTGTCCACAGTGCTGTCCACAGGCCAACACTATCAGTATCCCCAGGAGACACTCAGAATTGCACATCCCGCCACTCATCACGCTGTATACCCTAAACTTATATAGTGCTGTGTGTCAATTGTATCAATAAAACCGGAAGAAGAAAAAAAGTAATATTTAATTTAATTTTTAGAAAGGAAAAAGAAATACAGATCCCCAGGCCCCACGCTGTACCTGCTGAATCAGGAGCCATGGGGGGTGGTACCCGGGAATCTGTGTTTAACCAAGCCCTCCAGGTGATCCTGTGGCAAGATGCAGTGTAAGAGAACTAGTCTCAAACATAATAACTAAGGGCTCCTGTTTACAGAGCGTCTACTTGGTGGCAGGCACTAGGCCAGGTCCTTTACATGCTTATCTGATTTAATCCTCACAACAAGCCTATGAGATGGGTCTGTCATTATTCACATTTTACAGATAAGAAAACTGAGGTTCATAGAAGTAAAGTAACTTACTTGAGGTCGTGAAGCTACTAAGTAGCAAATCGGAGATTTAAACTCAAACTGTGAGACTCCCAGGCATCACTGAGAGAAAGGTGGTCTGCCTTAGGAGTTTCTGATGCCAGGACATGGGAAGGAGCATCAGAGAACCTGAGATTTTCTGGGGCTAAACAACAGGATCCGTTGACCTTGATAGGTATGGGGAGAGAGCAAGAATAGACAAGGAAGACCCCAAGCTCCCTAGGTTGAGAAATTGAGGGGCTAGAGACGCAGGGGCATCAGGAGGAGAAGGGAAGAGATGAGGCTTCCTACTGGGCTGTGCAGGAGGAGAACATCAAAGATGCAAAATGTTCCCGTGAGAACTGGAAAACAGGGCTGTTATCCACCTCTTGGTGGGTGGTATAAGCATAGATATATTGGATTAGACCAAAAAGTATACTTGGCTCAAATTACTTAGGAGCTTTAAACTTTAGGGAGCTAAATCACCCCAAGATTTATAAGTTAGTGGGGAAGGGGTTCAGGTTGAGGGACATTGTACTCACCATGAGCAGCAGTGAGGGGACCCCAAGTCTTTGGAACCCATCCAATTCCTCCCTTGACCTAGATGTGACCTTTTACTGGGTCTCAGAAAGAGAGGGGAAAATGCCTGCCCTCACAGGAGAGGGTGACAGAGCAATTAATAAGGCAGATTCTAAAGCTTCTGAAATGCGAGGATCCAGGTGCTGAATTCATCTGCTCGAAAGACGAGAAAACAGAAAACCCTCTTTTAGTTCCTATTTGGGTAAAGCTGGACATAAATCATTCTTTGAAAAGGTGGCATGGGTGCCTTTGGTTGGAGGGTCTCAAGCTCTTTCCAAACATCACCTCATTAATCCTGGCAAACACCAGGAGAGGAGAGAAGGCCCCAACAGGCGGCACCTTTTGTGTCATTGAACAGATGAGACCAACTTAAAGACTGGGCAGCTTCCAGGTGGACGTGACACAAGGCTCTGCTCACTGGTGTTAGCTACTCTGCCCTATGGGCTGAGGGTGTGGGGAGGGGGGCGAGGCGTGAGTGTGTGTGTGTGTGTGTGTGTGTGTGTGTGTGAGTGTGTACTCTCTGTGGCCTTTTAGTCTTCTTAATTATCTCAGACCAGGAAAAGTAAATGAGGCCGCAGCAGCTGGAAGGTGGGTGACATGTTACTGCGAAGTCCATATTCTCCTTTGAAAATGACAGATTATTGCAAAGATATAATCCCATTTTCTTGCAGCTTGTCCTTGATAAATGCCTCTTGTTTATTTCCAGCCCTTCTACACGTGTGGGCATTATTGCAACGTGCGGTTCTAACCTAAAAAAGGGGGATAGGGAAGGGGAGTGAGAGGAGGAGAAAGTTAAGAGCTAACTCCAACATCAGACGCCCAAATGTCATTCGTCTCCTTCGGGTTTGTCTGGGGGTTGAGTCCGCTTTGGTGTTTCAAAGTCAGGAAAAGATCTAAAAGTAGCAGGTTGTCTTAGAAATGGAAACTATTTGATGTAGTCTCTCCTTTTCTTTTTAATAAAGAAGGGAAAGGAAATAAAAGAGAAAGAGAATGTGAAAAAAGAGGAAAGGAGAAACAGAAGAGAAAGAAAGAGAGAGGGGGAGAGAGAGAAAGAGGAAAGAGAGAGAGAAGAAAAAGAAAGAAAGAAAGAAAGAAAGAAAAAGAAAGGAAGGAAGGAAGGAAGGAAGGAAGAAAGAAGAAAGGAAGGAAGGAAGGAAGAAAGGAAGAAAGAAAAGAGAGGCACAGAGCCGATGGCGAGCGCCAAGTCGCGCTATCCCGGCTCCCTACCCGGGAGAGACGAGCACTTTCCTCCGCGGCCGCGGGCTCGGAGCTTTTAAGGGTTTCTAATCCTGGAAGGCTGTCTGACATCACCCCGTTTCTTGTCGGCTGATGTTTCGTACAAGCCTCTCATTTCCTCAGTGTTTTCAGAGCACCAATTACTGCAACAATCTCGTGTTTATGTTTGCTCTCTCTCCTGCCTCGCTGGCCCTCCGCCTGGAGCCTCTGCTGCTCTCCGACGCGGGGAGCCCAAGGGGGCTGGGCGCGGGGAGCGGGTGGGGGGACCTGGGTCAGGCATTGCAGAAAAAGGGAGGGTCCCCCTTTTTTTGTTTTCATTGACTTCAGCACCATGTGATCAGGAAGTCTGGCCTCCCTCCATTTCCCCTCCCGACTAAAGGGAAACATTGTGTAGCAGCCGCCGCGGCCACTGGTGGGACGGCCTTCGCCGCCTGACGTAGGGAGATAAAAATAACCGGCATATTTAAGGCTGGAGCAGGAATCCCGGCGCTCACACGCGGCCTGGTCAGTTCCCGAGGCCGGTCGGCCGCAGGGCCTGCGGGGAGGCCCGCGCGCTCTTGCGCGCACGGGAGCTATCGCGAGTGCCAGCGCCGGCGACCTGGGGACCCGGGCAGCCGGGCAGCCGGGCCCACCGCCCAGGCCCGCCGAGCCCCGCGGGGCCCCGGAGAGGCCGGCAAGGCTGGTCGCCGGCAGCCTGGCTTCAGCGCGCTGGGCCGGGCCTGGGTTCTGTGTCCTGCCTTCCTGGAGATGGGAAGAAGGAAGGATGCGGTGGCAGAGGGAGGGTGGCGCGGAGCCTGACGCTGAGCCGGAAGGCACACCCCAAGCTGCCACTAAAAAAGCCTGCCAGTCATACACACCACGGTCCACACACTCTCCACTCAGGTCCCCGTCTCCAGCCCCTTTAGACGCTGGAACTACCTATTGCAAAGCAGGACTGGAAACAAACAAGAACCAGCTCTCCAAAGAAAGTGGGGCAAATCCTTGCAAAGTTCAGCGATTTCAGAGGAGAGCACAGATTTCCCAGGAGCCTGCTACCTAGACACCCACCTAAGGCCTCTACAGATTTCCTCAGAACTCCTCACCACTGCCCTCACCTCTACCTGTCCAGGGACCCAGAAAATAGAAAAGGAGGAAGTGTCCCTGCCCCCTAGGTGAGTCCACATCCCCCGTCTCCACAGCACAAACCACGGGGACGAGTACTTTACCCGTATGGCACCGCACTGCAAACCGTCCCTCATGGGAGGTTTTATGACCCTGATTTTACATAAAAGGAAACTGAGGCTCGGGAGATAAAATGATTGCCCAAGTCCACACATGGGCAACGCTTCCCCAGCACCTCAGTCACCTCCTTCGACTGCATTTACATGACCACATTGATGTATCATTCTGGAAACCACCTTCCTTCTGTTTCTCCTACTCCCTGAATAAAATTAATACCAAGCAAAACAGCGGTGGTGAGCTTTGCGCTGACCTGTGAGATCACAGTTTTGCCACTGGGCCACAAAGAAGTTTTTATTTCTAATTAATAATGGGAAATCTCCCAGCCTTCTGATGTCTAAAGTAGAAAGATATTTCAAATTTTCTGGCAGAGTTTTTTACCTAGCCAAACCGGCTGATGAAAGGTCAGTGATACTCACCCCTAATTTTTCTTTTTTGCCATTACAGAGATAACAAATAGCTATTTTCTGGGTGGAAGAGGCAAAGAAATTTCATTTAGGGAACTTCAGGAGACACCAGGGTCTGGCATGGTCATTGCTGAATCCCCAGCACAATGCCTGGCACTTAAAGTACTCAACTCATAATTGTTAGACCGAGTGAAGAGCGGGTTGTGGGAAAGGGAGCAGCTCTCAGAGACACATCGCGGTGATATGTGTTGCTCTTGCCTTTGATAACTGTAGAAGCATGACCATATTTAGTCCTTAGAGTAAACCTAGGAAGTAGGCATCGTTATCACCCCTGCCTGGCATATAGGGAAACTGTAGCACAGAAAGAACTTACCCAAAGTAACACAGGAAGTACTAGCGCTGGAATTCGAACCCAAGCAGTCTGACCGCAGAAGCCAAGCCCTCAACCACTAAGCTAAATCCAAAGAGGTGCCCATGAGACGTCAGAGAAAGGGACCCACCATTTACTAAGCAGCCCCTCTGACTCAAGTTCCACGCTTGCTACTGGATTGATGGGTGCAACACCACACGCTCCACGCCCTCAGGCAGGTGAGTCCAAGCAAGGCGGGACCAGAGGTTCTGTGAAGGCAGTCTTGCTTCTCATTGTCTCTGTATTTCCAACCTCAACTCTCACGAATGTCTGTTCAACTGTCCATCCTGAGAGAAGCCTTCTTTGGCCACTGTCAGCCCAACTACTCAGCTCCCCTCTCCATCCCCCCAGTAGACACTGCTGATGACTGCATTAAAGCACCTGTCACATCTCCTTGCTCACTGGCCTGCTCTCCCACTGGTTGGGGAGCACCTGGAGGGCAGGATCAAGGTCTGGTTCAGCTCTGTATTCCCAGTACAAGTGCAGGGCATGGTAGCCAACTGAATGTTTGCTAAACGGTGAATGAGTATGTATTAGACCTCCACTAGTCTCCTAAAGATACAGACCCCCATCACCACCACTCCTAATTTTCTCTATCTCAGTAGCCCTCTCTGTTGCACCACAGAATTTGTCAGTTTGTAATTTGATCTGTTTCCTCCCACTCCCCCCAGTAATCCATGGGTGCAGGAACCACTTCTGTTTTCCCACCCTAGTATTCCCAACACTATTAAAATGCCACATGTTGCAGGCACTCAATAAACATTTGTGAAATAAATGAGTGAATGAATGAATGAATGAATGAATGAATGAATCTACACTCCTTGGAGCAATTCTTACCTTTCTGTTTTCAATAAGTTTATTCCAAAGTCAATCTTAATTGAGCAAAGCCACTTGAAATAATGTCATTGCCCAGATTGTATTCATAAAGTAAGTGCTTTTTGTTTGGTGACCACTTCAAATCCAAGTCTCATCCATATTGATGATAAGACTTAAAAGGGGGGTTATTGAATAAGGTCCTTCTTCTCATACAATGTGGGCTCCAGTGACCACTATAGTTGGAGCTACACACAGGCTCCCTTTATGCCCCTCTGTTTTCATTAGCTCGGGTAACTTGCCAAAGAGTGATCCTTTTGGGCTGAAATTTTCCATGCTGGGTCTTGGCAAAAGGTGAATTTTGGGGGAAAGTTTGAATAAAATCCCTTCAGCCATTTTTTAGTTTGATGAGCATAAAAAAAAATACATTTTTGTCTTGCTTTTAATTGAAGACGTTTTTAGGACACAGGAAACTCCAAACCAGTTTAACTTTGAACACTTGAAACTCATGTCTAAGCCCATCTAAGGAAACTGTGGAGATGATTTGAGGCTCAAAAGAAATTATTTTCTAATTAAAAAAAAAAACAAAACTAAGAAGTAATTGAAAACAAACTCTCTACAGCCTTAGCAATCAAGACACTTTTTCCCACTTGGGCTACATAAGTCTTTCTGTGATTCTAGCAAATTATAAAAGCTCAGAGCTGTTCGGAAGGGATTATAAAACTTGGATTTCAGCTCCTCTGCCATGACAGATGATATTATTCTCCCCCCAATCCCCGCTTTTTTTTTGTCTCGAGAATCTTCTCTCAACATCGTACCAGGAGTATATGATTTGAACCATAGCCTCAGAAAACAAGCTGAGGTTCCTGGAGCGAAAGGACCACTCCTTCAAAGCCAAATCTACAGCTTGCTTTCCAAAGCTTTCTTAGACAAACGCTAACCAAAATATTCTATCTTACATTGGATTTTCTCACTACTCACGCCAGTATCGGATTCTTGCTTTCTTATTCACTGGAAACTACCTTAGACTAGTCATATTCTAGTTCTTGCCACAGAATTATTTTCAAAAAGCAGTGGTAGGCTGGAAAGTCAGGAAGACCTGCGTTTGACTCTCTGCTCTGAGATTTACGAAGCAAATATCTTAACCTCTCTAAGACTCAGTTTGCTCAATTGTTAAACGGGATATTATTTACTCAGCAGTTGTCATAAGGATTAATTTAGGCCCAGCGTCGCCCACAGTGCCTGGTACAAAATATGTGCTCGATAGTGGCAGCGTCTTTCTGCCCCTCCCCCATCAGCCATTAATTCACGTTTATCCTGTCCTTATACCACCTAGTTGGCATCTCATGTCTCTGGTTCACTGTGGTGTCTAGTGCAGTCTGAGGCACATGGTGACTAGCAGAGACACACAGAACAGAATCAGTGGAGTGGTGGCCATTTCCATCCATGCTGCATATTTCCAATGACACAAGCAAATGTTCTGTCTTTACCTGTTTCCTTGTCCTTCTCTCTTACTAGAAGGATCTCTTTCACCTCTGTAAACCCAGGATGTAGCTGGGTAAGTGAGTGAGTGGATGAACACACCAGTCAAGGCCTCCTATTCCTTTATAGGATCTGCAGCCTGAACCTTGGCCTCCATTTTCAAGTCGTTTTATTTTAGCTCAGGTATTGCCTGACAGCCAGGATGTGTTTGGCGTGCTCACTTACCTTGGTTATATATTCAAAATCAACCACATCTCACATGATCCTCTTTACATGCAGTTTTATTTAGCAGTGAGCAAGCAGGGAACCTTCAACTGAAGTCTTTTGTTGGGGCAAAAACTGCCCCTGTTTGAATTTCCAAGAGGAACTCAAAAGGGAAAAGGAGGGAGGGAGGGAGGGAGGACCCACCTAAGCCAGCATACCTCCACTGCCACCCCCAAATAATGTATATCTGATTATTTGTTTGGTTTTTTCCTTCTGCAAGGTTGGCTGGCCTTCTTGCCTCCTCTTTAATAGTTAATTTTTTTTTTAATTAAAGATGATTGAGTTCCAACCATGTGCCATTTCTTTTGGCACATTTTGTATCATTTCATCCTCATCTCATTTTCTAAATGGGAAACAAGCTCAGAGAGTTTAGGAGCCTTGCTTCCAGCCACACACCTAGATACCCGAGGGCATTTTAAAAGCACTTCTGCTTTACAAGGTTTCTCCAGTCTTACCCACCACTTCACATCCTTTCCTTATAACACCCAACCCATGTGCTCACACACTCACACACATACTCACACTTAATTAATTATGTTTTATAGAAAGATTCAAGAGTCGAAGAAGCCTATCTATTGAAACAAACAGGGGATGAGTATCATTATGCAAAGGATAAGCCCCAAATCCACTACAGGGTTAACTCTGGGGGATGGAGCAGATACAATCAGGAAAGAGTGCATACAAAACTTCAGCTGTGTTTGGTCAAGTTTTACCTCTTACGCAAGGTGGTATTTATATGGGTGGTTTTTTTTGCGGTACGCGGGCCTCTCACTGTTGTGGCCTCTCCCGTTGCGGAGAGGGCTCCGGACACGCAGGCTCAGCGGCCATGGCTCACGGGCCCAGCCGCTCCGCGGCATGTGGGATCCTCCCGGACCGGGGCACGAACCTGCGTCCCCTGCATCGGCAGGCGGACTCTCAACCACTGCGCCACCAGGGAAGCCCTATATGGGTGTTTTTATTACGTTGGACTTTATAAGTGTTCATTTGCCTTAAATGTGTCATAATACAATTTTTGAAGATTCAGCAGCATTGTCTGGTGCTTACTCCCAGTTCTGGCCATTCACACACACACACACACACACACACACGGTCACACTCAGTATACACCCACTGACAAGTACACTCAAGCACCGACACACACACAGTACACACACACACTACACATAAACATTCACTTGTTCACCTACACATGTTCAGCCCAAGAAGCCACACATTCAAGTGGACACACACACACACAGACACACACACACACGCACACACACTGCCTGCCAGCCCCAGCCTCACCACTACTCCACTCCCTGGGTCAAGGGCAATAGGGCCACACACAGGGACCCTGAAACCTGGGGCACAGAGATGACATCGCTGAGCAATGGGACCACCAGGCAGAGAGCAGAGCGGGGATGCGTGGGGCTGCTTTCAGGGGCTGACGCAGCTAATGCCACCGAGGCCAGTCCCGCTGGGGCCAACACGTGATGTTCTCCCACCACAGGCTCATCTGGGAAGGGACAGAGTTAAGGAGCGCAGGGAAGACGCTGGTCTTTCACAGTTTGGGGTGGGAAGCAGTAACCTGTGTGGGAAACAACCTCCTCAGAAACCATAGCAACACCCATTTGGCGGCTCTGGATTGGACCCCGACCAGACGTTTATGAAGCAGCCTCGTAAGCTGTGGCCTCCAGAAGAACGACAGCAAACTGATCAGATGTGAATAGCTTCAACCTGCTCCTCCTCACTGAACTCCGCCCCACCCCCTCTCTCCAGACTTTGCCTTTCTGCTTCCCAGCCTCAGCTGAAAACTGCCTCTGCTGCTACCCCAGAGCCCAAGTTCAAGGCCAGGACCGCGAGGTGCAGGTGACGTCCGCAGGTCCACCACGGGGACCCTGAGAGTCCAAAGAGGTTAGACGGCCCCAGTGGAAAAGGTTCCAAGATCATCTGATCCAGTCATTCTCAACCTGGCTGCATTTGAGAATTACCTGGAGAACTTTTTTCAAACTATGCCAATGTGTGGGGGAAAAAAAAAAAAATGCCAGTGTGTGGATTGCACCCTAGTCCAATTAAATCTGAATCTCTAGGGGGTGGTGATTTGTATTTTGTAAAGCTCTCCTGAGAATTCTCACATGTAGCCCGGGTTGAGAGCCACTGAATTAATTTGACCCCCCTGTAGAGGTGAGGGTGGGGACCCCAGAGAGGGCCAGGAACTTGCCCAAGTTCCCAGAGCTGGGGAGGCACCGGCCTGAGAAAGGAACCCAGACATCCTACCTGCCGGCCCAGCCTTCGGTCCACTTGCCTCACCACGAGTCCCACTCTTTTCTGCTAGGAGCCTGGAAGGGGGGCGGAGCGGGGTGGGGACAGGGGGGATAAAATGAATCCAAGGAGGGTGCGAGGAAACGTAATTTTAACAAAAGTATGGGGACCAGACAGTCAAGGAATCGCAACAACCACACTGATTCCCGGTGTTTACCATATGGTCACACAGAATTTACTGTGACTCACCAAGTGACCTTCACCCAGACACCCAAGCCCCAAGCCCAAACCCTGAGAGACGCCTTCAACTCATCCAGCTTTACCACTCACATACGCAGTTGGTCTCCAAGCCGTGAAGAGTTGACCTCATAAGGCTAGAGCCCCCAAGGTCCAACCCACTGGCTGATGCCCAAGCTCCTGCCGTCTGTAATGCCTTAACTAGTCTCCCTAAAGGGGCGTACATTCTCCATCCCATCCTCCACAGAGCTACCAAAATACTCCCTCTCCAGCACACATCTGCCTATGTCGCCCGTCAGCCAAAGCTCCATGGGTAGGCCCCTGTGCATGAGTACAGAGGCACTCAGGCGATGTGCTAATAGCCCGCTAACCACACACAGTGCTAGGGGCCAGGGCCTCCAGGAGTAAACAAGGTCAACACGGACCCCACTGATGTTCACCTTACATTCTCGATGAGAAGACAGATGCTGACTAATCATACAATCACTACTGGGAAAGAGCTGAGAGAACGGTACTGGGAGAATGTAAACGGGGAGCAGCCCAATCTGTTCTTGGTGCGGGGGGCGTGTATCAAGAATGGCTTCCCTCAGCAAAGCATGGGACGTTTAATCTGATGTTTGAAGGGTAAAAGGGAATTAGGCAAAGGAGAGGACTGGTCTAGACCCAGGGAACAATGGAAGAGGTACAATGTCCTGGGTGGTGAAGGAGTGCAGTCTGGAATCCCAAGAGCAAGGAGAGATGGGGGCAAGAGGATGCTGGTCAAAGGTCAGATTAAGCAGAGCTTTTTTCAGCCATGGAAGATGCTTTGTATTTAGCCTTTGGATTTTAGAAGAGTGACCAACCATCCCAGTGTACCCAGGACTGAGGGGTTTCCCAGGATGCAGAACTTACAGAGCTAAGATGTGGGGGGATGATGGAGAGGAGTGACCGAGGTTGGCTCCCAGGTCTCTGACCTGCACTGCCCGTGTGCGATGGAGCCACAACTTAGAAGGGACCGGGATGGGAGGGAGGGTGACAAATCAGCTGTTGAGTTTGGGAAGTTAAGTCAGTATTCAAGTGGAGATGTCAGTAGCTAGGTTCTTGGTTCTATGGTCTGAAGCTAAAGAAAGATGTAGATTTGGGAGCTATCAGCATAGAAATAGTCATTGAATTATGGGAGTGGATTAGGCACCTAAGGAGAAAATTAAAAGACAGCTCACAGGAGGACTTACCCCCCAGCCTTGAGGAATTCCAGTGTTTAAAGATCTGGTAGGGGGCTTCCCTGGTGGCGCAGTGGTTGAGAGTCCGCCTGCCGATGCAGGGGACACGGGTTCGTGCTCCGGTCCGGGAAGATCCCACATGCCGCGGAGCGGCTGGGCCCGTGAGCCATGGCCGCTGAGCCTGCGCGTCCGGAGCCTGTGCTCCGCAACGGGAGAGGCCACAACAGTGAGAGGCCCGCGTACCACAGGAAAAAAAAAAAAAAGATCTGGTAGGCAAAAGCAAAATCCAACAAAGGAGGCTGAGGAAGAGCAGCCATGGTTATAGGAGGAAAACCAAGAGCCTGTGATGTCTCAAAGCCTGAGAAGCGCGTGAGTCTAGAAGGACAGAGTGGTCCATCATGTCCAGCGGTGCTGGAAAAATCAAGTAAAATGGCCAGGAAATGCCTACTGACTCAGGAACGCTGAGGTCATGACGTCCTTCTCAGAAGTGTCTGAGTGAAGCAGTGAGGGTAGAGGTAGATTGAGGAGTGAGTGGGAGGAAAGGAAATGGAGGTGGCAGGCATAGCAGGGAAAACTGATGTGGGGAATTTGGCTGGGAAGGAAATTGATGGGGCAGGAGCTAGAGAGAGACAGGAGGTGGGTGGAGAGTTTGCTCTAAGGTGAGAGACCCGACCGTGGCTAAACACTGATGGGGAGGATGCAGCAGAGTGGAAGAACTGACAGAGGAAAGAGAAGGGCTGTCACCACGCCCCACAGTCCACCTCCCGCCGCCCCTCCTGCTGCACCTGCTCTGCCAAGGCCTCCCTCCCGTTGGTCTGCGGCGAGCTTTCCTTTCGTCTGTATCAAAGGCTGACCCCAAGAGGCCTTCCCTCCTCTGTTTTCGTACAGCCCGCTGTGCACACCTCCACCACCGCACTCAAAGCTGGCCAGTTTCCATGTTGTTGCTTCTCCCAAGGCAAGATGCTCATCTCAATTCTTAGCCCACAGCATTGGCTGCCCAGAGTATGTGCTCAGGAAACATTTGTGGAATGAACGCCGTTATGAATGAATAATGATGAATTCGAAGGCGCACATGGGTGACCATGAGGACAGTCTGGGCTGGCATGAGGAGGGGTCTCTGTTCTCCGAGAAGTGCAACCCTAAGAAAATTCCATTCCTGAGGTCCCAGTTAGGGGCAGGGGGGCAGGGTGGGGCGGACTGCTCACTGGGCCACATTCCTCCCTTCCATTGTTCCTGACAGCTGCACATGGAAAGTACAACACTCACCAAGGCCCAAGTGTTCCCCCTCCTCCCCTTTCTCAGCAGGAAGGGAACAGATGGGCGTAATTTATGCCCAAGCCCTTCCCTTGCAGCCCTGGCACTGGGGAAAGGGGATGCAGGAGCCGAGATCCACCCAGGTTGCACAAACTTCTCTCGGCATCTAGGCAAGAGGCCAGCCGGGGTCGGGAGCTGGAAAGGGCAGGCGGCGGAGGAGTGGGGGAGGAAGAAAAAGGTACCAGTCACTTGCGCATGACCTTGGCATCCCAGCCCAGGAGCCACCAGAGCGCACGCGGCACCTCAGCGCAATTCTACAACGAATGGAATCTTGCACCTGCTTCAAAGATGAGAAAACTGAGGCTCAGAGACGTGAAGGGAAGGCTCCAAGGTCACCCAGCTGGTGACTGGGGCCAGAGCCAGGTCCGTCAGCCTCCGAAGACTGTGTCCTCACCACCAGACACCACTGAGGGAGAAAGTCATATTTTCAGGCCTCCCTTCACCCTCCCTCTCATGGGTCATCTGGGGTGACGGGCGAAAGAGAGCCGGAGAGCCGGGCTCCTCCGCTGAGGGCATGACACACACTGTAGAAAACACGGATGAGCAGAGAAGGCTGTGCTGCAAACACGAAGGGGCGCCTGGAGGGTCAAGGAGCAGCTTTTGTTGGCTGTTGAAGTCAGCCTGCTGCAGGGGCCTGTCCTGCAGCCAATCCTCAGGGCTAGGATGGGGTAAAGGGGAGATTCTAAGGGCTTTGGAGCTCTGAGTCACCAAAACATATCTCCCAAGCCCCCCGCTTACTTCCTCATTCAGTTGTAATTGAGGTAATTGCCGCGGAACCTACACATGGCGTCTGGGAGCCAGTGAACGTGGGTTCAAACCCCACGTGCTAGCTGTGTGCCTGGGGCCAAGCCACGTCGCCTCCCTGACTCTCAGTTCTTTATCCATAACATGGGCTTGTGAGAAGGAGATGGCGGAACCCAACCAATTTGTCCATTTGGCCCATTCAGTGTTGTTTTAGTTCCTCTTTGCTCTATTGGATTGGTTGTTCCTTGTAAAACTTGAGAGAATGTACCTCAAAGTACAAATTTCCAACTTCTTGAACTAATCAGAAGGCCTGCCGCTCGGGCACCCAGGGTCCGTGGCTGCGATTTAGAGGGACGTGCACACTTCAGTTTTCCACTGTCCCCACCGCTCCCTCCCTCCCGCAATGATATCACCTGCTCCTGGGATGGGGCATTTACTACCCCTGCTGTAAAAACCATTTTGCCAGAGTCCTGAAACTCTGAGCACCCTGACAGCAGAGAGTCTCACCGATTGTCGTTCATCAACCTCCCCTGCCCCCAGAGCCCAGCACAAGGCCTGGCTGGATACTCAGCCATTCGTTTGTTTAACAAATACATATGTGTTGAGTCCCTGCTGCATGCAGGCACCTCATGAGGGGTAGGACATTGAGCAACAAACAAGCCAGACACGAATAGTATCTCACAAGTATCCATGAGACAAGCTTGGTCATTATCCCTGACTCACAGGTGAGATAGGGAAACTGAGGGACCAAGAAAGGCAGGACCTTGCTTGAGATCCCAGGATAGGGCAAGATTCAAGCTCGGTTCTGCTGATTCAGACCAATCCATGTTCTGAACCAGGGCTCTGCAAACTACAGCCTAGGAGCAAAATCTTGCCCACCACCTGTTTTTATAAATAAAATCTTGCTGGAGCACAGCCAGGCCCATTGGCTTACATTGTCTGTAGCTCCTTTCACAGGATAATGGTAGAGTTGAGTGGGTGCAGCAGAAACTATGATGCCCCTCAAAGCCTAAAACATTCACTATCTAGCCCTTCACAAAGCAAGTTTGCCAGCCCCTGCCCTGAGCCACTATTCTGAGCCTCCTGCCTTCATGAAACGTCACTGTTCTCATAAAATTATACTGGGGTGGGAGTGGAGGTGTTAGACAATAAAAAAAATACATTAAAAAGGCACATGCTTGGGCTTCCCTGGTGGCGCAGTGGTTGAGAGTCCGCCTGCCGATGCAGGGGACGCGGGTTCGTGCCCTGGTCCGGGAGGATCCCACATGCCGCGGAGCGGCTGGGCCCGTGAGCCATGGCCGCTGAGCCTGTGCGTCCGGAGCCTGTGTTCCGCAACGGGAGAGGCCACAACAGTGAGTGGCCCGCGTACCGCAAAAAAAAAAAAAAAAAAGGCACATGCTAAACAATAAGGTCTTACTGTATAGCACAGGGAACTATATTTGATATCCTGGGATAAACCATAATAGAAAAGAACATAAGAAAGAATATATATATATATGTATAACTGAATCACTTTGCTGTACAGCAGAAATTAACACCACATCGTAAATCAACTAAACTTCACTAAAAATAAATAAATAAGTAGAAAGGCACATGCTAAGTCGAGCAGGCCTAGGTTGCTCTGATACTGAGTACCCAGGGAAGGCCTTTAAATAAAGCCCATTGGGCTAAGATCTGAGTGACAAGGAGCCAGTTACACTGAGAAAGGGAAGGAGAGCCTTGTGGCAGGGGGATGCGCCCAGCAGAGGCCCTAGGGCCTGAACAAGTGTGGTAGGCTCCAGGAGCACCAGGAAAGCCAGCATGCCAGAGTCCAGAGGGCAAGGAGGCGGGCACATGGGTAGAAAAGGGTCTGGTCCGAAGGACTTCCTGAAAATGTGTGAACACATGAGCTAAGCAGGGCCTGGATGTGACATGAAACCTCCATCTGACGTGCGCTGGCTTTCTGCACCCAGATCCTCCCTTTAAACTGGCAGGACCTCCTCTCCCTGGGCTGTAAAATCAGCTCTCACTCTGAGCCGCCCTTCTGGGACTGGTGTGGGTCAGAGGCAATAAAGACATGACGGAAAAGCCCTTGGCAACCATTCAGGGCTGCCCTGAGACTTGACGGCTGCCCCGGACGTGTGGGCTGAGGTGTGCTGGGAGGTTCTGACCCCCAAGAGCTGGAGACCCCTGAGATCCAGCCTCCTCCCTTCCCAGCCCGGCTGGCTTGCGGTGTAGCCTCACACAGGCCCCTCGGCCAGGCCGCCTCCCCTTCACGTAGCCCTTGGCTAGTGGGAAAGTTTTGAAAAAAGGAAAGGTGGCCATTGGAGGGGGCCACAGACGGGGGTGCCTGGAAATATGTGACCAGAGCAAAGCAGGATTTCTAACTGTCATTTATCTAGTTCCTGGGTCTTTGCTGCCAGGGGTACTGCTAAGCACCCGTTTCAGTGACTGACTTGTCAATCCGTAAGGAATTAAAAAGTGAAGAAATGAATTACATGAGTAATGCTCAGATAAAAGCCAGAGTCAGCTTCCAGCTCCACCACTTATAAGCTGTGTGACTTGTGGAAAATCACAGCCCCACTATCGATCTCAGTCTCCTCACCTGTCAAGTGGGAATACCACCTCCTACAAAAGGTTGTTCTGAGGGTTAAGTAGAATCGGAGTAATTACGTGAAGCACTTAGCAGAATGCTGGCTTCACAGTAGCTCTCCAAAATATTAGCACCTATCTTTCCCCTCTTGGACCCCGGCCGGCGGTCTCGCAGCACACCTGGCACAGCTGGGCTGGGGGAAATTCTGAACAGCACAGGAGGGAGTAGGTTTCTGAAGCCTTTGTGTGCCTGAGGAACGCAGAATGAGCTGGCCCTTTGGGACACAGGGATGAGAGTCCTGAGAAAGCCCAGGGTAACAAAATGTCCTATGATGTAGCTTCATTCATTCATTCATCCACTCAACAACAACAACAAAATTTTTGCATTATAGTTGATTTACAATACTTACCTGGCAGGGAAGATACCATGATCATGAAGGTGGTTTTCCCAAGGCAAGGCTTATCCATTTCACGCAACAAAAACTGACGGGGCACCCGCCGTGTGCTGGGCCCTGCAGGAAGGCAGGACATACAGAGGAGAGGAAGAGAACAGGTGTCAGGTAGCTACCAGATCTCCAGGTTGGAGACAGATGAACAGCACACAGTGGGCACACAAGTTAATCATGGCTAAAGGCAATGAGTCATGGCCATTTTCCTATGTTCTCTGGGTGCTGATGTAGCTCAAACACAGGCAGAGTAGTCCTTCCTGCTCATGGGAAAACATCACCTCAATCAAAAAGCATGACAAGGGGCTTCCCTGGTGGCGCAGTGGTTGAGAGTCCGCCTGCCAATGCAGGGGACACGGGTTCGAGCCCTGGCCCGGGAAGATCCCACATGCCGCTGAGCAACTAAGCCCGTGCGCCCCAACTACTGAGCCTGCGCTCTAGAGCCCTCAAGCCACGACTACTGAGCCCACGTGCCACAGCTACTGAGCCCAAATGCCACAACTACTGACGCCCGCATGCCTAGAGCCCGTGCTCCGCAACAAGGGAAGCCATGACAATGAGAAGCCCGCGCACTGCCACGAAGAGTAGCCCCTGCTCGCCACAACGAGAGAAAGCCCAACGCGCAGCAACGAAGACCCAACACAACACAGCCAAAATTTAAAAAACAAACAAATAAATAAATTTATTTAAAAAAAAAAAAAGCATGACAAGGGAGCAACACAAGTTTTATACTCCACACAGGTCTGGATTCAAATCCCAGCTCCTCCAACATCCAACTCTGTGACCCGGGCAAGCCATTCATTTCTCTGAGCCTCTGGTTCCTCAAGGAACTCAACTGGCAATAATACCTACCCCTCTGGCCCAGAGGTTGGGAAGGGTGGAACAGTGGGAAGGGAAGCTCACGTCTGTGGCTCTGACTCTAGTTACCCTCCAATATCGGCTTCCCCCTCCTCTCTTGATAGCAGAACCCCTTGATACTAGCTGAGTACATGGCCACCTAGAATAAATTACAGCCTCTCTGGCTGCTATATTTGGCCAACTAAGTTCTGATCAGTGGGATATATTAATAACTGGAAAAGGTTTCTGCAACTTCCAGGAAGTGTGCTTCAAGAGCGCTCGTCCTAATCTCTGTCTTTCTTCCTTCCTGCTTTCTGGAATGCAGATATAATGGCTGGCGCTCCAGCTGGCATCTTAGACCAGGAGGTAATCTTGAGAACAGCAACAAGACAAGGAGCCTGAGCCCCTGACACTATGTCACATGCTGAGGGTGTGGGGGAAGGGTGAAGTTTCCAATCCCTCCAACTGAATCCAATTCTGACTAACCAAGAAAATCACATTCAGGGGGTCGAGGACCCTGTGTCCTCACAGCTAGTGAGCTCTTGAGGGGTAAACACAACTCTGCAGGCGGCGGTCTCCTTTTCCTCCTGGCTGAGGACCCATCGGCCCTGGCACTGAAGTGTCTCCCACACCACCAGCCCCTCCCTTGCTCCCCGTTCTCCTTCGGTGAGGTCATAGGCCTTGCAGGACGCCCTTCCCAGCTAACAATGGCTCTGCTGCAGAGTCAGGTGGTTGCAAGATTAAAAGTACGGGAGCACGTTTATAAATGCACCCAGATGAGAGCATTTCCAAAAGCGGGGCCCAAATTCCTACACAGACCAAGACCGGCTGGGTGATTCAGCACTAGCAGCCTAAAACGCACTTGTTCAGCGTGTACCAGGGAATGCCTTCTCCAGCTGGGGCACCGTGCCAGGCCCTGCAGGCGGAGGGAGGGAGAGGCCCCATCCCTGAGACCCAGGAGCCAATGGCCAAATGAAGAACTAACATGTTCATACCAAGCAACACAGAACACAGTTCATTCATTAATTCATTCCTTCATTTATTCAGGGACTATTTATTGAGCACCTACTATGTACCAGGAAAAGGGCCAAGGAGCAAATAGATACAGAAGGGAATCAGGAATCCAGCCTGGGGCTGCCCATCGAACATGAAAACATCCATCCTCACCATCTCTGTCCCAAAGAAGCCACACATGCCCTCACACTCCCTCATTTTTGAAGTCCAAATATTTCTAACAATGAAAGGGGGCACTGGCTTAACAAACAGACTTGAATTTTTAGGAGCTGCCCACTGGTAGGCAGGGGTCAGTAGTGCTGGGAAAAGACCGGCGGTTTCCTACGCGGTCATGGTGAATCTGAGTCCCGGATCAGCTGCCACCTCAAGAGGTAAGGCCTTCCACCCGCTAAGCCTCAATGTGCTCATCTGTAAAATGGAATGGTGATGAAGAGAAAACCCTGTCATCAGGCACGCCTGAGATGGAATCTTGGTTCAGCCGCCACACAGCCAACTAACCTGTGTGACCTTGGCGGATTTATTTAATGTTTCTATAAAATGGAAACAATATGCTACCCACCTCATTTGGTACCAGGAGGATAAACTGCTCTCTGTGGAAAAACAATGAAGGATCAGGAGGGGGCAGGGAGGGGGAGGGAAGGAGTCTAAAAGCTCCCACCCAGCATCATGCTGTATCCTATGCTTTATCTATTCATTTTTTTAGTCTTTTTTAAAATTATTCTTGTAAAACATGCATAGTGTTCAAGCTCCTTCCCCTCTGGGCCTCAGTCTCCCCATTTAGAAAGTGAAGGGGCCGGCCTAGAATGATTCTGCTGCTTGGCCTCTGTCCGAAGAAGCCACCTATCACATTCAACTAGAGGATTTTCTGGACTTTTCCCAATGTAACTTCACAGCGTAGTTTTATATCTGCAGGGCATTTAACAGTCAATCATCTCGGAGCAACACCAGGTAAACATTTTACTGGGAAGTAAAAGGACGGGTGGGCAGGGGGCACGTGACCTGGCCGGGAGGCGACAGGCGTGGAGTGGGGCATGGTGGAGGCTGCATTCCTGCCCCGCTCACCAAACCAGCCAATCCTAGGACTCCCACTCTATCCAGAAATCTCGTTAAGTCCATTTTATAAGTCTTTTTTGACAAGTGAGGCCTTTAAAACATGTTCCTCATTCTGCAGAGGGTGAAGTTCAGTCCAAACATTTGTCTGCAGGAGACACTGGGCGGATCCCACTGCCGGGGAACCATCATAAACTCTACTCATACTCTGGGGCCTCAAGAAGGGGTGCTTCTTCAAGATACCCTGTCAGGGGCTCTGCTATGAATAATAATTCAATACAAAGAATAAAAAACCCGGTGCCCAAACACCTCCCAGCTGTCTATACTTTCTCCGATCTTTAACCTCACAAACGGGTATTTTTATCCCAGTTTCTCGTCCAGAGTCACACGGCTGGACAGGGCTAACCCACATCCAAATTCTGATCCCCTGGGTACCAAAGCCTTAACTCTGTCTGTTCCACCATCCACCTGCCAGTGTGAAAGAGCGACACAGTGAGTGCTGGGAGTGGATTCCCTAACAGCCCAGCTTTTCATGAAGAGTCCCGGGGACCCTAAATCATCACACTTTTTGTTGGGCTCCAAAGGAAGACCACTCCCCTGTATAGCCTGGTCTTGACGTTGTGTGTGGTGGGGAAAGCTGTCTGTCGGAGTCGAGTTTTGCAGCCACAAGTACAGGGCCGCCCTGCTGGAAGGAGATGTACCTCGTAGCAACTGGGGACCAGATTTAAAGGGTCTTTCCTGGTTGAGATTCCGCGCTTCCACTGCAGGGGGCGGGGGTTCGATCCCTGGTTGGGGAACTAAGATCCCGCATGCCATGGGGTGTGGCCAAAAAAAAAGGTTTTTCCTGGGAAGTTTCTTAGGGCCAGAGCAGGTAAGATGGGCCCCTCGGTGACTCCTGAACGCCGCTAGAGTCACAACCACAGACTTGTTAAGAGAAGGTCAAGAGGGGGAATCAGACCCTGGGGGAAGCAGGGGTTAGGATGGTGGAGGGAAATTCCATTTTGCAACAGCCTCCTGGAGAGAGATTTCTCAAACTCACCTGAGCAAGTCCCCAGTGCCTGTCTTAGAAGTCAAAGTCAGGCTGCTTAGAGCAGGACACACAAGTCCTTCAAGGAATGGCCTATCTTCCTGAGCAGCCACCTCCCACCCACCTGCACAGGGCCAGGGCCAGGCCACACGGAAAAGCCGAGCATCTCCGATGCTTCAGGCTCCCCTCCATTTCACACAGTACGTTTCCAATGTTGACTCCACCCCTGACCAACACCTCCTCATCCCTCGAGGCCAGTCCAACTGGCAGCACCCCGGGAGGTCTTTCTGAGTCCCCTGGTCCCTCCTGCTGCCCAGCGCTGTTTGTCCCTATGTAAACTATTAGGCCAGTTGATGGCTCAGTTCCCATCTGTGTAAATCAGAGATAATAATAAGAAGAATACCTTACTCAGAGGGTTGATGGGAAGAGTCGATGATGTGAAACAAAGCCAGTGTTGAAGCAGGGCCTGGCCCGCCTCAGTGCTGATACATCCGGCCATCGTCATCCTTCTTGGGTCTGGGTACCAAGGGAACTGGTAGGGAATTTGCTAGCAGGAGCTCCAGCCTCAAGGCTCAGCCCTCGCCTTCAAGGGGGACTCCTTGTTTCTCTCAGGGCTCGGCTCAAGCTCTGTACTTGAGGACATCCTTGGCTACCCCAGCAGAGAAGCCCTCACCCCTCTGAGGCCCCCATCCGGCTGCGTACGTGCCACCATGAAGCCCCCGGGCCCCTGTACCGCAACATGCTGTTTACACGCCTCTCTCCCATTACACTAAGATAGGGACCGTTTCTGAATCCAAATGCTGGTTGCTTCAGTGATGAAAGAACGCCAACAGGAGAACTGTTTTCTTCACACACCCCTGGAGAACTCCCCTATATGCGAAACACAAGTGCAGTTTGAGAGGAGATACATAACAGACACAAATAAAACCTGCACTGTTTGCCGTAGGCTGTTGTCCGTGGAAGCAAGAAAGAGGTAAGGATTTTGTATACACATTTAGTTCACGTCGATCTCAGACTTTCACAGGTTTGCAGCATCACATTTTGGCAAAAACCCAGTCCAACCCCCATTGGATGCTTGAATACCATTCCAAGAGCACACCTCCAGTGACGGGGCACTCACTACCTGTCAAAATAATCCATTCCATATTTGATACCTCTGACTAGTGTAGTTTCCTTTGTGTTGATCTACAGCTTTTTCCATTAGTCATCCTTCTGCCCCTTGATCCCCATAGAATCTATCTGCTCCCTCTTCCCAGGATAGAGATTTCAAAGCAGGGCTCTTATACCTCCAGCTCCATCCTTCCTCCGAAGCAACACCCCAGTTTCCTCTGCCAAGGCGTCAGGGCCCTCCCCAGCCTACTTCCCTGTCAATGGACTTCCGCCAATTGGCCCCACTCACAGTGCGGGACCCAGAGCTGTGGGCAGAACTTGGGGTTGGCTCCAACCAGCTCAGAACAGCAAGGTCAACTCTCAGAACCAGAGGTCCTCAAAGATCATCCCAGGAAGTTCAGCTCCTCCACCTTACAGATGAGACCAAAGGCCATAGACATGCAGTAATTTACCCCAGTGTTCTGATTCCCAGGAGAACAATGGAATCACATTCGTCAACAATAAACAATATCATCATTGTTGCTCTTTTCGTTGGCAGTCACATCGCAGGATGAACTCATGCTGGACTTCAGTCCCAGAATTTTGATAGTTTCTTCAATGCTGTCAACATTAATCTTGGAATTCCTTCCAGTAAACAAGTCAGCAAAAATAAATAAATAAATACATGATAGAGAGGTAGGTAGACAGACAGACAGACAGATAAAGGAAATCCTTAGAAACAGGAAGTAGATTAGCGGTTGCAGGGAGGAGAGGATGGGGAGAGATTGCTAACGTGTCTGAGCTTTCTTTGGGGGGTGATAAAAAATGTTCTGAAATTTGATAGCAGGGATGTTGCACAACTCAGTGGACATACTGAAAGTCTCTGAATTGTGCACTTATAAAAGGCGAATCTTACAGTGTGTGAATTTTCTCTCAACAAAGCTGTAAGTTTTTGGAAAAATATAGGAATAGCTGACTCCAACTTTCTTCAGCTCAGTAGCCTTTCCTTAGGGCCCTTAGTCAACAGATTCTCAAAAGGATCCCAGGGATTTAGAGGATTGCTATCACCCGTTAGGACAAACCTTGAAAATTCCTTCTTGGGTGTTTCCTAAACTTCTGATTCCAAGTCAGCATTCCAAGAAATGGACTCCATCACAGTCTGTTTGGGTCTCAGATGTGAACTCCCAGGCTCCAGGTTACGAACACTCTCTGTGTGTCAAATGCCTTAAATAATCACCTTACTTAGTGTTCCCAGAAATCTTTAAGGCAGTGGTACTCAGACTTGAGTGTGCGTCAGAAATGCCTGGAGGGCCTGTTAAAACACGGATAGTTGATCTCCACCCTCAGAGTTTCTGATTCAGTAGGTCCGGGGTGGGACCCAAGTTTCCAGGTGATGCCATTGCCGCTGGTGTGGGAAACACACATGACACTTAATTCTCCTGTTGTACAAGTGTGGAAACGGAAGCCCAGAAAGAGTCAGTAAATTGCCCGGAATCGCAGGATGTGGCAGCGACTACGGTGAACTGCCCCAAGAGTGTCTCTCAAATCTCTCCTCTCAGCTTGCTGCTCTCAAGAATAGAGGTCGGAAATGTTCATAATCCTTTTCCAACCTTCCTTGCAGCTGGGGATGGCTAGGCAACACGATTGCAAACAGGGTCCCTTCTTCCTGCTCCAAATGCTGACAGGATGCTGGGAAATGTGTTCTCTGGCCCCACAAGAGTGACATGCTAGAGACACTGAGCAGAAAGACAAAATGTCCCCGGGTCCTTGATTGGCTGCTGACCCAATGATCCCAACACTATGGCAGGACTCTGTTACGTATGAAAAATAAACCCCGGGCTTCCCTGGTGGCGCAGTGGTTGAGAGTCCGCCTGCCGATGCAGGGGACGCGGGTTCGTGTCCCGGTCCGGGAAGATCCCACATGCCGCGGAGCGGCTGGGCCCGTGAGCCATGGCCGCTGAGCCTGCGCACCCAGAGCCTGTGCTCCGCAACGGGAGAGGCCACAACAGTGAGAGGCCCGCGTACCGCAAAAAAATAAAATAAAATAAAAAATAAACCCCTATTGATTTAAGCCACTGTTAGTCAATCATTCCATTATTTATAGCTATCATCCCCAATGATACAAAGGAATGATCAATATTAGAGCCAGGATTTATACCTAAGTCTAACTAACCCCCGACTTATTCTTTCCACTCTCCGTACTCCCACTAGAAATGGAATTTTTTGGCTCTGAAGTACTCAACACACCTAAGAAATCTTTTAACTTCCATCTAATAATGTTTGTCAAAGGGAAGTCGCTTGAGTAATTCTCCTCAATTCCCAAGCAAAGGGGTTGGATGTGGTTTGAATCTAACCAATGTCCCATGACTGACCCAAGTAATGGTGCCTTTAGACCCTTACTACTCAAAGTGTGGTCCACCTCCCAGCATGAGTGGCAGCATCACCTTGGTGACAGAAGCAGAATCTCTAGCCCAGTGTTACTGAATCAGAATCTGCACGTTATCAAGATCCCCAGGAGCTTCATGTGCTCCTTGAAGCTTGAGAAGTAGAGTTCTAGTTCAATGGTTCCCAAGACTGAGCATTAGAATCACCTGGAAATCTACAACCACATATACAAACCAAAAAACAGGGTCCCAGACCTCACCCCAGACCTACTGAGTCAAAATTCTGCTTGAGTAGGAACCAGAAGCCACACCTCTAGTTTTTTTATATTATTTTGCTCAGGGAGTTTTTGAGAAATTCATTTGAGAAATTCATTATATATATATACACATTTTACTTCCAATTTCAGGAATTTATAGAAGTCCACCCAGGGTGCTCCTAGGATGTGTGAACTGCAAAAAGGAGCTCTCTCTACATGTCTGGGCAGTTACAGAAGTGCACTCAGGATCCTAATGAGAAGAGGCAGCCTAGCTCCCGTCAGCCCAGCTCCCGTCAGCCCGGCCAGCCACGGTTAGTTCTCACCTGAAGATGGTTTATGTAACCAGCCTGAGCCCAAGGTCACGATTCAATTAGCAACTTCTGCAGCAAGTACAGCTCTGTGCTCCCTGGGCTTTCCCATCACCCCAGATTACAGAGCTTTTCATTTCATTTTCACCAAATTAACCTAATTCACATGGAGGATGACTTCCTGCTCAACCGCTGCCCACGAGAATGCCACAGAGGCAGGTGCCTTGTTCAATTAGGAGATTTTGAAAAACACACACAGAACACACTCTTCAAAACAAGGTACTCAACAGGCAGGGGCAGAGGATCACCACCTCCCCCAACCAACTGGCAGAATTATCTCCCTCCAGCTACACATTTCTACTGCCACACTTATTTCCGCATTTTATCATGTAATTGATCACTGGTTTTTTCAGACCATGGGCTCCTGGAGGCAAAGGGTGGGTTTTCATCACTGTAGTACTATATCTAGACCTGGTAAAAGTAGACACTGAAAAGATGATTGGTTGGATGGATGGATGGATGGATGGATAGACGGATGAATAGACAGAGGGACGGAAAGAAGGAGGGTGCTGTTCTTTAAATATAGTAAAATGAAAAGAACTGGAAGTTAGAGTCTAGAAAACTCAGGTGCAGGCTCTACCTTTTGCACTAGATAGCCATGAGGTCTCAGTAAAGGCATTTAACCTTGAGTCTTGGTTTACCCTTTATAAGATGGTATCACTAAGCACACACAACTGAATTTCTATTTATTGTGACAATTGAATTAGAGAGTACACGTAAACATATTTTCGGAGAAAGCAGCCCTCAGACCAGGACTGTAGAAAGGGATGGGTCCCAAAGCAAAGCTGAGCCCAAGTCTGGCTTCACCATCGCCAGCTGTTTGACCTTGGTCAAGCATCGTAAACTCTCTGTGCTTGCCTCCTGTTTGAGTAAGGGGGATGGCAATGACCCCTTCCCAGGGCCAATGAAGGAGGCACCGAGACGTGGGCAGAGTGTGGTGCTTGCCAAACACGCATCCTCTTCACTTAAGCCCCCTGTGCCCTGTTGCTGGATGGCGTCTACATTGATGGAAGTGCCAGTAAGAGGTAGTTGGATAAGAAAAATTGCTTTTCAATTTAAAAGAAAATTTTTAAAGAAATTTTATTTAAAGAAAAATTTATTTTCAAGAAATGTGATCAAATTGTGTGGTGAAGCATAATCCAACAAACAGATCTCTAATTAGAGACTGGGAGGGAACGGGCTGTGCTGGGAGAATTCTCACCATGCAGGCCTCACAGCTCAGCGCCCTACAGAACATAAAGCTTTCGAAGCCAAGTTTCACAATTTTGCACCACATGAGCAAACTTCATGTGCCTCAATGAGGCAACAACTGCATGCATTTATGTATTTCCCTCTTCCTCCCCTTCCCCAGACTCCTCACTAACCCACTGCCTTCTTTTTAAATTTTATTTATTTATTTATTGATTGATTGATTGATTTTTGTCTGTGTTGTGTCTTCGCTGCTGCGCGCGGGCTTTCTCTAGTTGCAGCGACCGGGGGCTACTCTTCGTTGTGCTGCATGGGCTTCTCATTGCGGTAGCTTCTCTTGTTGCGGAGCACGGGCCCTAGGCGCACAGGCTTCAGTAGTTGCAGCACGTGGGCTCAGTAGCTGTGGCTCGCGGGCTCTAGAGCACAGGCTCAGTAGTTGTGGTGCACGGGCTTAGTTGCTCCGTGGCATGTGGGATCTTCCCAGACCAGGGCTCGAACCCATGACCCCCGCATTGGCAGGCGGATTCTTAACCACTGCACCACCAGGGAAGCCCCCCACTGCCTTTGTCATAGCCCCCTGATTCAGCCTACTTCCCTCCTATCCCCTGAGGTGGCCAAGCTGTTCAGCGATTTGGGGCCAGAGTCCTGGATTCAAATCCGACGGCATGACCTCCCACAAGTCAGTTCGTCTCCCTGGACCTCAGTCCCCTTTGTATCTGGGATCCATCCACTCCAGCCTAGGGGCAGGGGCTGCTGTCGGGAGTCAGTGAGATATCACAGCTGCAGTGGTGGGTGTTTCTCTCTTCTCTGTGTGTGTGCGTGGAGATCCAGCTAGAAGAAGCTCCAGTGGATCTGATTCATTTGCTCAGGAAGAAGGGGAAGTGAGAAATCCCCTGACCCAAACCAGTCTTGGATGGAAGCCCTTTACTGCAAACGCCTACAGAAACATCCTGGTATTTTACAAGCCTCTGGCGCCTTCCACAAGGGCTAGGAGGCTGATTCGGCCGGAAGGGCCAGCAGCTGTTCTCTTGATAGCCCGGTGGGTCTGCATCCCTCTCACCCAGCTGCTGTCTGTCTAGAGGCAGTTAGACATCGGTTGCCCAGGAAGAGACATTCTTTGCCCGGAATGATTCTCCCCCAACCCCCAACTCAATTCAACCCAAACTGTGGGCAAGCCTTTAATCAGGAAGAGCTCTCACAGCAGAAGAGCAGCGGGGAGGCTTGTGATGGGCTCTGATTCTGCCTCCAAAGCACAGCTCCGTGGGGCAGTGGCCAGCTACCTGTTCACATTGTGTGAGTCCTCCTGCGTCCCGGTGCGGCTCACATCAAGACCAGGCTCACGCACACTGGGACTCTGGGCAGTGTCCATTATCTTCTCCAGTCTGTCAGTTCTCAACGACGGGGAGAGGAAGAGCAACTACTGAGTAGCCCTGAAGGGCTTGCTGAGAGACTGAGCATGGCCTGAGCAGCTCAGTTCTCTGCCTACAACACACTGGGCTCTTTCACAGGCATCTCATGTCACCTCTCCCCTGTGGTAGACCCTACTGGGCCCATTTTACAGATGAAGAAACTGAGGCCCAGAGAGGATGTAACGTGCCCAAGTGAACTCAGCTGGAGCATAGCAGACTCAGGTTTCAAATGCGTGTCTAGTTGATATTTTATCCAGTGGCCTTTCCACTCCCTGGCAGCTGTCAGACACCCACATCCCTGATCTGTAATTTTTCAGTCCTTCCTCCGAAGTTTCCAGTGTCTAGGCCCAGCTTGAAGGGCAAGAGGAAGAAAGTACAAGGTGCCACCCAGCAGAATACACATGCTGGCAGGTGAATGGGGGCTTTTCTTCTGCACAGTCATGAGGCAGGAACACCCAGCCTTCACCTATGGTAGAACTGACCACGGCTCCCACAAGTCACCCCATAGCAGAATGGGGCACAGAAGCCATCCCCACCAGTGCCTGGAATACCCCGAAGTTCCAAAGTTCACAACTTGTCACTGATGTAGCCTCAGGTCTAGGAACTACCCTTCACACGGCCAACTTGGGCCAAACAAGTACCTCTCAAAGGCTGCAGTTACAGCAAGGGAAAATGACCTGGCAAATATGGTTTGGGCCTATAAGCCAAAATGCCAATGTTAAACAACAGGCCAGGGAAAGAAAACAAATAATTTATCAGCAGAATGATAGGAAACCCATGGGTAAAACCGGAACGGCACTTTCTCACCGTGCAGAGTAGATGTGAATTTTCCCCCCATTTCTCTGTGAATAAGGGGCTGGTGCTATCGGTGAAATAATTTACGATCCAGTGAGCTCCACTGTAAATGGCTGCTCTGTTTACGGGCTGTAAAAACATCTCTGAACACACTGACCTTCAGCAGGTGAGCCCTGGAATTTATAGCGCTGAAGAATTGTTTTACTGCTCCAGGATTGGCAGCAGTCATGCTGGACACCTGTTGGGGGTGAGAGGTGGGAGATCCAGGCCTCCAGAATTCCAGGAAGACGAAACTCTCAGAAGAACAAGGAGCCCCATGTGAGCCAACCAGATAAAACAAACCACCAGTGCCCTGGCCAGGTCCAGAGCCAGCATCCGTGTCCAGCGTGAGCCAACTAAACAGACCTAGGAGGGAATTCCCTGGTGGTCCAGTGGTTAGGACTCAGCATTTTCACTGCCAAGGGCCTGGGTTCAATCCCTGGTCTGGGAACCAAGATCCTGAAAGCCACGCGGCTTGGCCTAAATAAGTAAATAAACAGACATAGGCTAAGGAGTGCAGCCTGGAGGGTGCTACTGGAGTTGGAGGATCCCGTCAGAGGCCAAGAGGATGGAATCCGAGACAAGTCCTGAGGGAATGCCACGGACCAAGCTGGAATAACCTAAATAAATTGATAATTATGAGGGGGGCAGGAGCAAGAGAAACCTCAGAGGTGGTGTGTTGTCAGGGTTTCCAGAGAGATAGAGCCAATAGGAGATATGTATATAAAGGTACATATATAAGAGGAGATTTACTCTAGGAATTGGCTCATGTAGTTATGGAGTCCGAGAAGTCCCACAGTCTACTGTCAGCAAACTGGAGACCCAGGAAAGCCAAGGGTGTAATCCAGTCCAAGTCCAAAGGCCTGAGGATTGGGGACCAATGGCATGAATCCCTGTCAGAGGCTAAAGGCCTGACAACCAGGAGCACTGAGGTCCAAAGGCAGAAGATAGATGTCTTAGCTTAAACAGAGAGAGAATTTGTCCTTCCTCCCCTTTTTTGGTCTATTCAGGGCCCCAGCGGATTGGGTGATACCCACCAGCACTGGCGAAAACTACCTTCTTCATTCAAGCTACCCATTCAAATGCTCATCTCTTCTGGAGACCCCCTCACAGACACCCAGAAATCATGTGTTACCAGCCATCTGGGCATCCCTTAGCCCAGTCAAGCGGACACATCAAATTAACCATCACAGACGGGGGACTTCTCTGGCGGTCTAGTGGTTAGGGCTTCCTGCTTCCACTGCAGGGGGCACAGGTTCAATCCCTGGTCGGGGAACTAAGATCCCGCAAGCCACATGGCGTGGTCAAAAATAAAAACAAAGCACCACAGATGGGAACTACAGCCTGATAGGGAACACATCTAGAACAGAGGCCAACTGAGAAATGTTCTAGAAAGTATTCATGGGCCAAAGAAGCAGAGCATGGCAGCCACCAAACGATGCATGGGTGAATGGAGCTGACAGAAAAGAACAGGTTCGGAGCAAATAAAAAGACTCTTTCTTCTTGACCCTTCAACTGGCTCTGAGAATGTTTTCTGTTTCCCATCAATGCCTCAGTATGGAGACTTCAGAGAGGCCCCAGTGCGAGCTCACATCCCCAAAGCCAAACACCAAACTATCCGGGAGGATGACAGTACCAGCCTCAGCTGAGCACATATTCTTTAAGTCTTCACCAGAAAGCTAAGGTGACATTTGACAAAACCTCTAGCGTTTTTGGGCACATTATTGGGCACAGACACTTTGAGAACAGAGCATTCAAAAGTATGAAGATCACCCAGCTGAAAGCACACTTGGAGGGTTCCGAGCCCTTAAAGGCAGTGACGAAATCGAGGACTGTGTACAGTTTGTCCACATGAAGGGTCCTGGAAGACGGCTTCCCACTCCACAAGCGTCCTGGCCAAATGAGGAAGAGTCAGAAGGGTTGGCCTGAAGTTGCCCAACACCCTGGGCCTCTGGGGAGAAAGGAGGAAGCAGGCTATTGTGTCCACACCAAGTTAGAAACCTAGTGACTTCCATTCCTGGTGTTATTAACTCTGTACCTTTGAAGGGCATTTTCATTTTTTAATTGAAAAAAATATTACGGTTGATGACCTGCCAGTTCTTTGCACATACAATTATCACTGAAAGCCAGAGGCCCCCAGCTTTTTGTAAATAAACAGGTAGAGCAATGTCTGAGAAGACCTGAAGCTTGGAGGCTGGGGCTAGGGAGGAGGTCCTTCATTCCTGCTCTCCCCAGTATGCACATGACATGCCCACACACGTGCACGTGCACATACAGAGACACACACACGCGTGCACACATGCACACACACACGTGACTGCTCAAGCAAGCCTTCTCCACCATCGTAGCCCAGCACCTAGCACTGGGGCTGGGATAGTACAACTACTCGGCAACTATTTTCGCAAATAAATTGTTTAACAAATAAGGATATACATGAGAGCTAGAAACCAGACCCATGAGGAAGAGGGAGAGGAAAGGGTACAAAGTAGATGTGGATTGAAATCCTGCACCCAGAGAGCTCAGCAGTCTATTGGCAAAACCAAAATTGCATAACACTTTCAAGATCACAAAACCCCTTCACAGCCCACATCACTCTTGATTCTCACCCCCTGCAAGAGGTAAGGGTCTCTGTGCTGATGTTATAGAAGAGGAAACTAAAGTCCAGAAAGATCTGCTGGCTTGTCCCAGGTGGAAAGGAACAGAGCTGGGAACTGAAACTTTTGAAGTCAAAGCTCTGGTGGTTCCTGCTCTACGGTCTTGGAACCCCTGGACTAAATCTACACGATGTAAGCCAATGACTCCATCACAATCTAGGAAGACTGGAGAAACTAACGACATCCATCTTTTCATTCCTTTACTCAACACCTGTGTAATGGGCACTTGACATGTTCCAGGCTGTTTGTGAGCTAGAGTCACAGCAGTTAATAGGATGGTCACAACCCCTGTCCTCGCCAAAGACCAAAGGGTTAAACAAAGATATAAACGAGATAATTAGAGACTGGGAGGAGTGCCATGAAAAAGAGAAACAAGGTGATGGGATAGAAAATAATTGTGGGAGTCCACTTGGATGGGTAGCTCTACACGCTTCTGAGAAATGGTCATATGAACCAAAAGCTAAAGGATGAAAATGAGCCAGTGTTTCTGAGAGCATTCCAGGCAGAAGGAGGGAGCACATGTCAAGAGGTGGAGGTGCTAAAGAGTTCAGGGGTCCTGGGTGAGGAAGGAGGCCAGTGTGACTGGAGTATGAGTCAGAGAGAAGAATCTTTCCGTGGATATAGAGGTAAATGTCAATATAGATGTGGATGTTGATGGAGACCATTTGGTTTTACCTGCCCAGCCTCCCACTCCCTTCTTCTGCCAGCAGAACCTCATTTTCCTTTGAATAATCACCCTTCCAGTATTCTCATACCACGAGGTTTGGGTGGGTTGACCCCGCTCCCAGCACCAGAAATGCACGCAAAATCCATGCTTGGGTCATCATTCCCTGCCTCTGTCTACCCCCCCCCTCATCCCAACCAACTCACTCATGCACCTACGCCCCAGCCTGGACACCATGCTACTCAACTGGGCCAATAAATAAGACTTCCAAAAAAGAAAAAAACTTCCTCAGAACTGTTGGTAAAGATGTAAGCGTGAGCTACTGCTGGTGACCATCTCATCACAACAAGAGGAGAACGTGCCTCGGAATAAAGCCAGTCCATAGTAAAGCAGAGCTGAGAATGAATCCTGCAGCTATTGTTTGAGCCCCAGGATCCAGGTGTACCTGAATTTCTCCCCTATGTGAGCCACAAGATGTACTTTTTTTTCCCCCTCAACCAAGTTTGAGACAGAGTTTCTCTAACTTGCAACTCACACATGATCCACCTTTACACATTCATGCTGGCTGCTGGGTGGCAAACTGATTGAGGAGGGACGAAAGTAGACCGTTCAGGAGGTTATCCAGGCTTTGCGAGAGCAGGATCAAAACTTGCACCAAACAGCATCCAGATTTTTGGAGCAATGGATTACACTGAAAAGTGTTGGCCAGTTGTATGCTGCACCCCGCTCACAGGTCAGGTTCGCCTGCTGTGCGGAGGCGTCTGCGCTTTGCACACGCTCCCTCCCTCTGGATCACTCTCATTTTCTAGGTCTCAGTTCAAATGACCCTTTCTCAGAGTGGCTTCCAGGAAATCTACCCAGGTGGACTCTGCCAATTCTTCTCTATCCCATCCCTCTGCTCACACGTTCACGGCATATCGCCACAGTCCATAATTATCTCCCTTACTTATTTATCCCTTTGTTCTGTCTCCCCCAGGGGAATGAAGGTGAGCTTGAGGAGGACAGGGACATGTCTGTCCTATTCAGCTCCCCTAGCTGTTGTGTCTCTCGCTCCTAAACACAGCCTAGAACACAGCAGGTGCTCAATAAATACAGGCTGACCACCCTTTGACCCCAGACCCCCTCTCCTGACAATTTATTCCAAAAAGGCAACTCAAAAGAACTATTTTAAATGACAGAGACACAGATAGTCCTTGCAAACAGAACTGTTCCAAAATCGAGGTCTTTAAGTGAATAAGGCCATAGCCACAAAGTGGTTACTGCAGTCTGAGAAAATGATAAAGATTTAGAAAACTGTCCCCAAATAATGTCAAGTAACAAAGGAAGGCTAAAACATTGCACGGATTGCACTTATGTTTAAAGACAAATACATACCTGTAATCAAAATCTAAACACACATGGATAAGTACAGGAAGGGAGGTGGAAAAATAAACAGGTGATGTGGAAGGTGTATGGATTCAGGGGTTTTTTTTTTTTTTTTTAAACAGTGCTTCTTATCTCCTTACAAGTGGATTTAACAATAAACAGGAAATGTGGAGTTGTGCAAAACGACAAGATTTGGAATAAAATGCTGTAAGACATTGGGCTGTAGAAATAATGCCAACCACAGGGCTCCTCCCTCCCAGCCGCCCCTCTTGCTACTCTGAGCACTTGGACACTTGGCTCCACTCACACTGAACCCGTAGCTGCTCCCCCAAATCATCATGACTTCTCATGACTGGGTAGGGGCCCCATCTCTGTGCTCCCTCAGCACCTGTGCATCACACTTGGGAGACACCTAGATACTGAGCTTTCAGGGGATGCCTAGCTGTCAGTCTCCCCCACTAGTTCCTGAGTCCTATGCAGACTCGCATCTGATTCATTTCTCTCGCTGAGCCCAACCTGTGTTGTATTGAATGGAAATATAATAAACCGTGCATTGTGTGGTAGAAGCAATACGGGTAAAACGTAACTAAAGAGAGAGTGAGCAATGGTCAAGCGGTCTAGAGCGAGGGCCCTGCACTTACCAAGAAGCCTTGTTCCTTGCAACCAGCCCCAGCTCTGCCCAGCAGGGTGGAGTCAAGTCTCCTGCCTTCCACCCCTCCGTGGGTGCCCCTGCAATGAACATACACAGGCCTCATGCCATCTCTCTACCCAGCTGGCTTTCCTTGCCTGAGCTTGAAGGAAAGCAGAATAAACAGCATGTCTGCACATGGTCAAGGTCAAAATCACCATCCCCCATGCCCCAAAGGCCCTTCAACCACTCTTTTTTATTTATTTGTTTCTAACTACTCTTTCTGAGTCTCAACTTGCAGGGACGGAGGTAGGGGATGAGAAAGAAGGACCAGATCTTAATGGGGTACTCCTCTGAGACGCAAAAACACAAGTTCCAGAGAGGTGGAAACGAAGACCCATGTCCTGGGAATTATACTATCACAAGAATGCTAGTCACTAGCTCATGACAAAAAAACAGATTTATTCCCCCAAATCACAACTTCATTTCTCCCCAGAAATCGATCACAAGCTCAAAGCCTGCAGCCTTTTTTTTTTTTAATTTTTGAATTTTATTTTATTTATTTTTTTATACAGCAGGTTCTTATTAGTCATCCATTTTATACACATCAGTGTATACATGTCAATCCCAATCGCCCAATTCATCACACCACCATCCCCACCCCCCGCGGCTTTCCCCCCTTGGTGTCCATACGTTTGTTCTCTACATCTGTGTCTCAATTTCTGCCCTGCAAACCGGTTCATCTGTATCATTTTTCTAGGCTCCACATATATGCGTTAATATGCGATATTCGTTTTTCTCTTTCTGACTTACTTTACTCTGTATGACGGTCTCTAGATTCATCCACATCTCTACAAATGATCCAATTTCGTTCCTTTTTTATGGCTGAGTAGTATTCCATTGTATATACGTACCACATCTTCTTTATCCATTCGTCTGTCGATGGGCATTTAGGCTGCTTCCATGACCTGGCTGTTGTAAATAGTAAAGCCTGCAGCCTTGATATGATTATCCCTGCAAAGACATTTTCCTGAAGATTAGATTTATTTGTTGTCTTCTGCAATGCTTTGCGGATAAGGAGTAAGAGCCAGTTAAAGCACGTTGGAACATGTACAGAAGAACTGAAGATGATCACCACTGTTACTAGGGTGGGTCATAAAGCTGGACAGATGCTCAGCTGAGTACCAATAATCATTCTACATAAATGATCTGAGACCCAGATATATCATGCATACCTAACTATTTCATACCTCGGTGTGATTACTTCTCTTTTTTAACGATGTAAAGACAAGATGTGGCTCTTTCATTTCCCACTGTGGCCAACTCAATGGACACATTTATTGAAAGCAGTGCCGTACAAACCTAGATTTTCTAATGACAGTTGAAACAAATCTCTCCTTCCCTGACACATCTCAGATGAGTTAAAAATACTGAAATGACACATGTGTGGTCTCTGAGGTATTGAGAATCTTATAAGGGAGTTTGGCACGTAGAGCAGCCAGAGTGTTTGTCAATTGGAACATAACTCCCCACTGGAGGCCCCTGTTTCCATCTTGTTCCCAGAGTCTGGCATATGGGAGGAAGGCAACAGGTTCGAATGAATGAATGAATGAATGAGTGGGTGGACTAGATCATTTTCAGACATGAGCCTGGTTATCTTTAGGACTCACTGTGAAAACTTAAAGCTGAATTTAAAAAGCACATCCTTTCTCTATGTCCCTAATCCTAGGGTTGCTTGACTCCTGGTCAAGCACTCACAGTTTAAAGAACATTTATTAATTAGGGTGTTTTCAACAGCAACAAATAAGCCACCCAATTTAAAGTGGCTTAAAGAATTAGGAAAAGTATGATCTCGAATACAGCAACTACAGGGGTTTCAGGTAAGTTACAGAAGAGATCCCTCCCACCCACACACAGTTTTATACATGAGCGCCCATTAAAGTAAGTCCTCAGTTTCATCACCCAAAGGTAGAGAATCTTATCGAACTCAGAATAACCACACCAGGCAGGCGTAGATCAGAGCACATGTCTCAGTGAGGCTTCTGCTAAACTTCTGACGACACTTAAAGGGCTGGGTCACTCACCTTTCTTATTCATGGCTTATGTCACTAGACTAGAGGAATTTACCCTAACATCTATGGCTTCTGTTCAAGGGAGTATTCAAACCAATCATGAGTGAGTCCATTTCCTCACCTGCAGGAAGAAAGCAGAGCCTGTGCTCAGGAATCCTCAAACATCACTCTGCCTTCAGTATCGCAGGATACCGAAAACCCCATTTCCTCACATTTTATTTGAGATTTTGATACAGAATGCTAGCACAATGATGACAAATCCATTTTCCCCAATTCAGGTAACATGATAGTGAGAGGTAGGGTGAGTTCAAGGTTGATTTGACAACTTCATCAAGGATCCAGAATTCTTCCATGTCTCAATATATTAACTTTGCTCCCAGACTGACTCCCGTTATGGTCACAAGAGGGCTGCTACAGTTCCAGGCATCACACCTGAACAGGACAACGTCTAGAGAGACTGAATCTTCTAGTTTTCCCCTTTTGAAGAGCTGAAGAAACCTTTTCCAGATGCCTCCATTCAGCACCCTCTTTACTTCTATCTCTTAAACCATAGTAGATGATACACCTGCCCTAAAATCCATTGCTGAAGAGGGAAAGTGGGATTACTAACTACTGTAACTAAGTAAATGAATTACAGTTGACTGGAGATAAACACCTTCCACGATCAAACTGTGGTTTTGCTAGCAGAGAAGAAAGGGGGAGTAGGCGAAGTCCAGGCAACTAACAGGACCTGTACAAAATGTTCCCCATCAACAGAGACCTTTCCGGGGACTTCCCTGGTGGCGCAGTGGATAAGACTCCATGCTCCCAATGCAGGGGGCCCGGGTTTGATCTCTGGTCAGGGAACTAGATCCCACATGTGTGCCACAACTAAGAGTTCGCATGCCACAACTAAGGAGCCCACCTGCCTCAACTAAGACCTGGCATAACCAAATAAATTTTTTTTAAAAAAAGAGAGGCCTTTCCAGTTTGATGCTGTCTGGGTTCCAGGGCTCCCTTCAGGCAGGGAGGCCATGGAAGGGAAGGGCTTAGGCACTTGGGTCACCTACGGTGTTTGCTTCTGGCTCCTCTGGAGGCCTCAGCAAAATGTGGGGGGCAGGGCTTCCCTGGTGGCGCAGTGGTTGAGAGTCTGCCTGCCGATGCAGGGGACACGGGTTCGTGCCCCGGTCCGGGAATATCCCACATGCCGTGGAGCGGCTGGGCCCGTGAGCCATGGCCGCTGAGCCTGCGCATCCGGAGCCTGTGCTCCGCAACGGGAGAGGCCACAACAGTGAGAGGCCTGCGTACCGCAAAAAAAAAAAAAATGTGGGGGGCATGCACTGGCGTGATGATTTCTGGCACTGCTGTCACCACTGGTTATCTGCCTGTCTATGCCACTTCCCCAGATTTCCACATCTCAGAGGATACAATAGGAAGAAATATAGTCAGGGTACAAGGGCAAAGGGAGCCACTTTATTGGGTACCTACTGGACACAAAGCATTTTTTCACACACCAGGTCATATCATTCTCACGGTAACTGCTAGCTGAGTATCTACGGCAGTCTGTCATAAATGAGGAAGCTGAGGCATGATTAAACAACGGCCAATATCCCACAGCTAGAAAGTGGCAGGGCCAAGCCGCAAGCTCAGAGCTGCCTGACTCTAGAATCTGCAGCCTCTGAATGCAGACGTGTTACCCTCCAGTGCGAGACGCAGCACCAAAGCCACCAGTGATGAGAAAGAGACACAGCAGAAATTATGAAGCCAGTGTAGGAACATTGCCAGAAAAGCTGAATAAAGGGTTAATAATGTTCAGGAACCCAGAGACTGGCATCACATTATGACCTCATAAACACAGATCACACGCACAAGTTCCAAACAAGGCACCCTCCGCTCCCAAAGCCCTATCCATGGGTCATCACGAATGGATTTCACAAGACCTCTAAACAGTATGGTCCACGGTTCCACACTGGGCCACAAACTGTTTCCAGCTCACAATAAATACAGAAATGGAAGCGAGTGGTTAGAAACCTTTAAAGTGCTTTGACATGGCTGTGATATTCAAGCACATAATTAGCGGACTCTCACGGAACAGGGTCCGTTTGAGTGTTGAATGCAGGTTGCATCTGGCACAGGCTGCATTCTAGTACTGGTCTCTGACGAATTTTTAAAATGTTTAATGAAGATAAATTAATAAATTTTTTAAACCCCGGTTCTTTACCACAGAGCGCTGGAAAAGCATTGCCCTAGCGTTGGCTGGGTAGATATAATTACTCCCATTTTACAGGTGAAAAGAATGAGACTCAAAGAGACTGAGTCACTCGCCCAAGGTCAACACCAACAAGGGTAAGAGGCAGGAAAGGCAAACTCTCTAGTTCGACAACAAATGAGAACTATGAAATCTCTCAGCTCCTGATAACAGAAACTGTTAGCAAGAGTTGTAAAAATATGGAGGCTTATTTAAAAAAAAAAAAGAAAGAAAATTTCCTTCCTCTAGCTCTGCCTTTGCCAAAAGTTCAGCTAAGATGCCTCAGGGGAGAACCACCTATAAAGGGAGGCCAGGAATAAAAGGGATATGGATGGCTTCATTCCTGACAAAGGCCAGTCTTTTGCATCCTGATGTACACATAGGCTTACTAACTGTTACTGCAATTTCACTTCCACAAATCATGAAGGACTCTTTTTAAAATCCTCCCAGTCTGGTTCTAGAACTCACCAGCCCCATCAGTGCTAACCCAGCTGACCGACCCACCTCCTCAGAGCTTGGCCCTTTCTAGAATGTTCTACCATGACCTCTTCCCTTCCCCAACTGGAAAAGCTCTGCTCTGCCTGAAGACATTTTTAGAATAGATTATTGTTATATCAACACTCTGGGTTTTAAGAACTAAGAAGCATTCATTTTATTTTTTCATATTTTTAATTATTATTTTTTAACTGGTACTATATTTATTGAAAAAATTTTCATGTAAGTAGACTTGTGCAGTTCAAACCTGTGTTGTTCAAAGATCAAATGTATTTGTATATATATATATTATATATATTTATTTGTATATAAATAAAATGAAATCTCTATGTTCATATATATTTGCTCTTGCTAAAAACTCTCAATTCCTATTTTCTTGAGTTTTTTTTTTTTTTTTGCGGTACGCGGGCCTCTCACTGTTGTGGCCTCTCCCGTTGCGGAGCACAGGCTCCGGACGCGCAGGCTCAGCGGCCATGGTTCACGGGCCCAGCCGCTCTGCGGCATGTGGGATCTTCCCGGACCGGGGCACGAACCCGTGTCCCCTGCATCGGCAGGCGGACTCTCAACCACTGCGCCACCAGGGAAGCCCCTCTTGAGTATTTTTATCTTCAGTGGATGTTAGTTTTTATTGAAGGCTTTTTCAGCATCTATTGAAATAATTATGAATTTTCCCTTAGATTTTTAATATTTTTTCTCTTGGATTTTTTTTTTAATTAAAGTATATTTGATTTACAGTGTTTCAGGTGTACAGCAAAATGATTCAATTATATATATATTCTTTTCTCAGGTTCTTTTCCATTATCCAAGCTCATTTTAAAAGGGCAGGGGGGGCTGGAATACGGACTTCCCTGGTGGCGCAGTGGTTAAGAATCCGCCAGCCAGTGCAGGGGACATGGGTTCAAGCCCTGGTCTGGGAAGATCCCACATACCACGGAGCAACTAAGCCCGTGCGCCACAACTACTGAAGCCCGCGGGCCTAGAGCCTGTGCTCCGCGACAAGAGAAGCCACTAAAATGAGAAGCCTGTGCACTGCGACGAAGACCCAATGCAACCAAACATAAATAAATAAATAAATTTATTTTTAAAAGGGTGGGTGGGATATATAGTGGGGCTGTTCAGGGGTCTCTAGAAGAGCACGCTGGGGACTGGAAAACTGTTGCCACCCAGGCACCTCTTGCTCCCTCTCTCGGAAACTACTGGACTCTCTCGCACTTGCTATATCTTAGCTTCTCTCCACCTGTCTGCCCCAATCTCCTTTCTCTCCAGTGCTCCTCTCCTTACCTGCTGCTTTCCTGCTCCTATACCTTCACTCGCACACAATCAGCGTGGCCTCCCAACCTCAACTCTACCTCGCAACTTTGTAAATGCAGCACCAGTGCCAACTAGATCCATCTCTGTTCCAAGTCTAACTTCCTGGAAGAGGAATCTGATTGGCTGAGCGCTCAGCTGGGCTGCTAATCAGTGGTCACCAGCCTACCTGAGAATCAGCTTTCCTGGGGTCCAAGGTCAATCTCTGGTCTCAACAGCCGTTGCCGGGAAAGGCCAGGTGTGTGATATGGAGAATGTCTGCTTCTGTGAAGGACGCTCTAAGCAAACTGGCCAACACTGCTCATGTGGTCTGGTCAGGAATAAATGAGACATAAATGAATTCCTATTCATCCTTCAGTTCCCAACTCTGCTGACACCTTCTTGGGGAGGTCTTCCATGATTTCTCTAGGTTGGTTTGTGTTTTCTTTTTTTAACATCTTTATCGGAGTATTATTGCTTTACAATGGTGTGTTAGTTTCTGCTGTATCACAAAGTGAATCAGCTATATGTATGCATATGTTCCCATATCTCTTCCCTCTTGTGTCTCCCTCCCTCCCACCCTCCCTATCCCACCCCTCTAGGTGCTCACAAAGCACCGAGCTGATCTCCCTGTGCTATGCGGCTGCTTCCCACTAGCTATCTAGTTTACATTTGGTAGTGTATATATGTCCGTGCCACTCTCTCACTTCATCCCAGCTTACCCTTCTCCCTCCCCGTGACCTCAAGTCCATTCTCTACGTCTGTGTCTTTATTCCTGTCCTGCCCCTAGGTTCTTCAGAACCTTTTTTTTTATTATTCCATACATATGTGTTAGCATACGGTATTTGTTTTTCTCTTTCTGACTTACTTCATCCAGGCTGGCTTTTATTTCTTGTGTTTTTGCAGTGCAGTGCGCACATCCCTCTACAGGAACACTCTCTGTGTTAACTAGAAACTGCTTTCTTGGGACTCTGCCTTCGCCACCAGACGATGAGGACTCTGAACATTCAGACCATAACCTGTGTATCCTCAGTGTGTGGCGTGGCGCCTGGTGCTGGGCGAAGAAGGAGCTCAATAAATGAGCGGGGAGTGAATGAATGAATGAATGAATGAACACCTGAATCAGCATCTGAATGAAAGACTAGACAGTGAATCATGCTATTCAACTTGACAAATTTTAGTCCTTCTGCAGCCACTCAGGATGAGGAGAAGGAAGAAGAGGAGGAATTAAGAGGTGGGAGGACTCCACAAGGAAAGGTAAAAAGAAAGAAAATTACCCCCAAAAAGAAGAGACAAAGAAGTGGGTGACCTGCCAGCTGTGTTGCAGCATCTTTTATTTCTAGGCGTTTTTTTTTTCAGGATTGTTCGATTCCTTAAAATGGCATTTGGGAATAAGGGATTAAGGCTTGGATTCAGTTTCCCCATCTGTGAAATGGAGACAGTAGCAGATGCTTTGCTGGGTGGCTGAGAGGATAAAAGTGAGGTTACAGATGATAAGTGCCCAGCAGAGCACCTGAGGGCAGGTAAAAGGTGCTCCTGGGTTCTGGATAGAGTTTTAGAGCTGCCCGGAACATCCAGGCAGGCTCTCAATGACAGAAGGTAGTACGAATGGGGACTTTCACAGAGAAGCACTGAATCCGGATGAAATTATTCTTCACCATGGGGCTTAGAGTACGAGGGAGCTGACAGCAGGGCGTGCTGCCCAATGATAGCAAGAGGCTGGCACAGGCCAATAACAGTGTTACGATGTTAATCATTAAAATGCTGTGTGTGTTTTTGTCCGGGGATGAGGCACGTCGATCTTTGTTCTCCCTCTATTAGATGAAAGGTGAGGTGCTACCAAAGGTGGTGACTCTAAGGTGAGAGGATGGCAGGCCTGCTTGGCCACCTGCACAGCAAGGCTCTGGCTCCCGCAGCCCCCAACATTTTTGGAGTCCTTGAAGGGAACAGCTGAGCAGGTGCAGGCGGAAAGGGAGGGCAGGCAGGTTAGCTCCTCCCAGGAATCCAGGCCCCGCCCAGTCAAATGAGAGTTCTCTGTACCTGACTGGCAAAAGAGAGTTAAAAAGGAAGAATAAACATGATATGATGGTGCCTATCAATATTTTTTTTAAAAGCAAGAATAAAAATTTTAAATAATTTTAAAAATTAAAATAAAATTTAAAAAAATTAATTTTAAAAAATTTTTAAAAAATTTAAAGCAAGGTGAAGATCTATACCCAAGAGAAATGAAGCATATGACCACGCAGAAACTTGTACACAAATATTCATGGCAGCATTATTCACAAGAGCTAAAAGATGGAAACAAGCTAAATGCCCATCAACGGATGAATGGATAAGCAAAATACAGTATATCCACACAGCAAAATATTATTCAGCAATAAAAGGAATGGAATACTGATACGACAAGGATGAAGTTTGAAAACGTTATGTTAAGTGGAAGAAGCCAGTCGCAAAAAAAAACCCCACATATGCTATGATTCCATTTATATGAAATGCCCCGAATAAGCAATCCATAGAGACAGAATGTAAATTAGGGTTGCCTGGGGCTGGGGGACAGGGGACTGGGGAGTGGCCACTAATGGGCACAGGGTTTCCTTTGGAGATGATTAAAATATGAAACTCTGTAACTATACCAAAAAACATTGAATTGTACACTCAACAGGTGAATTGTGTGATATGTGAATTATAGCTTAATAAAGCTGTTACGTTAAAAAAAAAAAAAAAACAAAAACAGTGTGGAATAGCAGTTCATGCCTGCATTCTAGGTCAGATTCTTAGCTCTCATGTTTTCATTGAGAAAACGTTGAGCACCTATTAAGTGCCAAGCCCTCTTCTAGGTGCTGGGTCCACAGCAATGAATAAGACAGATAATGTCCTGCTCTATTGGCACTTATGTTTTATTGGAGAAATCTGGCCCCCAAGCTTTTTTCTTTTTTTAATTTAAGGCAAATAAATAAATAAATGCAAGTGTGCTGAGACAATGAAGCAAATATGGAACTTAAAGAAAGAATCCCTTAGAATGCAGAAGCATGCCTGGAAGAGGAGGAATTCCAGGGAGAGGGAGTAGCGTGTGCAAAAGGCTTCCTGTGGACCTTACACCCGTCCCTCCAGCTTTCTGAGCTGTTACTCACAGTGTGATGGTGAAACACCCATTCCTCACTCATGGGAGGCCCTGGCTCTGTGCTCGGCAGACAGTGGAACCCAGATATTATTTCCCTCCCTCTCCATCCCCAAATCATATGCTCTATGCCTCCAGCCTGGATTGCGTATCCTTCCTCTCTCTCCCTCTAGAAGGGCCACAGAATCGGTCTGTGATGGTTTGTGAATTCTTTTCCCTTGAACAAGGCCAAGCCATCGGTCCCTTGTCAGGTCCCTGGTGGCTGGTATCCCCCTAGAGGCTGATGCCGTGGCCTTTCTCCTCTCAACGGCCTTCCAGCTGGCTCTGGGCTCTCTCTGGCACTGGTCAGAGCTGGAAGCTTGGTGAAAAGAGAAAATGCGATGCTGTTAATAAAAGCAGAGGTTCTAGACTCAAGCATATCTTGATTCCAGACAGACTTACTTCCACTTTTTCCTGGCTAAGTGCCCTGGGGGGTGGGGCTTGTCCCCTCTAACCATTTTCTTTTCCAGGAGCATCAGCCTTCTACTACCATTTATGGAGCATCATTCAATATCTAACTGAATCCTCACCATCACCCATGACGTTTGACACCTCTTTTATTACCAGTTCACAGAAGAGTAAACTGAGGCTCAGACAGTTGAAGTCAAGTGCCCATACAGCTAGTTGATGAAAGAACCCGGATTTAAACCCAAGACGTTGGGACTTCCCTGGTGGTGCAGTGGATAAGAAACCACCTGCCAATGCAGGGGACACGGGTTCGATCCCTGGCCCGGGAAGGTCCCACATGCCGCGGAGCAACTAAGCCTGTGCGCCACAACTACTGAAGCCCGCGCGCCTAGAGCCCATGCCTCGCAACAAGAGAGGCCACCGCAATGAGAAGCCTGCGCACCGCAACGAAGAGCAGCCCCCGCTCGCCACAACTAGAGAAAGCCCGCACGCAGCAATGAAGACCCAACGCAGCCAAAAATAAATAAAATTAAACCCAAGAAGTCTGGATCCGGAGCCTATGGTCTTTACAACTACACAGTATGATGTCTCACCAGTATGAAATTGGACAATAATGCCTGCATAGTGGGTTTTCTGTGAGAACTGACGGAGCTAGTGTACATAAAGCATCTTGGTGTTTGGAATATAGCGTCCAACAAACGGTACCTAGCCTACAACCCCTACGCCCCTGAAACTTAAAGTGGGTTCTGCTGTTGGAAGGGATTTTTTTCAGACTTCAGCGTGAGGTGTGTCCCAGGGAGAGACGGACAACACTGAATAACTGTCCTGTGGAACTCTCCAGCATTCCCTGGAGCTCCCATCAGGTCCTGGGACTCCCCCTACAGAACAGACCCAGTAGAGGTGGCTTGAGCTTTAAGGCAACCTGCTGGCATCAGCTACAGGGGAGCTGGAGCCCGACAACAGCTCTGAGCTGGATGGGAGCTTCAGAGGCTAAGTGGAGGAATCGGGAGGGCTCCCAGGAGGTGGGCTGGGGTGGGGGGGTCCAGTCTCCTTGGCCCGGTAAGTGGCAATGGCTCTCAAAGTCAACCCGGAGGCAAAAAGAAACTTTCAGTGAGAGATTTTCAAAGGAGACTTGGACCCCAGCTTCGCAATGAATGAGAGGGTACCGCACTCAACCACAAGGAGAGCCGCACTTTACCCCCGTGGAGTCAAGAAAGCAGCAGACGGATGTGGAGGGAGCCTAAAATCAGTTCTAGCACTTACCAAGAAGGAGCTTCTAACTGTTCCAAGATTGTTTCTCCATTTGCAACATGAAGCAAATACCACCAACCTTACAGAGATCAGGGCACCAGATACATACAGCAAGTATACAGCACAGGGGCAGGCACATATTTTTATTTAAAAAGAATAATCATCAAAGCTCTTAGTTACTGTGCTAAACTTTATACATGTATTTGATGTTCTCATTGAATCCCCGTAACCACTTTGTGAGATAGATCTCGTTATTAGCCCCATTTTGCACATGGGGATACTGAGGCTTTAAGAGTTACAGGATTGCATGTTCCAGGTTGTACAGCTCGGCAGTTGTCAAGCTGGGATTTGAATCCGGGCAGTGAGATCTCAGAGCCTCCATCTGAACTGGTTCCATTCTCCCTGCCCTTTCTCAAGAGATCACTCAATCCACCCCAACACCAGTTCAAGATAACCAAGTCATTCATGGTAACTGGGACAGTGTGGAGGAATGACTAAGACCATGCATGGGTTTTAGACAATACCAGCTCTTCCTTCCTAGAGGTGATGCAGTCGTATCTCATCGAACCCTTGCAACAGCTCTGTGAGAGACGTAATATATTAACTTCACCGTGCAGACGAGAAAACAGAGGCAGAGCAGTGAAGTGAGTCATTCAAGGTTATGGTCAGGCAGTAAGAAGAGAAATGAGAGCCCACTTCAGCCCTAGGTTGGGTTCCAGGGACATAGTTGCTGGATAATAAGTTAGCTCACCTCTGGGAGGCCAGGCAGCCTTGTGTCTACACAGGAAAACAAAAGTAGATAAATGCAGGAATTCACAGCCCTATAAAAAATGAATTAAGATAAAATACGCACCCTTACTACCTAATGAGGGAGGTTTATGAACACAAATGCATGACAATGACTCAGAGGACCATAATTATCTTATCATAAGTTAAAGGCAATCAATTCTTATTTCTAAGTAAATATAATATTTCCTCAATCCTAAAACACACCTTTTTTTTTTTTTTGGTCATTTCTGAAGTCCAGGTGCAGCTACCATGGATGTGCATGTTGAATTTGTGTCTTTCTTTCCCCCCAGAAAAGCTGGTATTGAATGGAGACTGTGTCAGAGAACAGATGTTGCCTTAGAATTGAAGTTCCTGCTTCTTGCCTCTGTCCTAGATGAAGTCCCCTGCCCCTCCTCCTGCCTTCCTTTCCCTCTCTCCAGTCAAAAGAGGAAAACTGACCATCCCTTGTTAGGAATAAGAGATAGCCAGCACTCTCTTAGGGGACTCATGGAATAATTAAGTGGTTGGGGAAAGCAAAAATAGAGATCTTCTCTCCCCCAGCCCAGGACACCCCCTATACTCTAATCCCTGATGCAAGGACATGGGAATGGTTGACTGAGCCTGGATCTGCCTGTCCTAGGCTGGAGGAGGATGGTCAGTGGAGAGCAGGTCTTTGTGCAGCTGGGACATGTGAGTCCAGACACGGCAGACCCCTCAGCAATGCCACAGTAGAACCTGGTGGTAAACCTGAGGCTCTGGGTTCCCAGAATGAATGCTTCTCACTCTGCTGCCTCCGTTTTTTTTCTCTCAATCTCCCTGCGGGGAAGGACCCTCCCACTGGCCCAGGAGAGGTGATGCTGTCCTCCCAGAGGCAGAACAGGCTGTGTGCCCCTGGGCAAGTCACTTACGGCTTCTCTGGAGACTCAAACGCCCCCAGCCTCATCCTGCCCCAAGCTCTTTCTCTAGATAAACAAGTGGCCTCCTTCAAGGGCCTCCATTCTCAAATGTGGGATTGATAGAGACCATGGCCCCTCAAGGGTCTCCTTCTCTCTCCTGAACTCTTAAAATATAAAAGGTGGCGGTCCAGTGGTTAGGACTACGCACTTTCACTGCTGAGGGCGTGGGTTCGATCCTTGGTCAGGGAACTAGGATCCCACAAGCTGAGGCACAGCCAAAAACAAACAAACAAACAAAAAAACCCAAAAAACAAAATATAAAAGGAAGAAAAACCTCAAAGAAAGTACCCAGTCAGAAATCAGAAGTGCTGGGTTCAGCTCTGACCCTCATCCTTCCTTGTCCGTGAAATGGGCACAGCCCTTTCCTATCTCTGAACCTGGTATCCCACTTCCTTTCCACCCTGGCCTCTGAGGCCTATAGGCGAGACTCCATAGTTCCTGGCAGGCTCCGCCTGGGCAGGGACTTCTGGTAAAGCCCCTGCACTGTAAATTTTGAGGGGGCAGCCTCTGGCCTGCCTTGTTAATGTCTGTTGAGTTGAATCACTCAGAAGCCTCGCTCTGGACTCCTTCTAAATGGCAGACCCCAAAGACAGGTACAACTTTAGTTTATGCCTCTTAAGTAAACTTTAGCCTAAGGATCTCTGCCTCTATCCCAGCATGCAGAAAGAGAAAACAGAGCCAAGCCTCAGCCCAAGATATGCGGGAGGGGGTGTGGGAGAGCAGGGAAGGGAGAGCAAGGGGCTGGCTGAAGTCCGCAAGATGGCCCAAGGATAAGTCTCATCAAGGTAAATGGCTGGCAGTGCCCAAACTAGCTGGCAGTCACTGAACCCAACCAGTGCTCAGCACACATCTCCCCAGGGCAGTCCGTGCTGGGTGAGAGCCAGACTGCTGGATTCGTGATCCCAGCTCTGCCGCCTATAACTTTTCTGACCTTGGGCCACGACTTAACCTACCTGTAAAATGGGAGGAAGTAGTACCTGCCTTCTAGAGCCATGGAATGATGAGAACAGAGCTAGCACAGAGCTAATTCTATGGTATTTTTCACTGCTATTACCTGCCCCGAGGCTCACATACATTATTATCTCATAGAATCTTCAGGACAAGCCTGGGAAGAAACAATTGTTTTCTAGGTGAAGAACCTGAGGCTCAAGTCACACTGCTGGTTTGTAGCAGGGCAGGGATCAAAGGCTCCCTTGATCTTTGTAACTTTAAGTTCCACCATACCAGGTCCCCTCCCCGAGGGAGGGATAGAAAAGTACAAGGTTGTGGGAAAGAAAAACGATGAAAGGAAATCAGTGCCACCGGGAAAGGCTCAAGGTGGGAGAGGCTGGCTGGTGGGACAGGTAGATGGAGCATCTTTTCCCGCCATGAGTGCTGCCTCCCAGGGAGGATGCTGGCTGCAGGCTGAGGGCCTCTGGGCACTACAGGTCTTTCCCAGCAAGGCTGCAGCCTCTGAGGCTCAAGAGAAATCCTACTGCAGACCACACCACAGATCACCAGCCACAAGGGAGGAAGGAGAAAAGGAGGAAGGAATAAGGACGGGCCAGCCCGGGCGGCCCTGGGTCCGTTCCCTGTGCAGGCCCTGGAACTCAAGGACAGCTCCAGGCTCCTTGGGTTCCAGACATTTCATTCTGGCTAAGGGAATGGGGAGGCTGGGCCCAGAGGGGGCAGAGTCACATGGGCGGTGGACAGGCTGCATCCCTACCCATCCCAGCAGGCAGCAGGCAGGCCAGTGGGGAGGTGGGCAGGAGCCCAGAGGGCCAGCAGCTGTGACCACAAGCCAGGCATCTTTCTGGCCACAGGGGTTGGCAAAGGGCAACCAGACTGCCTTCTCAGACTGGAAAGAGAAGGAGTATCTTCAGGTCGGAGAAATTCCTGCCTGTGCCACTTTCCTATTCCCAGACTCGCCAAATATTAGAGCAGGAAGGGGCTTCCCAAGGTCAGCCAACGGGACCTTCTCATTCTGCAGTGGAGGACAGTAAGGTCGCCCAAATTCTGAAGGTGTAAATGACACCAGAACTTGGGTGCTCCAACATCAACACCCAGTCCCATGGTCTTTGGGGAAGTAAATGAGACTCGAGTCAGGACTCCACGGTTCTGGCTCTGCTCCCAGCTAGCAATCTTCTAGATGTGTCCTTCAGCTTGTAGATTCTATAGTTCTGAGATAGAGAGTGGTGGGCACGCACCAGGTGTGTGTTTGTGTCTATTCATTCAGCAAATATTTATCGAGGGCCTTGGGCCAGGCTCCACTTCAGGCCCTGGAGATAAAGCAGTTCCCAAAACAGATGAAGCCCTTCCTCTTGGGGGGCTGACATTCCACTGAAGAGACTGTGGAAGTCTATGTAGAAGGACCCTTGTGTATCATCTGTGCCCAGACTCTGGTGGGTGGGGAATGTCCCGTCCACACCACTGAGCACCACACCCTTCTCTGGGCCTCCTTGTGCATCACAGGGGATCTCAGACAAATATCACGAAAGTATTTCCTAAGCCACCACCCTGCACCCAGGTCCTCTGCCCCCACCACGCCCAGGGTGCTTCAGCTGACACCCTTTGCCCTGCCTTGAAATCACCGATTTTGTTCGCTGACTGTCTGAACAACCTGAAGTGGGCCTGCCTCGTGACGTCTTCTCTGGTCCCCAGCGCCTGGGAGACGGGAGCTCCCTGGAACCTCTTGATGAATAAAAGTCTGATTGAATGAAGCCATTGATTCTGAGCTCCGATCACTCATCTGTAAAACAGAGGCGATCCCTATCTGGACGACTGCTGATTGCCCCACAGCTCAGATGAGATGGGAGATGAAAGGACCTTGGAACCAGCAAGCTGTTCTCCCAGCAATAGTTCTTATTATCCCCCATAAAAAAGGGCACCAGTTAAGCGCCTCTCTCTGGGAAAGGCGGCAGTCCTGGAGCTGGCAGGGAGTGTGTGCTGGTGCAGGAATATGTGTGTGCACGAGGCCCAGAGATGCTGCGAGGAGAACCGGCTGCCCGGGTCAGCAGGGCCCAGCTAAGTCAGCTCACGGCAGAGAGCAAAGGGGAGGAAGGGAAAGAGAGAAGGCACCCGAGTCCCCATGTCCATCCATCCGTCTGTCTGTCTACTGCAGCCAGTAACCTCCAGGCAGGACGGAAGCACTGCCCGGCCGTAAATGACTGCTGGCTCCAGGCTGGCCACCCGCCCTGACTGCCCTCACGGAAGGGCCGGACTTTACCCAGCAAATCGGGAAGGAACTGGAACCTCTGAACTTGGGACTTGGGCTCCGTCGATAAGGCCAGTGGACAAACAGAGGGCAGGGGTTGAGGCTCCCCTTTATACACACAGAAGCCCGGCTCCAGGCTGATACTGCTGAGATCTTTGCCCTTTAGTTCAGACAGGAAATCTTAAAATGGAAAATGAGCTGCGTAAGGAAGGGGCGCGGCCACCAGCTCACAGGGAAGACAGAGCAGGTTGTTCCCAATACAGCTTTGAACGGGAAGGGACCCAGCCAGCCAGGGGTGTCTGGGCAACAGAGAAGGCGGCTGGGCAGGTGAGAGCAGCATGAGACTGTGTTCCTGGTGTGAACGAGGCAGCTGGAGGGCCGGGGAGAAGCAGAAGCCTCATCTGAGCCACAATACACCATCTCTTCCTCGTGAGGATTGAGCCCACCCGTAGGAACCTCAGCTTCTCCATCCATAAACAGGGCCAGCAATACCATCTCCCTCAGAGAGCACACGAGAGGATCCGAATGAAGGCATGAGTGTGCCCTGCAAAATGCAAAGGGCTTGACAAGCAACCCCGCATCCTGGTCGAGCCCCCCCACGCCGCACTCCCCAGCCCCCAGAGGTATTTCACGATCAAGAGGAGAAATCCAAAATAACATCTCCTGCCCCCCATGTCACCCCCATACACTGTTGTGCTAGCAGTTCAAAGAAAAGAACATTGGGAGAAGATACATAATTAGAGAACCCCAGCAGTCTCCCTGCTGAGGTTTCCAAGTAATTATTCACCTGTAAATTACTCCTCTCACCTTACTTCCATCTCCAGATCCTTTTGACAAGGTAAATTCATTTATTTACATCTCTAACCATCCTGACTGGTAAACATTCCAACAAGCTTGGATGGCCCATTAAAGAGACAAAAAGTTGAAGAAGTAAGGCAGGCAGGAGGGAGAGAGAAATTCACTCGTGGTCATTACTGGCACTTACAGAATTACCCTTGGAGAGTAATTAATGAGGAACCAAAGCCAAGGCCAACCTCATCCCCTGCCCAAAGGGAGCCCATCACAGCAGGGTGGGAGCTGCCCGAGGCCCTTGTTCCACATGGCCCATACCTCCCACCAGCAGTAGGGGCTGAGGGGAGATGACTGGACGGTTCTGGGCAGTGCTGTGGGCTGCACTTTCACTTCCAGGAAGAACCCTCCTGATCCAATGAAGTCACTCCTTCTCATTCACAGACCCCCCCAGCCCTACCAGATCACGCCCCACCAAGAGCTGGACATTTCCGGACCTGGCACATCTTAGGCACATCCATTGCTAGCTGCTGAATGAATGAATCAATGTACCGTTCATTCCGGTGTCTTAAAGCCTGTCAGGTGTGTCCAATCCACAGCCACCCCTCGGATTAAGGCCACCATCGTCGCGTGCCTGGACCAGGGCCTCAGATTATTCTCTCTGCTTTCAGTCTCTCCTCCTCTCAGCCTCCACACAGAATTATCTCCTTACAAAGCAAATGGTAAAAGCAAGCAAGGTAACACTTCAGCTTTGACCACCAAGGAGAAAGTCATGGTTAAGACAGGGACCCCTGGGGAATTCCCTGGCGGTCCAGTGCTTAGGACTCAGCACTTCCCCTGCTGGGGCCTGGGTTCAATCCCTTGTCAGGGAACTAAGATCCCACAAGCCGCACGGCCAAAAAAAAAAGACAGGGACCCCTGGAGTCAGACAGCCTGGGTTTGAAATCTGGGTCCAAACAGACCACCTGTGTGGCCTTGGGTAAGTTACTTAACATCTCTGAAGCTTAGCTTCTTCATCTATGAAAAGAAAATAATAACGGTATCTACCTCTTTACAGGTGTTATCGTTTCCAGTATGAGTTAATGAAGGAATGCCAAACGCTTAATAAACATTAGCTACCAACAGCAGCATAATTATTATTGTCATCATCACCATTGCTTAAAACGCCTTCACTGTCTTCCCACTGTCCTTGAATTAAAAGCCAAGCTCTTTAGCGCAGCTCGTGAAACCTGAGCCTGCTGGCCTCCCACCCTCAGTTCTCACCCCTTCCCCACTCTCCCTAGTCCAGCCACAAAAGGCCTTGTCATTTCCCAAATGCTCCTCTCTCCATCCACCTCAGCTCTCTGCCTCAGGCCGCTTTCTCTGCCTCTCAGAACCCAGAGATGCACACCCAGCAAACCCGAGAAGGGCCCACTAAGGGGCTCCGTCCTTAGAGACTTAACCCTGGTTTGGGCAGAGAACGTGTGTGAAGCTCAGAGCTGGACCTAGTGAACAGACTATCCAAGTTTGTTGTCTTCTCAAAAGAGCTTCCTGGTTGTTTTGAAACATCCAACAATTCTATGGAAAAGAGAAGGTAGGTATGACTGCCCCCACTTTAACACGAAGGACCCATGGTCCACACAAAGCCAGTGCCTTGCCTGTGGTCACCACTTAGCAGCTACAGGAACAGAATCTTAAGTCATCCAAGACAGCAGAATGGGAGGAAAGAACACCCACCTGAAGATGGACCTGAGCTTGCATCCCCAGTCAAGACCTTGGGCAAATTTTCACCCCTTTAAGCTCCCAATTTCTTCATCTGTAGAGCGGAAGAAAGAATGACTTTCTTGCAAGGTGCTTTGGGAAGATGAGTTGAGACACCTGCTGTAGGAGAAAGTGCTCGGCCCCTGCCTGGCCTTCGAAACAAGAGCAAAAGGATGGGAGGAGAGGGAGGCTGCACAGAGGCAGGTGTGCAGGGATGTGGAAGTGGCACAGGAAAGCAGGAGCAGGCAGCCTCTGCCTCCACCCCGGGGCTCCGGAACTTTCACAGCCTTCACTCCTCCAGGCCAAGGGCAAACTGCCTCCTCAGCGGGAACGCACAGGGCAGTGAAGACCAGAAGTGCAGGCAAGATGGGAGCTGGAGACACAGGTCTGGGGAAGCCAGCACCCACGAGGAAGCCACAGTGACAGGACTGGGTGCAACTTCCTAGGGAGAAAGCTGAGGGTGGTACCAGAGGTGCACCTGGGACCAGGAGGCGGGGGAAGAGACTTGGAAAAGGCAGAGACCTAAAAGATACAACAGTGATTATAGAAGGGCCACCCCAACCATCAGCCCAGAAAGAGCAGCTCTATTTATTCAACATTTTCCTCCAAGTGTTTTTTTTTTTACATATTTATTTATTTATTTATTTTTGGCTGCGTTGGGTCTTCGTTGCTGTGTGAGGGCTTTCTCTAGTTGTGGTGAGCAGGGGCTACTCTTTGTTGCGCGGGCTTCTCATTGCGGTGGCTTCTCTTGTTGTGGAGCACGGGCTCTAGGCACGCGGGCTTCAGTAGTTGTGGCTCGCGGGCTTCAGTAGTTGTGGCACGTGGGCTGTAGAGTGCAGGCTCAGTAGTTGTGGCACACGGGCGTAGTTGCTCCGTGGCATGTGGGATCGTCCCAGACCTAGGCTCGAACCCGTGTCCCCTGCATTGGCAGGCGGGTTCTTAACCACTGGGCCACCAGGGAAGCCCTCCAAATGGTTTTGTGTGTGTGTGTGTGTGCGCGTGTGTGTGTGTGCGTGTGTGTTTGTGCACGTGCGCTCGTGTGTGTGTTTTGGGGGGTTTTTGGTCTCATTGCATGGTTTGTAGGATTAGTGCCCCGACCAGGGATTGAACCCGGGCCCTCAGCAGCGAAAACACTGAGTCCTAACCACTGGACCACCAGGGAATTCCCCTCCAAGTGTTTTCTAAGAGATTTTTATATATTTCACTAAAAGAACAAATGATCCCACCCATGTTACAAGTCATGTTAGGGGAAAGTAAAACAAATTATCTTCCCTGTCCAACTAGGACATGGACTTCTCAGGGACAAGATATAGATCCAGAGCCTGGCCCAGGGCAGCCTCAATAGAGATCGTGAATGACTGAAGAAATGAAAGAAGAGGGAACACTAAGATCAGAAAGTGAAATATCTAGATAGCCCTTAAATTCATATTTTCTTAATATGAATAATATTATAGTTATATAATAATAATAATCTGATTATTATTATTTAACCTTATTTTCCAAATGACAAAGTAAGCTGTTACATGAGTAGAAAAACTGTTTTGAGTAAACTAAACTGAATTAACTCCTGCCTCCCACACTTACTTCTCTGAGCCTCAGTTATCTCATCTGTTAAATAAACATTATTTTGTATTTGGAATCAGCATTGGGAGGAGTCAAGATAATGTATATAAAGTGCCACCCATATGGTTTTCACTTAATACATGAAAACTTGCCTTGCAGACCATAAAGCAAGTCCAACAAAATTCAGAAGCACAGCATGTATGCTGCTTTCTCTGACCACAAAGCAATTCAGTTGGAAATAAATAATGAACAGATAACAGAGAGGCTTACGGTTTTGGAAATTTATGAGCACACTTCTACAGAAGTCAAAGATCAAAGAAAGAATTCAAGTGGAATGTGAACATAGATAGAACTGGAGGTCAATGAAAATGTTACATATCAAAATAGACTGGGACTTCCCTGGTGGTCCAGTGGTTAAGACTCCACGCTCCCAATGCAGGGGGCCCGGGTTCGATCCCTGGTCAGGGAACTAGATCCCGCACACATGCCGCAGTTAAGAGCCCACATGCCAAAACTAAAAAAAAGATCCCACGTGCCGCAACTAAGACCCGGCGCAGCCAAATAAATAAAAATATTTTTAGAAAAACAAAAAACAAAATGGATTGAACACAGCTAAGTCAACACTCAGGGAGGAATACGTAACCTTAAATGATTAGATTAGAAAAGAAGAAAGGGTGAAATACCGTGAGCTAAATATGCAACTTAAGGAATTAAAAAATAATTACAGCATAAACCCAAGGAGAGCAGACCATAAGAAAGAAATAAAAATGAGAGCAGGGGCTTCCCTGGTGGCGCAGTGTTTGAGAGTCTGCCTGCCGATGCAGGTGACACGGGTTCGTGCCCCGGTCCGGGAAAATCCCACATCTCGCGGAGAGGCTGGGCCCGTGAGCCATGGCGCTGAGCCTGTGCGTCCGGAAACTGTGCTCCGCAACGGGAGAGGCCACAACAGTGAGAGGCCCGCGAACCGCCCCCCCCCCAAAAAAAAGAGAGAGCAGAAATTAATGAAATAGAAGATAAAAATAAGACAGCTTTAACAAAGTCAAAAGTTGGTTCTTTACGAAGTCTAATAAAACTGAGAAACTTTCGGTGAGAACAATCAAGAAAACAATGACAGGGTTCAAATAAATAATATTAGGAATAATAAAAGGGGAAAAGTTATAGATAGGCAGAGATTAAAAAGATAAGAAATACTACAAACAACTTCCTGCCAATAAATGTAAAACTTAGATAAAATAGAAACATTCCTAGAAAAGTATGTGACGAAAATGGACTAAAAGAAATTAGAAAACCTAGCTTTTCCTTTAACTGTTAAAGAAATTAAATCTATTATTTAAAACCACCCCATAAAGAACTCACAGGCCCACTGGTTACAAAAACAAGTTCCAACTAAATGTCAAGAACAGGTAACTACAGATAATTCAAACTCTTGCAGAAAACTGAAAGAGGGGAATGATTTCTCCACTCATTTGATGAGGAAAGTACAGCTTTGATATCAGAATGAGGCAGAAATAATATAAAAAAGGAAAATCACCAGCCAATAAAAATCACAATCCATATGAACCTAGATGCAAAGTCCCTGAACAATATATTAGCAAATCAAATCCAGAAACTATAAGGGATGATTATACACATGACAAATGTGGTTTAACCAAGAAATGCCATGTTGACTTAAATTAGGTATTTATTTATGCAATTCATCATTATAACATATTAAGTGAGAGAAATCACAAGGTAATATGAGTAGACACACAAAAAGCTCTCTAAAAATTCGACACTAGTAAGTGCTTGAAAAAAAAATTTAGCAAACTAGAAATAGAAAGAAATTACCTTAACTTTAAAAATGATATTTACAAAAATCCAAAGTAAATATCATACTTGATGGTGAATTTTTAAAAGAATTTCCTTTACAGTCAGCAAAGAAGCTGCTACCCTGGTTTAAATCTGATTTTGTTTTAGAGGTCCTACCTCATGCAATTAGACAATATAAATAAAAGAAAGGTATAAAAATTTTCTTTATTCCCAAAGTATATGATTATCTACCAAAAAAATCAATGGAAACTATAAATTATTAGAAAGAATAAGAAAATTAGCAAAATTGTTATCAGTAAACAGAACAAAAAATTGCATTTAAAAAAATTATAATTTTATAATCCAACAATCATCAGTTTAAAATGAAATTTTAAAAATACAATTTACCATGGTAACAAAAATAATTCTAATATGAAATGTACAAGACCTTTATGAACACAGCTATAAAACTCGTTAGAAGACGTTTTAAAATATTTAAATGGAAAGAGAAAGTGGGATTATGTTCATGGATAGGAAGTTTCAATAGACAGATGTCAAATGTCCCCAAACTGATCTGCAGATTCAATACAACTGAAGTAAAAATACCAGCAGGGTTATCCAGGGAACTTGAACATCTCATTTGAAATGTATGACCAAGAGCAAAGGGCCAATGGTAATTCAGACAATTACCATTGTAACTGAAGGATAACAAATAACAAAACTTGCCCTTCCAAATATCAGAACTTATTATAAAATTATAAAAGTTGATAGGATACTATTGATATATGGAGAGACATATATGCCAACTGGGAGAGGACTGAGCCTAGAAACTGACCCATGCATTTATAGATAACAGGAAAGAAGTTCAATGAAGGTCAGCAGATAGAGATGGATTATTCAGTAAATGGTTATGGAGCAACCAGTTATGCATATGCGAGATATAACACAAATGTTGACCCCCCACCTCACCCTCACCAAAAAATCAGTTTCAGGTATTTTGGTGACGAAAATGAAAAGCAAAACTGTAAAAGTTTTTGAAAAAATATGTAGAATGTATTGATGGTTTCAAGGTAGAGAGGGAGTTCTTAATCAAACACTAAAAAAGCATTAACCTTTATCAAGTTGATAAGTTCAACAACTTCTGTTCATCAAAATACAATACAGAAAAGTGAAAGTGCAAAAACTGGAGAAAATATTTACACCACCGGTCAAGGAATGGTACTTAGAGCATATAAAGAATTCTTATTGAAGGAAGGAAGGAAGGAAGGAAGGAAGGAAGAGGGGGGAGGGAGGGAGGGAGGGAGGAAGGAGGGAAAGAAGGAAGAAAATGAACAAAAGATGTTAATTGACATTTTGAAAAAGAGGAAAACTTGAATGGCAAAATTTTTAAAATTTAAAATGTGGTCAACCTGATTAGAAATCAAGAAAATTCAAATCACAATGTGATATTTTCATCCTCCAGAGTGGCAAACATTGAAAGGTCTGACAATACCCCCAGCAGAGCCAAGTATCTGGAGCACTAAATTGGGCAATAACTTTGGAAAATGATTTGCCATTTTTCAGTTATGTTTCAATGTTTGGGAATGCACATACCCTATGACCCAGCATAGATGTACGTCCTAAGTTAAGAATTCTTACACACGTGAGGCAGGAGACAGGCCTCAGGAGGTTCATAAAAGCATTGTTTGATTTGTCTGGTTTTTTTTTGTTTTTGGCTGCACCATGCAGCTTACGGGATCTTAGTTCCCTGACCAGGGATTGAACCCGGGCCACGGCAGCGAAAGAGCCAAGTCCTAACCACTGGACTAACAGGGAGTTCCCAGAAGCATTGTTTGAAATAGCCAAACACCAGAAACAACCCAAATGGCCATCTGCAGGATAATGGAAAAATCTCGTAATGTGTGATAACACTCATACATATACAGTAGTAAAAATGAATGAACTAGAAATAAACTCATTGTCATGGTTGACTATCACAAACTTATAAGGAATCAAATACAAAAGCAATGGTTTCCTAACTATTCTTTGTGTCTTGACTCACACAGAAAATGATAATACTTCTACTGTCCTCATAGCACACCAGGATCAACTTGAAGTCTATGGTGATCCACCCAGAGTCACCAGGTGACCAGTCCCCATAGATTTCTTGGCATTGTTAACATTCATTCATTATGGCATTGTTAACATTCTAACATTCATTATGCTGGCATTTACACAAATCAAAAACATGAAAAATGTAACACTGTACTGTTTATTGACACCTGAATATGTGAAAAACATTAAAGAAAAGAAAGGGAATAATGAACAAACTTACCTCTGGGGTAAGGGATGATGGGAAAGGGCATGCAGTGCATTCTGCCATGTGTCAGAAATATTTCCTTACAACTGTGGGATACAAAGCTATATGTATCATATGGACTTAACTATTTAAAAGAAGCATTAAAGAAAACCCCAAAACCAGAAGAAAATGTATCGAGGTATTAACCATGTTTATCTTTGAATGACAGATGTCTCTCTCTCTCTCTCTCTCTTTTTTTTTTTTTTTGGTAGTTTCTAATTTTCTACAATGAACATGTATGCCTTTTATAATCAAGGAAAGAAAGAAAAAATACTTTGTTTCACAAGACAGACCCCCTAATTGTGAGGATAAACACCAGGCAGCTGAAAGGAGAAGGAAGAAAAAAAACCCACTAGGTATAAAAATAACTTTCCCTGGGTTGGCTCCTCTAGCAGTAAGCTACAATCTCAGGAACTCTTTCTCCCCTGAGCTTTTCTGGGTCCTACGCAACAAAATAAGGCAAAATGTGCCTGTTGAATTATGCTGTTCTCAGTCAGGTAGAAAAGAGAAACCTTTTGTGCATTTAAGGAAAACAGCACACTGGTCCTCCCAGGTCTTATTTTTAGCTTTACTGTAATTCGGTCTCCTAAGATGTCCTGCAGCCAAGTGAACTCAGAAAGTTTGTTTTTCCTTCTTGAAGCGTCATCTGTTGCTCTGTAGTTTGTGGAGGTGAGTGCCATGCGGTCTCACTGCAGGCAGGGACTTCCCTTGAGATTAGCGTGTATCCTGGCATTCATCTGATTTGGACTCAGCCCCTCACTGGCCGCAGCAGTTGCTAAATTATTTCCCCGGGGGGAGACTACGAACTTGGGGCAGTGAGGGGATCAGAGTAGCGGTGAGGTTCAGCTGGGCTTGTGGTCCCCCGATGCAGACGTCGAAACTGAGACACCAAGAGGTGAATGGTCTGCCTTTTGTCACCGGTGGGGAACCAGGTATGGAACCAAATGCCACAGGCTGTGACCAGCTTGGCCTCACACCTTGCCCTGCCACCCACGGACGCTGTCTTCTGGCCCCTCGGTGACATGCCACCTACCCGGATGCCAAGAGCTGGTTCTAGAGTTCCACCCAGGAGCCCTTAATAATCTTCTCGTGGGCAACGTACGGAGAGAGGAGGAAGAGAAGGAAAGGAGAAAAGAGAGACGAGAAGAGATTCATCTCCTTAATAACAGCTAATGCTCTCCACATGTCAGACTTTATCTCAGACAATTCACCCTATAGTAACTCATTTAATCCTCAAAGCCAACACAACGGATTCAGTAATGGTTTTTTGTTTGTTTTTGCCTGTTTTTCAGAGGACAAAACTGAGCTTCACAAAGGTTAAGCGTCTTGCCCACAGTCACATGCTATTAAGGGCTGGAATTGGACTTGACCCTAATAATATGGATTTGGAGCTTGAATCTGAACTATGATTCATCCTATTGACCCCGCCCCAAGCACCCATCACAGGTGCCTGAGGAGTTGCGTTTTTCCTCGAAAATAGAAAAAAAGCTACATGTGGCTCGGCTGCCCAGAAACATTCAGGGGCTCCCGATTTCCTGAACTTGTTTTTCAGGATTCCACGTCGACCTCTACAATCTCTCCCCAGGATGACCCCTCCCTATCTACCCAAATCCCAGGTCTGTGCAGAATGCCTGGTCCCCACCTCGGGCCTCCACCCCTCCAGGTTCAAGGCTGTCTCTGTTTTTTTTTGTTTTTTTGTTTTTGCTGTACGCGGGCCTCTCACTGCTGTGGCCTCTCCCCTTGTGGAGCACAGGCTCCGGACGCACAAGCTCAGCGGCCATGGCCCACGGGCCCAGCCGCTCCGCGGCACGTGGGAGCCCCCCGGACCGGGGCACGAACCCGCGTCCCCTGCATCGGCAGGCGGACTCCCAACCACTGCGCCACCAGGGAAGCCCCTGTCTCTGGTTTTAAATGCCAAGCAGCTTTTCTCCTTTCTCCAGTTTCCTGGAATGACTTCTTTTCAGCCCAATAAGGCAAGAAGCCGTGGCTGATTTCATCAAATGCATTAACTCCTTCATTCAAGCAACAAATTGTATTTAAGCAGCCACCATGTGACAGACCCTGCGAACTAAATCATGAATAAATGCTCCAGTGAAACTCATCAGGGAGGTCAAGAAAGACTTTTCTGAAGAACTGGTGGTTGATCAGGGATCTGAAAAACAAACAAGAGAAGTTAACTAGAAAACCTGGAGGAGGGAAGTGTTACTAAGAGGACCAGACCAAAGGAACCACCATGAACCAACAGACAGATCAGAGACAAACCATAAACTAACTGTGGGAATAGGGCCAAGTTATTCCACCAAACTTTTTGAAAATCAGTTACTCCACAACAAAAAGCAAGTATCAGTGCTTATCCCATAGTCAGAATACTACGTGATTATATTTGTAAAGTCCTTGGCACGAAGTGTGTCACATAGTTCTCATTAAATGGTATATCCCTTCTGATAGATGTTTCTCTTGGGGAGTAGAAACAATCTCGTAATTTTTATAAGCATCAGAGTTTTAGGGCGAATGGTAGGATGTTATTATCTGGTCAACTGCAGATCCCTGAGGTCACCAACGTCTGTTATTTGTGTCCCTGCCCAAAGCTCCACTGAAGAAGGGGACTTCACTTGTCTTGCTCGCCACTATATCCCCAGTGCTGAAGCAGTGCCTGCCCCAAAGTGCTAAACTGGGAATGTTTGTTGAATGAATGTTTAATGGCTTTACTCATCTTCTAGACCAGTGGTTCTCTAAGACTGTTTCTCCAAGCAGCAGTGTCTTGGAGCTTGCTAGAAACACAAATTTTCAGGCCCCATCCCAAGTCTACTAAATCAGGAACTCTGGGGTAGGGCCAAGGAATCGGTGTTTTCACGAGCCCCGCAAGTGGCTCTGATGCCCACTGGAGTTTGAGAAGCATTGGTCTAGAGATCAGCTCCTAGAGAACAGGGTTTGGCTTACTTAGTTCTAAGCTTACTAAGTTCTAAGCGCTGAGCAAACTCATCAGGTCTGAATATTGTTGTCCCTCCTGGACTCAAGTCTTTCTGCCACACTCAAGCCAACCTAAAGAATGTCAGAACCAACCGGCTCAGGGAATTGGGCCTCCTCCTTTCACCAGCCCCCAGAAAGGTGCTCCTACCTTTGCCAAGGATGCCCTTCCCATCTGGGTACAATCAAGTCCCAACTCAAAAGTCTCCTTCCCTGGAAAGACTTTGGAAGCAATTCCCAGAAATGCTCCCTCTCCGTGTTCCCAGGATACAGAGGAGAGGCTTCATTATGGCCAGCATCCCATGGTGGCATATGAATTAGTTTAGAGACACGTGCCCCTAGACATGCACCATCCAATATGGCAGCCACTAGCCACATGTGGCTACTAAACACTGCCAACGTGGCTGGTCCAAATCGAGAGGTGCTATGGGTGTAAAATCCATACTGCATTTGAAAAAAGAAGTAATAGGAATAAAAGAATGTAAACTATCTTATTAACATTACCTCATTGACTGTATGTTGAAATGATCATTTTTTGGATATATTGGGTTAAATAAATATATTCTCAAGTAAATTTCATCTGTTTCAGTTTTCTGTTGTAGCTACTAGACAAGTTAAAGTTGCCTATATGGCTCATTTTTATAGTTCTATGGGGCAGTACTCTAGACACTCGGAATTCCACCATGGTAAGGGCCAGGGCTCACTCACTTTTGGATCCCTACACCCATCCCCTCTCTTGCATATAATAGATACGCAAGGAATGAGTGTAGAAAAGTAAAAGAATTCACAAACACCTCAAGGCTTAGAAAGAAGTGTCGATCTTCTTAAACATGGATGCATTGATAGCAACAACTGGGACCAATTCAGTTAGTTCCAACTCAAAAGTCAAAGAAAGAGGACAAGTTTGGGGATTTTAAAGGCCCTGGTTCTGATGCTGAGCCCTAAGCAGCCAGATGATTTCACGCAACTCAACCTCCTTCTTAACTCCAACAATTACTGTCGTGCCCGCTCCACGAGCTTTGTGAGAGCTGAATGAGAAAATAAATAGGAGCCTACTGCAGCGACTGCTAGCGTTGGAAGGGTGTGAGAAATTACCCTCCATTCCCCAGCCCCAGCCCTCCAGTTGTCTGGCTTAGATTTTCTAGAAAGCTACAGAGTGTGCAGACATTGTGTTCCCTGGATTTATAGCTTGGTTTACAATGTTTTGCGTGAGGCCAGAAGCTTTACATGCACTATTGTTTTTCTCGTTTTAACACTAAACTTGGGGCTTCCCTGGTGGCGCAGTGGTTGAGAGTCCGCCTGCCGATGCAGGGGGCATGGGTTCGTGCCGCGGTCCGGGAAGATCCCACATGCCGTGGAGCGGCTGGGCCCATGAGCCATGGCCGCCGAGCCTGCGAGTCCGGAGCCTGTGCTCCGCAACGGGAGAGGCCACAACAGTGAGAGGCCCGCGTACCGCAAAAAAAAACAACAACTAAACTTGCTTTCTCTCAAAGAGAAGAATTCAAGAAAGAGGAGGAGGCTACCAAGGCATTACAGAAAAGCTCAGGCTCCCTTCTCCTTAGTTATCCAGACAGCGAATCTCGGTCCATGTCTCAGGAACTGAAGGGAACGTTATCTTCCTAGAGTCGCAGGTTTATCTTAGAGCAGCCTTGCAAGTATCAAAAAATTCAACAGCCGACCAGACTTCTTATTCAATAGTTGTGTTTGATGCAATTACAGTCAATCTTCATGATTCTCAAATTATTATTCCTTATTTATGAATTCACCTACTTGCTAAAATGTATTTGTAACCCCCAAATCAATGCTCACAGAGCTTTTGAGCTCATTCACAGATAACCGCAGAGTAGCAAAAAATTTGTTCCCTGACGTATACGGTTATGGACTAAATTGTGTCCCCCCAAATTCACGTGTTGAAGCCCTAACCTCAGAATGTGACTGTATTTGGAGATTGGGCCTTTAAAGAGATACGTTAAAATGAGGCCGTTAGATACGTTAAAATGAGGCCAATCTGACTGGTATCTTTATCAGAAGGGGAGTTGAGGACACACAGAGAGATAGGAGGAATGATCACGTGAGGTCATAGCAAGAAGGTGACCATCTACAAACCAAGGAGAGGGGCCCTGGGAGAAACCAAACTTGCCAACACCTTGTCCTCAGACTTGCAGCTCCAGGACTGTGAGAAAATGAAATTCTGTTGAACCACCCAGGTTTTGCTTGTTGTTATCACAGTAGCCCTAGCAAACTATGACACAAATGTTCCCAGCTGGGATCACGTGTGAGCTCTCAGGCTGTAAACAAGTGCCCTTTTCATGGTCTATTTAGTGCCACGTTTTTCACATTTTTGTGCTTTTGGTTATGATTTTGTGCTTATGCTTTCACTGTTTAAAATGAGCCCCAAGAGCAGTGCTGAAGTGCTGTGTGATGTGTCAAAGCACAGGAAGCTGTGACGTGCCTTACAAAGAGAATACAAGTTAGATAAGCTTCATCCAGGTGTGAGTTATGGTGCTTTTGGCTGTGAGTTCAATGTTAATGAGTCAGCATTATATATTAAATAAGGTGCCTCTAAACAGAAACACATACCACAAGGTTGTGTATTGATCAGTTGATGAAAATGTTGTGACCAGAGGCTTGAAGGAACCTAACCCTGTATTTCCTGTAGGAGCTACAGCACAATAGTCACTAATTCCGTTTTCGTGGTGACTATAGACTGTAACTGTAACTACAGCTAATGGATCCAGTGACTCCACTGTTAGGTATTTATCCAAAGGAAATAAAATCACTATCTTGAGAATATATCTGCACTGCTACATTCATGGCAGCATTAATTACAATAGCCAAGATATGAAAACAACATAAGCGTCCATCAATGGATGAATGGATAAAAAAGATGTGGTACAGAGACTTCCCTGGTGGTCCAGTGGTTAAGACTCTGCGGTTCCACTGCAGGGGGCGCGGGTTCGATCCCTGGTCGGGGAGCTAAGATCCCACATGCTGCGTGGTGTGGCAAAAAAAAAAAAAAAAAAATGTGGTATATATATACAATGGAATATTACTTGGCCATAAAAAAGAAGGGAATCCTGCCATTTGCAACAACATGACTGGACCTTGAGGGCATTACGCTAAGTGAAATAAGGCAAACAGAGAAAGACAAATACTATATGATCTCACTTACATGCGAAATCTTAAAAAAAACAAACTCATTGAAACAGAGAACAGATTGGTGGTTACCAGATGCATGGGGAAGGGACTGGGAAAAACGAATGAAGGTTGTCAAAAGGTACAAACTTCCAGTCATAAGATGTAAGGTACAACAAGTTGACTATAGTTAACAATACTGTATTGCATATTTGAAAGTTGCGAAGAGAGTAGATCTTAAAAGTTCTCATCACAAGAAAAAGAATTGTGACTATGGTGATGGATGTTAACTAAACTTATTGTGGTAATCATTTCACAATATGTACATATATTAAATCATTATGTTGTACACCTAAAACTACTACAATGCTATATGTCAGTTATACTCAATAATTTTAAAAATGTTTTCATCGGCTGTAAATGTCTTTTAAGTAAATGAGTTCTGACTTCTGCTCTTTTGATACACTGCTCTTTCCATGCAGCGACATCTCTGGTCTCACCTCTTTTGAATTGACAATCACCAGCATATAACCCAGTAAAGCTTAGCAGATGTGCTCAGCTGAAGCCAGAGAAGGAAGAGCTGATCATTTCTCAATGTTGCACGTAGGAAAACACCCTGATTTGTTTCATATTGTTCAGAGGAGGGGTTATGTTGGTCAGACACAGGCATCAGTTACGTGGATTGAAGAGTGGAAATTAAACCCTTAATTGAGCAGACAGGCTCTAAATGTCCTGTTATTAAAAAAAAAAAAAAAAAGTGTCTTCACCAGTGTACTGGCACATGGAATCCAGTACAAGATATCCAGACAGTAATAAATGAGATGGGCAGCTTTTACTAGCTGCCTGAACTGAAAGGACACTTGCCTTGGAAGAGGGAAACTTTTGACTCTATTTCCTGAGTCACTCATCTGGCATCTCTCCTGCCCCGTGGAGAGGTCAGGGGCTGTGGAGTCAGACAGACATGGGTTAAAATCCTGTCTGCCCCACTCCCTGACTGTGCAAATTACAGCCTCCGTATCCTCATCTGTAAATTGGAGCTAATAGTACCTATTCCGTGGGTTACTGAACGCTTATTGAGGGAAATTAAGTGCTTATTGCAATCCCTAGCACATAATGACTGGCTTACTCTGTAAGTAAGGGTCTTTGACATCGATGTCATATTTTTAAGTGCGCGTTTATTTGTGAATATCATCTCTCAGCGACCCTTTTTCCCAGGGAAGAAAGGACCCTGTGTCAAACTTTCAGTCCTTTAGCAAAGTTGTACTGTGTACCTACTACTTACCAAGCTGTGTGTGATACCGGAGAAGCAGATATATAAAGTTCACGTGAACTTGTTCTGAAGGAACTCTTTCTAGGGTCCACGATAATACTTCATATCTTAAATAATAATATCTTAGCATCTTATATAACCCTCATGACACAAACAGAGTGATGATAAGATACTCAGGGAACTGGGGCTAGAGCTGTAAACATTCCACAGAAGATATTATTTGCATGGTGGTCGGGGTGGGGAAATCTGAGAAGCCTTCCCGGAGGAAGGAATGCTCCACATAAGCCTTGAATAGGGCCAAGATTCAGAGAAGTACAGATGAGATGAGAAAGCGGGGGAGATGGGAGAAAAAAGTGAGTCACTTGGTTTTCATAGGAATGTGTATCTGAGCCCTGAGGGCCTGAGTGGGAAATCACACAGTGAAAACACATTGGGTTAAATTTCTTTCTGCAGTTCCTCACCTGCCATGCCAAAGCCAATCTTACTTCTTCTCTCGTTTTTTTCTTTATTTAAGTGGGAGAAATTTTAAAATTTATTTTCTAGATTATACAAATATTGATTGTTCAATTAGCAAATTTAGAAAATTCAAACAAACAAACAAAAAGAAAATTACGATCACCCACATTCCTACTCCTTAGAGGTAACCACTGTTAGAGACAAACCCCTTTCTAGAATATTATGTGTGTGTGAGAATGAGAAAGGGGCGGGCGGGGGGGGGGGGGGGGAACATGACATTTACAAACTAGGATCCTAGTGTGTGCCTATTTTAGAGCTTACTTTTTATCACTTGATTAACATGTTATAGACATGATTTCAATGTCAGTAAATATGGAACTCTTATCTTCACAACATGTTACAGACATGATTTCAATGTCAGTAAATATGGAACTCTTATCTTTCACAACTACATAGTATTCCACTGAATGTATGTACAATAATTTGTTTAACCCATCCTTGCTTGACAAATGGATGTGTGTGTTTTAAAGATTGTTCTAATTATTATAAAATAAAAATTTGGTCAGATAGACTACTTGGAAAGTAGAGAAATGTAGACGTTTTTCTATTTTCCTTATAAAAAATAAATTTCAGTCAATATAAATTACGTAGAATAACAAGGACCTAACCAACAAACTTATTTTACTTCACATCCAAGGCATCCAAGAAATTCAGACCTTGATAGTAATGCCTATCTGATAATGTGCATAGCAGTGCTAAGTTTTCCTGGTAGCTAACTTCATCCTCCTTTCTGATTAAAAAAAAAAAAAATTTCCAGATACTTTAATGCAGACTACTCAAAAATTGCATTATGTAGAAATTAAATTGTCTTAGGATACATGTATTTTTTAATTTATTAATTTTTGGCTGTGTTGGGTCTTCGTTGCTGTGCACGGGCTTTCTGTAGTTGCAGTGAGCGGGGACTACTCTTCGTTGGGGTACGCGGGCTTCTCATTGCGGTGGCTTCTCTTGCTGTGGAGCATGGGTTCTAGGCACACGGGCTTCAGTAGTTGTGGCATGCGGGCTCAGTAGTTGTGGCTCGCAGGCTCTAGAGGGCAGGCTCAGCAGCTGTGGCACACGGGCCTAGTTGCTCCGCGGCATGTGGGATCCTCCTGGACCAGGGCTCGAACCTGTGTCCCCTGCACTGGCAGGCAGATTCTCAACCACTGTGCCACCAGGGAAGCCCAGGATACATGTATTTTTTTTTAAAAAGGCAAAAAATTTCCACAAGACAAATACATACAACTGCTTCAAATAGTTTGGTCTGATATTCTTATACTAAACTGATTTTGGAAACATGTTTTAGATACATGCAGAGAGGGCCATGAACAAGGGTTAACTTTCTCCATCACATATTTCTTTAATGCTTGCAATTTTATTCAATAAATGTGTGTTAAATTTGTATCAGAACAAAGTAAACTTTTTTTTTTTTTTTTATGGTACGCGGGCCTCTCACTGTTGTGGCCTCTCCCGTTGCGGAGCACAGGCTCCGGACGCACAGGCTCAGCGGCCATGGCTCACGGGCCCAGCCGCTCCGCGGCATGTGGGATCTTCCCGGACTGGGGCACGAACCCACGTCCCCTGCATCGGCAGGCGGACTCTCAACCACTGCGTCACCAGGGAAGCCCCAAAGTAAACTTTTTTTAAGACAGAAGAAGTTGCAAGAAAAAGAATATCACTCCTAGTCCTCCCACCCACTGTTAATATTTTGGTGTTTTTCTCTCCAGTCTTTTTCTATGCCTACTTGGGAAACTAATTCTACACAGCTGGGATCATAGTATCAGTATAGTCTTACATCCTGCTTATTTCAACAATAACATAAGCATTTTCCATTTATAAGCTCTTCATAAACAGTTTTGATGGCTGTATAATATTCCATGGAGCAGCTACGTAATAATTTACATAATGCTTCCCCTATGTTTGAACATTTAGTTGTTTCAAGCTTTTCTCTATGATACATAAAGTTTCCATCTTGACACAGAAATCCGGGTCTACACTTTAGATTATTTCCTTATGAGAGATTCCCAGAAGAGAAATGACTAGCTCTAAAGCAGTGAAGATTTTTTAGGCCTGTGATACACATTGCCAAATTGCTTTCCCAAAAGGACTGCACCATTTCACACTCCCACTAACACTGTTGCTCATTCCATTTTTAATAGCATCATGTGACTGAAATGGTCAATAGTAAGGTTTAAATAAACTATCATACATCTCGCCAGTGAATTATACAGCCAGTGAACTTGATTATGAGGCCTGCGTAACAACATGAAAAAATAGTTATGTTGCAGTGTCAAGCAGAAAACAGAATTGAATGTTATTGCTGCTGCGTTAAAAAGAAAAAAAAGAAAGTAGGTCTGGGGCTTCCCTGGTGGCGCAGTGGTTGAGAGTCTGCCTGCCGATACAGGGGACGCGGGTTCGTGCCCCAGTCCGGGAAGATCCCACATGCCGCGGAGCGGCTGGGCCCGTGATCCATGGCCGCTGAGCCTGCGCGTCCGGAGCCTGTGCTCCGCAACGTGAGTGGCCACAACAGTGAGAGGTCCGCGTACCGCAAAAAAAAAAAGTAGGTCTGCATAATGATGAGGACTGGAAGAAGAAAAAAACAAACAGGAAACATTGACATGTAAGGATCAGTGTGGCAGGGTGATGACTTCAAGATTTATCACTGCCCCTCTGGTTTTAATTATTTTCATTTCCTGTGTTAATTTCACCCTATGTTGCTATAGCACTACTTAATATTTCAAAAATTTCGAACGCAGGCAAAATATTCAGGCTACAAAATGACACACGACAGGACTTCTCAAAAGCTGCTCCTGCCGACAAATTCTAGCATTTCCAAGGCCGGCCCCAGCATTCTCTCGGCTAAAGGATCATGGTGGTCTTTTCGGAATTCCCAGAAATAATTAAGTCAATGAATGGAATTTTCTCAAATGTAAATTCTCCCATGATTTTTTTTTCCTCCAGCCTCTGGCAACTGCCACCAGTCTTCTGCTAGCAGATGACAAGAATGAAGACTTCACAGATCGTACCAGAAAACCACCGAAACAGCTGGTAACATTCTATGGATCCTGCCCTTGTGGTTGTACTATTTTGCCCCAGCATGGAAGAGAGAGTCATATTTTCTGCTAGCAAAATTGTTCCAAATCTTGCACTGGCGTGAATATCAACAGGTTATGACTATCCCCCAAGAGCACTGTGATGTCAGTTGCTGAGACTCACCATCTGAAAGACTTGGGCAAAGTTGAGTTCTGACCTCTCCTGTAGAGGATGACTTAACCCAGATGGGGTCTGGGTTCCCAAAGCTGACGGGAGAAGCAACAGCTTTCTTTTCTTGTCTTTTCTTAATTTTTGAATTTTTTTAAATTTATTTTTTTATACAGCAGGTTCTTATTAGTTATCTATTTTATACATATTAGTGTATATATGTCCATCCCAATCTCCCAATTCATCCCACCACCATCACCACCCTCCTTCACTTTCCCCGCTTCGCGTCCATACGTTTGTTCTCTACATCTGTGTCTCTATTTCTGCCCTGCAAACCAGTTCATCTGTATCATTTTTCTAGGTTCCACATATAAGCGTTAATATACGATACTTGTTTTTCTCTTTCAGACTTCCTTCACTCTGTATGACAGTCTCTAGATCCATCCAAGTGTCTACAAATGACCCAATTTCGTTCCTTTTCATGGCTGAGTAATATTCCATTGTATATATGTGCCACATCTTCTTTATCCATTCATCCGATGATGGACACTTAGGTTGCTTCCATGTCCTGGCTATTGTAAATAGTGCTGAAGTGACCATTGTGGTACATGACTCTTTTTGAATTATGGTTTTCTCAGGGTATATGCCCAGGAGTGGGATTGCTGGGTCGTATGGTAGTTGTGTTTTTAGTGTTTTAAGGAACCTCCATACTGTTCTCCATAGCGGCTGTATCAGTTTACATCCCCACCAGCAGTGCAGGAGGGCTCCCTTCTCTCCACACCCTCTCCAGCATTTGCAACAGCTTTCCTGAGCAGCCAACTCTCGGTTCCCCAATGCCTGCCTGGATGTTTTTCCTGTCTCCAGACCCTCCCTGCATCGGTCCACAGTGATCTGAAGGACAGACAGCTACTTAAGATCTTTCTACTTCAAGTGTGTTCCAGAGACTAGCAGCAAGTTCCAGCATATCTCTGGAACTTGTTAGCAATGCAGAATGACAGGCCACGCCCCAGACATATGGGCTCAGAATCTGCATTTTAACAAGAAGCCCTGGTGATTCACAGGCGCAGTACATTTGAGAAGCACTGAGCTAAACCATAGGGCTGATGTCATTCTTCTGCCCAGACACTTTTAGTGGCTCCCTGTGGCCTGAAGGAAACCATCCAAACTCAGCAATCTCATCCCAGACTACCTACTCAGCCTCTTCTCAATTAATTAATCCCCGGGGTTCGACATTCTCTGAGTACACTAGGCTTTCGCAAGCCCAACTCAGCACAACTTTGTATGTGCAGTTCCCCACTGCAAGGATGCCCTTTCCATGAATGGTGAAATCACGCTCAGCCTTCAAAACCCAGCTCAAAATCTCTTCAAGGAAGCCTTGTGGGACTCCTCCTCCCAAGGCACTCCCTACCCCTCCTTCTTTGATCTCCGGGGCCCTCACAGGCTAAGTAGTCTATGTACACATGTGTGTGGCAGTTTCCTGGGGGTACCTCAGTAGATGTCTAATCCATGTTTGAGAAATGAAAATGAATGAATGAGTGAATGAAAGAATGAACGAATAAGTGCTACCTCTGGCTCCACCACAGACTCACTGAAGTGACTTTTCTCTTTGGAAAATGCCCTATCTCACGGGGACATTGTGAAAATCAAATAAGCTTTGTGCATGGGAAAGTGCTTTGTAAGCCCAGCACTTCCCAAGGGCCAGCCCTGGCTCTGCCTGGGGTTATAGCCCCATGATCATGACCTGAAGGGATATTGATACATACAGATTCCAAGGTCCCACCCACAGAGATTCTGATTTGGGAGGAATTCTGCATTTTAACAAGCTTTTCAGGTGGTTTCAGTATGAAGCCCCATCCGGAAACAGTTGGCCCGTGAGGCTCTGTGAAGTTCATCTCACACTCCTTGACCCAGGGCCCGACTAGGGTGAGGTAAGAGACACACTCAGTGTAAAATTCAAGGAGGCCCGCACATTCAAGGTTGGGGAAGTGCAGGGTCAGAGCCTGAGAGGGCCCTCAAACCTTAAAACTGGGCCCCCGGGTGCCCCCTGGCTGCACCCTAGTGTTGGTCCTGTCTTGACCACCCAGAAAAGCAGGCTCAGGTCCAGGGTGTACCGTTGTCTGTGCCCAGCCCTCAGGAGAACCCGGCCGCACGGGGACCTCAGCTGCCAGCTACGGGCAGACCCAGGTGAGTTGAGGACAAGGTGTCCTCACAGCTTTGGAATTCCAGGCCCGACCATTACAGCCCTGTTAACAGTCTGTTTTCCCTGAAGTGGGGAAGAAGCAGACTGATTCCAGCCTCATACCCCACGAAGTCTGACCACCTCAGGGCACTGGGGTCCTTTGAAGAAGCTGGGGCTTGGCACTGCGAGCAAGGTTTCTCAGTTCTTCAGACCCCAAAGGCCATCTCTGAGGATCCCTGGTGGTCGGCACCCCATCAGGCTCCCCAGGCTGGCCATGCGCGAGGGCAGGTGAAGGCCCACTTTCCAAACTGCTCACCACCCCTTCTACTCCCCAGAGCACATAAAGCTTGCTCCCCATTCCCCCTCGTTTCTCATGGGCTGCGTGACGACTCTGTGCGTCGAGCTTCGTGGAAAGCACATTGCATGTATATTTCTTTTTTTTATCATCAATATCACTATTTCACAGGTGGGGACACTGAGGGTCAGGGAGGGGAGGGAATTTGTCCAAAATCACAGAGCAAGTCCATGGCAGAAGTGAAATTTAAGCCCCAAAGCTCTCCCTGCTCTTCCCCCTGCCCCTTTGAATTTACTTTTTCACACTTTATGCCCCCTGCTTTGTATTTTCAAGTTCCTCCCTCTCTTCTCCTGGAGCATCTATAGATAACAGCAATAAGTAGCCTCAAGCTCCTCCCTCTCTTCTCCTGGAGCATCTATAGATAACAGCAATAAGTAGCCTTGAGTTTTGGTAGTTTCCCTGGAGGGTATTTCCTGGAGTCTAAGGCTGGATTCTTGGGAATTCCCCTGTGGTCCAATGGTTAGGACTCTGCTCTTTCACTGCCAAGGGCCAGGGTTCAATCTCTGATCAGTGAACTAAGATCATGCGCAGCCAATAAATAAACAGGCAAATAAATAAACAAATAAAGGCTGGATTCTTTAGAGGCTGTGGTACGTGTGCACAGGCGTGTGCACTATGGTCTCTGAATACCTTCTCAAGATAATGTGTCTACATGCTACAGTAAATTGCCTATGATTACAAAGGAAAGCAATTGTGTAAAGCCCCAATTATCAAAATATTAAAAAGAAAATTTGTGATATAATACAGGCTTCTTTATTAATGCATTAAATATAAGGTCTAATGTGAGTCTAATTTCTAAGTATGATGAGCATAAATGATTTAGAGAAATCTGCAACAATTACCATTTGATATGAAAATACCTGTTATTGGGGCTTCCCTGGTGGCACAGTGGTTGAGAGTCCACCTGCCGATGCAGGGGACACGGGTTCGTGCCCCGGTCCAGGAAGATCCCACATGCCGTGGAGCGGCTGGGCCTGTGAGCCATGGCCACTGAGCTTGCGCGTCCGGAGCCTGTGCTCCACGGCAGGAGAGGCCACAGTGGTGAAAGGCCCGCGTACCAAAAAAAAAAAGAAAAAAACAAACCTGTTACATCCAAATACAGCATATATACACACTCCATACATCAGCAGAGGCCAAGTGGAATGGAATCTACTGCCTTCTCCAGAAGGCTAATGGGAATGCAAAAGGGGTTGCCTTGGGTTCAGAACAGAATTCTCCCTCTGACATTTCCTTAAGGCTTTTTCATTTAAAGTGCTCACATATAAATTGTCATATGGTCTCCAGGATTTCCCAGAAAGAGGGGAGCATGACCCTCTTCTTGAAAAGGTGGGCAGGGAAGGATCTCATTCAAGGTCACAGTTAGTGAAAGAAGGAACCAATGAATTTGCAGACCTCTCCTGCACATCCTATCACTTTTCAACACCTTTCCATCCTGCACTTTCCATCACCAATGAATTTGCAGACCTCTCCTGCACCTTCCATCACCCCTGCGCCTTATCAACTCAGAGCTGGTAACGGAGGATCTTGTTTGAAATGGGAGACGAGAAAGTGTGTGTAAGTTTCCCGGGGTTATGTGTCCTGATTCTCCCAGAACTTTGTAGAGGCTGCCAGTTACCCAGGCAACCTACTTCACGTGCATCACCAAGAAATACTAACTTCCAAAAATGAACCGAATGGGAGTGAATCACAAAACAATCCAGGGCATAGCAAGAGAAGACAGGAATCCCCAAAGTAGCAGGCTGGCTGGCACAGGTGCCAGGGATCAGATAGGTAGGTGAGCGTGAGTTCAAATAGTGGAGCAGCTCAGACAGCAAAGAAAGAGGTTTGGAATTTCTGTGACTCACAGAAAATGGGGAGCCACTGAAGGTTTTGTGGGAGACGAGAAACCCACCGAGCACTGTGTTTCAGGCTCACACAGCTCAGCTCAGGGCAACCAACACCTTCTGGGTTTGCTCCACATGGGTCTTGAGTTGGGCACTGGGTCAGGGTCAGAGGCAGGGGCCTGGGAGGTGAGAGTTTGGAGAGTGGTAAGAGAGAGAAAGAAGACAGAGCCCCCATCTCCAGAGAGCAAACAATCCCCACAGTACGACCAGTATCAGGACAGAAAGGAGTTCTAGGAAGGCTTACTGGGGGACATGAGGCCTGAATAAAAGACTAGATGATAAATAGGAGTGAGTCAGATAAAGGGCAAGGGGCCAGGGCATTGAAAGCAATGGCAGCAGCCTTGGAGGCGAGAGACAACCAAGCTGGGCAGGATACTTGTGCCAGACACCCCCCGTCTGACCCCCAGACCCACTCGGCACACTTCTTCACTTTGCTCTGTGCCTTGGGAGGCTGAGCTTTATGGACTACATCAGTGATAACCTTGACCCTGACTTCTGGTTGGGTTCAGCCTATGGAAGGCGCTGGCAGGAGATGGGAGGAAGTGGGGAGAGAGGCTAGTAAATTGATCCCCTGCCTCTTTCCTCTTGACCCTTCCAGTCTGGGGGAGTAGGCAAGATGCCCCCTGTTATCAGACCTGAAATACTACCCTAATGCTACTGGGTTTCCCCAAACCCCATCCAGTCCTTCGTAAAAGTCATTTTTTTCAATATTTCCCAAGTGTACTATGTCCTGCTGGGACCATGCCTGATATAGTAGGCATGGAGGAGATCCACTGTCTAGAGGCGTTATGATGATTGCCTAAACCAGGGGAGAAGCAGGCACATTACCCTGTGAATGCCCAGCACTCTACAGCTAGCAAAGTCCTCTCACAGTCACGGACTTCCTCACTGTTCACAATCACCCTGTAAGCATCAGGCCAGTCCGAACTACCAACTCCATCTCATAGGTGCAGCAATAGAGGCCCAAGAGTATGTGGAGATTTGACCAAGAGGCACAGCTAGTCAGTGAGAGAGCCAGGGCCTCAGCTTGATTTTTTTTTTTTTTCATTTTTATCGGAGTATAGTTGATTTACAATGTTGTGTTAGTTGCAGGTGTACAGCAAAGTGCATCAGTTATACACATATCTGTATCCACTTTTTTAGATTCTTTTCCCATAGCTTGATTTTTAAATTGCTACTCCAGTCCCTTTCTACCTACGCAATTTAAAGCAGGCCTGGGATGGAGAAAGAAATTCAAGAGGGCTTACACACATGCACACACACACATGCACACACACACATGCACACACACACACACACCCCTTCAACAAGAATCAGTGATTCATTCAACAAACATTTACTGACTGGGTTTCCAGACTTGTATTGGAAAGTGACGGATGAAAAAGATTAGATACAGGGAGAAGAAGAATGAGTCAGAGGAGAAAGGGTGGCTGTGTACAGTGTGGACAGAGAGCAGTGGCCCTGGGGTCACTGGGCCTCCAAGCCAAGTCTATGAGTTGTGGCTCTGAGGTTGTCCATTGACTGAACTCAGGGACTCTGAAGGGGACAACTACTCCTGGTTTTAGACAAAACAGTCAAGTCAATTTCAGATGCAACTGCAAAGCTGAAATCCCTTCAACAGCTCCCGAACGTCTTAGCATGACACCCAAGACCATTCATCACCTGGTCTTTGCTTATCTCTCCAGTCTTGGCTGCTGGGGGCTCCAGACCTCCTGCTAGTCTGACATTGGGAGCCACACAGTTCCCTATAACTGTATTTCCTCTCTTACCGGCAAAACTTTGCACTAGCTGTTCTCTCTGCCTGAAAGGCTTCTCCCCCTCCTCACTCCTCTTTCCTCACCTGAAAAATGCTTACTCAACCTTCATGACTCAGTCCAGGCAGTTACTGTATCCTCAGTAATAACCAGCACATACCAGGCACCAAGAAAGCTTCCAATTTTTTGGAATTAATGAGTTGATTGATTAATAATAATAAAATAGCTAGCGTATTGTGAGTATATTCTGTCTCCATGGGATAATAATAGAAATATCATACAAACTGTGTGGAACTAGGAATTTGAACTTGGTTGAAAAATAAGTGGGTGGATGATTAGATGGGTGGGCAGGTGGATGGATGGCTGGATGGATGAATTGAGGATGGTTGAGGAGGTGGATGGATGGAGAATGGCTTCGTGGACGGACAGTTGGATGAATGAAATAACTTGCATGAACTTGATCAAAAGGAATTTGGGGAGCCAGTCTTCAGGCAGTGAGAAAGGGCAGACGTTGAACTGGTAAGAGTGGGACTGTGGAGCTTGGTATTAAAAAAAATCCGAAATCTCACTAGCAAATGTAAAGTGTGCTTGTGGACAAGGAACCGTTAGCACAAAGGCCCCAGGAAACGCGAATCTGCTGTTCCAGGTGAATCCCTGAGGATGACGCCAGGCTTGATTGTCTGTTGAATGACTGACTGACAGGACTTAATGGAAGCCCGTCAAGGTTAGGTCAAGGTATAGAAATCTGACCTTGAGGCTTACGGGAGCTGAGAGACATTTCTGTGACTCCTGTGACAAGACAACAACGAAGAAAGAGATGCAGGGACTTCCCTGGTGGCGCAGTGGTTAAGAATCCGCCTGCCAATGCAGGGGACACAGGTTCGAGCCCTGGTCCGGGAAGATCCCACATGACGCAGAGCAACTAAGCCCGTGCACCACAACTACTGAGCCTGCGCTCTAGAGCCCGCAAGCCACAACTACTGAGCCCGTGTGCTGCAACTACTGAAGCCCGCATGCCTAGAGCCCACGCTCCACAACAAGAGAAGCCACTGCAATGAGAAGCCCACGCATCACAATGAAGAGTAGACCCTGCTCACCGCAACTAGAGAAAGCCCGCGCGCAGCAACGAGACCCAACACAGCCATAAATAAATAAATAAATAAATAAATAAGAGATGCGAGTAGAGGGAGGATGCGTGAAATAAATGAATAAAAGAGATGCAAGTAGAGGGAGGATGCGTGAACTGCTGCTAAAACAAGGTGGCAATTCCTCTCCTAATATCAGGGCTTCAACATGCAATTACTGCCCACAGATCAGGTCCGAAGCCAGCCTGCCTCTTCCTCAATCACTTGGCACATTCTCTCTACCATGGGCTTTCCCGAATCCCAGAGGCTTCTGACAGCTGTGTCCCACATTGCCCTGCTCCTTGGAAACCTGGTATTCACATTACCTCCCCTCCCCCAACCCTTTGGTCCTCTCCTCCTCCTTCCCCGTGCAGAAGGTATTCAGTGGCTTGTCACATCCGTGCCTCCAGACCTTCCAGAGAGCTGGAGAGAGCTCCCTGGAGACCAGACCGATGTTTGGCCCAAGATTACTAGGGTGGGACTGGATTTCCTTTGGAGCCAAAGACGAAGCACCAGCAAGCGTCTGCTTTCTATGATGGCCTGAGCTGAAAGGGGAATCTCTTTTTTTTTTTTTTTTTTTTAAAGTACAAGAATTACTTTCCTTTTAAAGTTAAAGGGAGAAAGAATTCATAGCTAGCACAGGAAAACTGTGAGGCTTCCAAGGACCTTCAGCCTTGATCAGCCCTTTCACATAGTTTTAATTTTGATCTCCCCAGAAGCCTTCTAAGGAGGCTGATCTCCCCTTTGGCTGCATGATAGGTTCATCTGGAGAGTTTTAAAAATCCTGATGCCCTGGTCAAAGCCTAGAACAGTTACATAAGAATCTCGGGGATGGAGTGGGTCCAGGCCCCAGCTAATTCCAATGTCAGCCCAGGGAAGGACAGGTACTCTGGGTATCAGCTCATTTTGCCAGGGCTTGGAAGCCTCCAGAGGAATGAGATAAGTTGGTCCCAGATCTCACCGCCTGTGGAGAGGCACTTCAAAACCAGGACCTCTGTTCACTCAGACCATCACTCTGTGTTCTTCCAGGAATGGCTCTTAGGGCCACGTGAGAAAAGTAGTTACTAACATATACAGTTGACCCTTGAACAACACTGGTTTGAACTGTGCAGGTCCAATTATAGGTAGATTTTTTTCAATAAATGCATACTAGAGTACTACACCATCATGGTTGGTTGAATCTGCAGATGTGGAACCACAGATCCAGAAGTCACCGTAATGATACATGACACACAATGAACCATAAAAATAATTATAATAAAAATAGGCTGTATGAAAGTCTTTACATTTTCAGGTTGTTGGCAAATCCCATTAAAGTCATAACAGCGGGGAAGATGAAAGTTTCTTCGATCAACAGAGTGACTGGTAGACTGTTTCTTTGCTTGTTTTTTAGTATTTTTATTCTACTGTGCTTTTGCCTATTTCAGCAACATTATTATATCTGATCTGTAATTGGATGTATGATTTTCTTCTTGCCAGCCCTTGCCAAAAGCCCAGTTGAGACAATTGATGCTTGAAAGGAAACAATCTAAGACGATGCAAACACTTCATTTCCTTGGAGTCTCTTCAAACTGTTCCATACATCATACAGAACAACAGAAAGCCACATAACTTATCTTTGATGCTTTAATTCATCATCTAAATGCATTAGCACCTGTCATTTCTTGGTGCAGGAGATAGCCACACAAAGGACATTCCTATTTCTCTAGTTTTATTTAAGGGGTACTTTTCTTTCTTTCTTTCCTTTTTTTTTTTTTTTTTTTTTTTTAGTTGCGGCACGTGGGCTCCAGAGCACGCAGCCTCAGTAGTTGCAGCGTGCAGGCTTAGTTGCCCCGCAGCATGTGGGATCTTAGCTCCCCGAGCAGGGATCGAACCCGTGCCCCCCTGCATTGGAAGGTGGATTCTTAACCACGGGATGACCAGGGAAGTCCTGATTTGGGGGGTACTTTTCATTTCAATCTTCCTTAAAGTTTTTTCTCATAACTTCTCAGAGTTTACCATTGAAGGAAAAGAAAATGACAATTGATGAGTTTGTTCACTCTTACCTATTGTCTGATATGACCTTTAATTCATCCTTTTCCATTTTCCCCTTGACTGCTAGGGAGCTCAGTTCTAAGGTATATGTATTATTCCAATAGATATTCTTAAACTATGGATCTGGACAACTTACTTCCCCATTACATTTCATGGCTCTTGATCTGTCTTCCTTGTTTTGACAGCTCTAATTCTATGCCACCTCAAATCTCTTTTGGCAAAAAATAAAATAAAGCAGAGCATAATAATTTAGTGACAGATAAAAGAGGATACCAGTACCCAGCCCTTTTCTTAAAGGTAACCACATCTGCCTCTGGATTAAATAGAGGATTCAAAATTGAATGCTAATTTTGAGCACCTGAAACTTGACAAAGGGCTGTGAAGCGGAATAATCGCTTTACTCACATTAGAGATATGATCTCCAACAAACACTCTCTCATTCAAAACTTTACAAACCTTAGCACAGTACCTACATACAGTCGGAACATACAGTTGGAATTCCGTGGATATCTGTTGAATAAGTGAAGTCATGAACAAACAGCCTTCAAGGTCATCAAGGAAACCTCAGTTAATAGAAAATTTGAAACAATAAAAATCCTTCAAAAAGATGACGATAATGAAAATGATGAATAGTAGCTGGTGTGTATTGTAGGCTTACCAGCACCAGCCCCATACTGTGCGAAAGAGCATATTCGTGATCCGTGAAGCCCTGTATCATTATACTCACTTCACTGATTCAGAAGCTGAGGCTCAGAGCAGCTAAGCACCGTTAGGAAGTGTTGGAGTTTGGATTCTGGTCTGTCTGATGCTATAGTCCACATTCTTTATCACCATGCTGTATTTCATCAAATATTTTTGAATATTTGATACCACCTCTGTAACTTGGTCATATATTCAGGACATGAGATTATGAAATGAAACTTAAATACAACTTTTTTTTCATATTGCTGATTTTTTAGACAGTTTCTTCCATCTGGAACCGCAAAATAGGAGAAGAAAGAGTAATATAGAGCGGAGGATATATATGTATGTGATATGATCATTATATATATGAATACATGTGTTGCATAAATCATTGAAGTCTTCATTCAATCATAAATTCCTCCTCCCTTCAAATGTACCAAGTGATTTTTCACATCTGTTATGTCATTTAACTCTAAAAGCCTATAAGGTCGGTTCTGTCATTTCTGCCTTCCAGATGAGGAACCCAGCTTACGGGGATCAAATGACAGTGATGGCGCCTGTATGGCTCCAAGCCAACCTGGTTCCAGAGCGCAGGCGCTAATCCCTTCTCACTGCACAGCCATGACCTCCTCATGCCCTCAGCCTGGTGCCATCAGAACTAACGAGATGGAGTTAAAACCCTGAGAAATAACTATGTATGTATATCCCAAATGTACAATCATACACATATTTTGCGTAGAAGTAGAGGGTTTAGGTACACAGAGGTCAGGAATATTTCGGAACAGAGATGAACCACGCTGGCTGACATGGGCTGAGCTGAGCTTATGGAGATATGAGGAAGGAAGGGCCTGCACTGAAATAGCAACTGTGTTTGCATTCAAGCACAAGGACTATTTTTTATTTACACAGTATTAACCTGTTAGCTAAATTTCTGTCAGCTAAAACTACCAAGCTGTTTCTTGCAGCTTGTACAAAGGAGCCCACTCTCCCCTCCTTCAGATTTCTGGCCTTAAGCAGTTGAGTTTGGGATCTGCTGCGCACATGGACTCCCTTCCATCCTTCCCAGGCTCCTGGGTTTCTCTTCCGACACCTTAAATTCCTCATCTCCCTATCTCCTCTTAATCACCCCTCACCCCCACCGGGCCCAGTGAGCCTTTGAAAGAGTAAAAGGGAGCAGATGGGACTCACAGCTTCCCTCACATTTCAGGGGGTCCAGGTGGGGAGTTAGGCCATTACTCTAGATTTTCTGACAAGCTCCCCAGAGAGTCTGCTGTTCCACGCCCTTACGCTCTTCTCTCTGCCTTAAAAGCCTTTCTTCCCTCCTAAGCCTGCAATTTACTCTCTCAAAGTCAGCTCAGTCATGAAGGATCCGGTCCTCAAACCAGAGTACATCTTCCTCTCGCCCTCAGAGGACTTACCACAGTGATTTAGTGAAATCACTGCTTCCTACCCGCTCCCCTCCCCACTAGCGGGCCTTTTTGCAGGTCAGAGATTGACATCGTATTGTTTTTCTCTCCCAAGTGCCTAGCCTGGGGCCTTGCACACAATGGGCAGAATAAACAAATGTGGTCCACACCTCAGTTCTTGCACGTGTATAACTACCTGTAGCCTCCACTTATGAGAATTCATGTTTGTAATGGGTACCTCAATTTGCAGAGGACTTGACATTACATAACCTCCCCTGATCCTCAGAGCAGCCCTAGGATCCGGGTATCACTGTGACCATTCTCAGATGAGGAAACTGAGGCTCACAGAGCGACAATGGCCCCAGGTCACACGATGAGAAGACGTGACACTGGGATCCCGGCCTCCGGGTCCCTCCCTGCCCACCCCACCCCACCCCACCCCTCCAGCACACAGCCGGCCCTGAAGGGACGCTCACAAGTCTGTGTTATGTGTTGTTTCTCACATGTTGCCATGGACGTCACAAGTACAGTCTAGGTAACATGTACAACTCACTCTTACGAGATCAGCCTCACCCTCTATCTGCTATTTCTAATTTGCTGTCACCAACAGGCTCTGTTCCTGGACTGCGCTCACCCTCATACATAAACCAGGACCATCTGGTCATCTGCTCTCTCCTTCCACCCAAGCACAAAGCAGGTCCTGGGGAGGGGAGAGTACAGATCTACCTGCTACAGAAGGCAGATCCCAGTACAGAAAACGCCCCTCCTGCGAACGTTTGGCCTTAAGAATCCCAGAGCTCTAATCTGCCACCCAAGGGAAGTGGCTCATCCGAGGGCCCCATGCGCATCACGCTCAGGAGGCGTCCCTGGAAGTGACTTTGCAGACATTAAAATCTTAATTTAAATGCACGAGGAAGCTTGGTATTTAGAGGAGGCCTGCGGGCATTTATAAGGCAAAGTGAAGATTCCTACTATAAGGAGAGGGATTCATTTATACCTAATGGGTTTGCTTCAAGAAGGACCCGCCAGCTCCCACTTCCAAGCTCGGAGTACTTGGAATTGTAATCCTTCCCGGCTCCCCCCTGCCTGGCATCGGAGCTTCATTTCCTCTCCCTGCTTCCTTTTCCTCCTCAAACGTGTGTGCAGATCTGAGGTCCCGGCCTGTGAGCTGAGGAGGGGTCTTGGACCCTTGGCGTGGTACCACTTCGGGGAAAATAAAGACCCAGGGCTGGCAAAGCCATGTGCTGGATGATACATAGGGAAAGAAAGATGTGTCTAGATTTTTATAATGGCTCCCTCTCTAATATCACTTTCATTTTTACATCAGAGACAGGATTTGGTGACTCTTACTCACTGTTGCATCACTGAGGGTGGAGATTGTGTTCCCTACACTGAGTGGCCCTCCCAAATGTGTCGTTTGGGGAGGGGGGTGATGGATCTGAAACATCATTCAGATCAGCCTTTTCCTCCATCACTGGTGAGGATGCCCCTACCCCCATTTCTCTCAGCAGCTGGTTCTAAATCTCCACCCCTTCCCCAAACTAACAGCTGTGCCCACCCAAGCTGGCTCCCTCGTCCTCAGCAAAGAAGACATCTGGTCCTGCATTCTCGGTGTTCCTCAGCCGCCCCTCCAGTCCTGTCTCTCTTCTTCCACCTGAGCCTGCTGCCTTTATATCCTCTCCCTGCAGTGTCTATAATGGGCTCCTTTCCACCAGCTCTTCCTGTCAACGTTCAGCCGTGCTCACATCTCTCACAAGATTGTAAGTCCCTTCGTCCTAATTCCCCTCCAGCTATCACCTTAGCTCTCACTGCTGTTGGCTCATCTCTCCCCTCCAGAGCTGCACAGCCGACAAGCTGGCATCAGGCCCATTCTGCTCCTAAAACAGTTCTTACCAAGGTCACCATGATCTTTTTTTTTTTTGAAATAGGCATTGCTGGTTTTTTTTTTTTGAATTTTTATTTACTTTTTATACAGCAGGTTCTTATTAGTTATCTATTTTATACATATTAGTGTATATATGTCAATCCCAATCTCCCAATTCATCCCACACCCCCGTTCCCCCTTGGTATCCTTACGTTTGTTCTCTACATCTGTGTCTCTATTTCTGCTTTGTAAATAAGATCGTCTATACCAATTTTTTCAGATTCCACATATATGCGTTAATATAGCATATTTGTTTTTCTCTTTCTGACTTACTTCACTTTGTATGACAGTCTCTATGTCCACGTACATCTCTACAAATGACCCACTTCCATTCCTTTTTATGGCTGAGTAATATTCCATTATATATATGTACCACATCTTCTTTATCCATTCCTCTGTTGATGGACGTTTAGGTTGAAGGTCACCAAGATCCTCTGTTGGCCAAACCTAGTTGTCAGTCTGAGTACCCAACCTCCTGCCCGCTCACAGCCATTGCTCCGTCCATCATCTTCCTTAACGCTTCATCCCCAAACCCCCAAATGCTCACACAGGTGCCTGGCCTCAGCAGCCCCCCGAACATGACCGGCATATGGTCTGCCTATAGAGACACCTGCCCGTGGAAAGGCACAGTAGAATCCTGGAGGGTCCCAGATACAGTCATGTGACCTGAAAGTTTAGGAGCTTTGAGCTAATGTGTCTTGGAGAATCCACCTCCACATACCCCTAATAGAGAAAGACGTCAAGTCTGGTGTTGAGACCCCGTGAGCCTCTGCAGTTTCCAGTTCCCAAGATTCCAGAACTGACCTGGTCCCCTTTAGACTGACACAATCCTTCTTTAGATATGTTAAAATTCCAGACAGTCTTGCCCTGGTCAGCTGTTTTATCTCTTTTTTTGATTTGCATACCTCTGGTCCCATTCCTACTTGGCTAGTTTATAGTTCTCCTCATTTACAAGTGCCCATGAGATTGGCATGCTGTTGCTTGGGTATCACCAGCAAGGGGTCTGTGACTAGCGTGAGGTCATCCACCTGGAGTTAGTGATCTTTCCACCTACTGACTCTCTGTCCCCAGATCCCTGCTCCAGCTCCCTCCTCCAGTTCTTCTCAAAGGCCTCCTGAGTTCTTTCCCATCCTGCAAGCCCCCAGCCCCAGTTCAGGCAGAAAGAATGGGTCCCCCTCTGGGTTCCCTCCCATGACTATAAACTTTATCACACTCGAGTATTGATTACTCTTGACATCCTATTAGGGTCATCTGGGACTTATTGTTGCATTTATTTTCATTTTAAAACAGAGTGTTAAAAAGCAACCTATAACTGCCTGATACCTACACAAACATCCAGCGCCATTATGTCAATAACCTGGTAAATGTTTCACTCACTGGTTTCCAGCTGCCATGGGGAGAGATCTTACCATTTGCCAGATGCTCAGATGTTGCCTGGATAACAGATCTATGAGGCGCATTTGGTGGGGCCGGCGGGGAGGAGAAGGGGTGCAGTAAATAAACAATTTTAGGGCTGCTGAATGTTTCATATTGATTTTTTAGAAAATAAAAAAAGAAAAGCATGGTGTACTGGAAAAAGGAGGGACTAAACTTGGATTCATCTTGGACAAATTGGACTCTAGTCCTGACAGTACCACTTACTGGTGCTGTGTATTCTCTGGGATTCAGCTTCCTCATCTATACAATGGGCACAAATAACAGCAAGCCTGCCTCACTGGGGATTGTTGGGATAATAGATGTGAAAGGTCCCTATGAGCTATAAACTAGGACTACGAATCAAGCACTTTGCCTTGACCCAACTGAGTCACTTTAGACACAAGATGCCTGCATTACTTCACAGGATTCCTTGGGAGATCGTGATCTAGGAAATGGCAAATAACTTCCAAGAGGCAAGAATCTGGGGCAAGTTTTGAGGCACTCAATAGCAGTAACCCTTTATACGGAAGCAAATTGAGAACACTTATCCCTACCTCCCCTCCCGTGGTAATATCCACCACAGGAAGGTCCACAGACAAGCAAGAAAGAACTTCAGCATCTACTTAGGAAACACCCACCATCCACGCCCACCTTTGTCCTCCTGGCGTGGCCTGCGCTCCGGGATGACTTTGGGCTGTGGTCCCTTCAGCTCCCCGTCCTCTCTCTTCATCTGTCAACTGGATGTACTGAGAGAGCCCTTGCCACATGGTTACTGTGAGAGCATTAAGTGAGCTCATATATTTGAAAAAACGTGGGTAAACATTTAACTATCTACCGAGCCCATATGCATGTTAACGATCAGCATTATTTACAGTAAGTGTGTGAGAGGAATATGAAGGAAACCCCACTAGGCAGAAGCAGAAGTTCTTTTTCAAAGAACCTGATTTGGAGAAGTCTCCCTATAATGGATGGAGCTGCAGGGAAGGGGTCCGGGATCAGGGTCTAGAGCACAGTAGCTTTGAGATTTTAGGCTTGAATCCTGCCTGTGTCACTAGTGGTAACAATTTGCATAATCTTAGGCAATTTATTTAATCTTTCTGAGCCTCCGGTTTTTCCTCTGTAAACGGAGAATAATAATAGCACTTACCTCACAGGACTGTCATGATGATTATTCGAGATAATGCGCTTAAAACAGTTCACACAACGCTTGGCTCCCTGCAATAGCTAACAATGTCAGTTTCAGTAGGTAGGTGGGTTGGAGAAAGGAAGACAGAAGTACTAACTGGTAAATTATTTACATCTTGCTTCGCACAGTGGGTCATTCTCACCTAATGAAATGCATAAATAGTATACGTATTGGCAAGAACTGGACCATCACACGCAAGATGAGAACTGTCTTGCTAGCTACGGTGGAGAAATGTGGAGTGATTGATTTTCCTTTCTTCAGTTCTTGTCATTATGTTGTTTGCACAAAGAATACAGTTTTGTCATATATATTAATACAAATGTGTGTACATATTGAGTGGGCCAAAAAGTTCGTTCGGCTTTATCCATAACGTCTTACGAAAAACCTGAACGAACTTTTTGGCCCACCCAATATATACACACATATATATTTATATAAAAACCTTACCCTTGTGGTTTTTGTGGCACAAAATGTTGTGGCAGTTGGCTCTGAGGATGCCTTCAAGATTATAAGTCTTAGGCAGGTGGAAAGAGAAAGCTGCAGTTTGCAGGGAGAAAGGTCAGAAAGTGTTAAAGTATTAGATTCCCATTGCATTTGGGAAAAAAAATCCACGCTCCTTCCTAGGGGCCCAAGAGCACCTTCTTGAACAGAGAAGGTACTCAAGGTAGGACTGGACTCTCACCTTACTCTCCCATGTGCACCTCCGCCAGCATCACCACGAGCTAGTCAGCAGCTGACTCTCACTCCCCCAGGCTCCTTTCACCTGGGTCAGCTCCTTGCCTATTTGCAATTCAGGTCTCTGATCAATGTTATCTCCTTCCAGAGCCCAGCCCTGATCATTCTATCTCATTACCCTTTTTCTTTTCTTTTCTTCATAACACTTATATATGCTATCTAAAATTATCTCATTTGTTTACATGTTTATTATGTGCCTTTCTTTCTCTAGAATATAAACACCATCAGATCAAGGACCTTATCTGTCTCACTTGGCCACTGTATCTCCAGCAATGGAACACTGGCAATGCACTCAATCAGTATTTAAGAACAAAGGAACAAATGAACACGTGTCAATTGCTAATGATGAAGGGATGAGTAAGGGACAGATAAGCAATGCCCCATCTCCCAGCTGACTGACTTGTGCATACACACATACCTGGGCAGAATTTCAGGCATTTTAGCCAACAAGCAGATGGCAGGCAAGACCAAGGTGTAGCTAGCAATTGGCACAAGAGGCTCCGGCCACAGCAGAAACCTGTAAGTTTCAGCAACGTCCGCCTTGTGTAACTTTAGGCAGAACTGCTGGTCAGACATAGCCACTTAGATCTGATATCTGGGCTTTAGTGCAGCCGTGGATACGAGGCCAAAAGTCCATGTCCTTCCCTGAATAAAAAAAAAAAAAAAAAAAAAAGACAAAATCTGGCTCAAGGGAAACAAATTCTTGGGAAATAGCACGAGCTCCCTTTGATTCAACCCACATTTACTGGGCCAAGTCCTGTAGCAGGACGAACAAGATTCAGAGTGTATCTCGTAGGGTAGACAGGACTACAATGGGAATAACTAACAAAGCAGAGCAAGAAAAGGGTACTAAAATAGCACTAGCTGGGCTTCCCTGGTGGCGCAGTGGTTGAGAGTCCGCCTGCCGATGCAGGGGACACGGGTTCGTGCCCCAGTCCGGGAGGATCCCACATGCCGCGGAGCGGCTGGGCCCGTGAGCCATGGCCGCTGAGCCTGTGCGTCCGGAGCCTGTGCTCCGCAACGGGAGAGGCCACAACTGTGAGAGGCCCGCGTACCGCAAAAAACAATAAATAAATAAAATAAAATAGCACTAACTCCTCCAGGAGCATGGAGGAGGGATTCAGAAGCTCCATCTAAAGCTAAGTCCAGGCTTTCCATTCCTGTAGAGGTGAAAGTGCTACCTGTAGGGAAATTCACAACACAAACAGCCCTTGAGAACTTCCCCAGTCTTCTCTGCTATCACTGCAAAGATTGCCCGGCAAGGTCTGACGTCCTTTTCTAGCTCTGCAAACAGTGGCACGCCTGGGGGGCAGATTGACAAACTGCTTCCTGCTATTTGCAGAAAGCAGGACAAGATCTTAAACCGCTCGGTTCCTCAGAAAGAACGGCCAGTTCTTTTGCCCACAGCTTGGGCGGTTCTAGGGGCTGCTGCCTACACTTGGCAGGTGAAGGCGGGGCTCTGAGCTCCGGAAGAAAATATCCTGGTGTCTCCTTTAGCAATAGGCCTGCTCCTGAAAAGGTTGTACCTAAGAGCCTTTGTGAATCTTTTTAATCATTAAAAAGAAAAAAGAAAAAAGAAATGTCCCTTCCAGTCCATCGTGTTAGGAGTGCCACTGTTTACACACCTGGGTGCAGTGGTTTGTGGAAATAGCCAGAGCTTTGGGGTCCACACATCTGGCTTCAGTCCTATTTCACCCATCACTTTCCTTAAGCAACTCCCCATCCCCTCTCTGTGCCTCAGTTTCCTCATCTGTAATCGGAGGGACGATGAGAGTAATGATTTTCAAACTGCAAGTTTTAATCCAATGATATGTAATGAAATCAACATTTTTTTTTTTTTTTTTTTGCGGTACGTGGGCCTCTCACTGTTGTGGCCTCTCCCGTTGCGGAGCCCAGGCTCCGGACGCGCAGGCCCAGCGGCCATGGGTCACGGGCCCAGCCACTCCGCGGCATGTGGGATCCTCCTGGACCAGGGCACGAACCCGTGTCCCCTGCATCGGCAGGCGGGCTCTCAACCACTGCGCCACCAGGGAAGCCCTCAACATTTTTTTTAAAGGGAAATAGAAGAGTTTAGAATATAAAATATCTGGGTGCATTGCAGTTAATAGGTAAGTATTGTCTTGTGAAACTTTTATTTCATCTATTGACATGCTTGTGCTGAGATCAAAACAAAATTTATTTCTCACTGTGGATTACTGTGTTTTAAAAAAGTTCAAAACATACTATGTTGAGTTTTCAAGGCCAGTAGCAGACAGACCCACTAATAGGTCCATTCTACTCCTGGCCTAATTGCCAATTTCCCATTGTTTGCCTGCAGGCTGAGTCCAGCTCCAAGTGAACCCGTGATTTGGCTCATGAATATATAGACCTAATCCCCTAAGTGAAAGAGGGTGTGCCCAGAAGGTCTGTACCAGGACCCCTCCTCCCCAAATGACAGAACTTTCCTTACTTCTCATGGTGCACGTTAGCTGGGCTTGTTTTTTGAACTTCATATAAATGGAATCACAGTATGAACCCTAACTGTGGACACGATGACCTAGAAAGGAGATGCTCAACGCTGCATTTATTGTCCAGCATGACGTCAGCCAGAAAGCATTGCGAAAATAATATTATGATTATTGAGTGAAGGCCTGTTCACTCTGGCCTTTAGAGCCAGCCTCTGCCAGACTCTGTGCTTAGAGACTTAAAAACATTCAAGTTCATGCTCACAAGGTCTATGGGTTTGGAGGTGTAGGTTATGACGAGCATTTTTTAGAAAAGGAAACTGAGGCAAAGGGAAGCTGCGATGGGGCATCCGCAAGGTCACGGAATCTGCAAATGGCCATGGCAAGGTTGGAACCTTTATCTGTCCGCCTACAGAGTCCTTTCCATTACACACTTTTTCCACAGGGCTGAGATGCTTCGCAACAAAGTAGCTTGGAAACTGTGCAGAACCAGTCCATTGTACAAGGAACCGAGTCCTCCCCTGCCTGGCTGTCACCCTCACTTGGTGGAATCGAGTTCGTTTACATTTCTAAGGAAGCAATCAAACTACCCTTCACGAAGCCAGGGAGTTCCAGAAGGCCTGAATTAGCCGGAGGTTTAATTTGGGGACATTCTTACTACACAAAATTTCTTCCAGAACATTTGGTCCTTTGGGACTTCCTCAAATTGCCAACGATTAGACAGAAAATTCCATCTCCCTTTCCCTGGTTGCTTCATAGTATCCGACATTTCCCCTACCTTACCTACGAGTAGATTTCCTACTTTGGCAACTCCTTACTATCCGGAGAAATTTGGACGTTTTTGTTTTGGGGTTTCCTTTTTTTAACAAATACAACTACATTTCACTACTTCCTTGGTGAAGCCACGTCTAACCAATGAGATTGGTTAGCAATTGTTCAGTATACCCAAGAATAGAGGATAAAGGGATCCATGTATCAATTTTCTTCATATTAGAGATTTTAAGATTTATTTTTTTTTATGTTAGCCATCCTGATTACAACATACCTATTACTCCAGAGTTCCAAGGAAATTAGTCAGGCCTTAAATTAAACTTTAACCTTGTTTCAAATTAAAAATACAATTTGCCACATTAGTTTCATATGTTTCTATTTCCTGGCCTCAAAAACTCTAAGAGCTCCTTGACTACAGTAGTTGAAATCCTACTTAGCACTCAATAACCAACATACCTTCCCCCACCCCCAGGCAAGGCTACAAGAATGGTCCCTTTGCTCCCATAATGCTTCATAAAATAGAAGTTTGTGCCTCCAACCCTTCCCACCACCGCCCCCAAACCCTGAACTCTCCCCAGGGCAATAACCACATTGTATTTATATTTGTCCTCATATTTACCCCCAGCTCAGGCAGGATCAGGTTCCCAGCACACAGTAAGCCTTTACTGTACGTCATTGCATTGAGTCAATTTCTAAGTAAACTTTTTATTGAAGTATAATGTGCATATGAAAAGGCTCACGATCATAAGCCTTTGAATGTTCACAAAGTGAAAGAATATATATTCAGCCCCCCCCCCTAAGGCTGGCACCATGACCTTTCCTCCCCCAAAGACAAGACTTTCCCAACTTCCAACACCATACATTAGCTTTGCTTGTTTTCTTGCATGTTGTATAAATGGAATCACTATGTGACCTCTGTTGGTTCGGGCTTATTGTATTAAACATCATGCTTGTGAGATTTAACCATGTCGTTTTGTAGAGCGCTGGTTAATCTATTCTCATTTGCTGCACAGCGTTCCACGGTGGCTGTGCAGTTATTTATTTATCCATTCTACTGTTGATGGACACTTTGTTTCTAATTTGGAGTTCTTATGAATAGGGTTGCTATGAACATTCCTGGATATTTTTCTGTTAAGTATTTACCTAGGAGTCCTATTGTTCAGCTTTGGTGGATGCTGCCAAACAGTTTTTAAGGTGATTGTGGAAACTTGACAAGCTGCCTCTAAAATTTATATGGAGATACAAAAGGCTGAAAAATACCCAAGACAATCTCAGACAAAACTGGAGGTCTTATACCACTACATATTATAAAACGACACGAATTAAAACAGGGTAGTTTGGACACAAGTAGGCCAATAGCTTGGAAGAGAGAATTCAGAAACAGATTCACAAATACATGTTACTTGATTTATGATAGAGGTCACATTGCCATGCAGAGGGGAAAGAACCATGTTTTCAATAAATAGTGCCAGATCAATTGGATAAACACATGAAAAAGAATGTTTAACCACACATTAAAATCAGTTCCAGATGGATTATAGATCTAAATGTTAAAATGAAAACAATAAGTTTAAAATATATATATATATATAAAATTCACTAGAATATGAATATGACTTGAAGTAGGCAAAAATTTCCTATAAATAAGACATAAAAAGCGCTAATCATAAAGGAAAATTGGACTACTTTAAAAATAAGAATGGTTCCTCAAAAGAGACCATTAGGGATTGAAAACACAGCACTGACTGAGAAAGATATTTGCAAAAATATACCCAGCAAAGGACTTGTAAACAATGTATACAGAACTCCTACATGTCAATGACAGAAAGAGAACCAATAGAAAAGTGTGCAGACGGGGGAGGAAAAGGAGAAACTTTTTTTTTTTTTTTTGGAGTGGGTACGTGGGCCTCTCACTGCTGTGGCCTCTCCCGTTGCGGAGCACAGGCTCCGGATGCGCAGGCTCAGCGGCCATGGCTCACAGGCCCAGCCGCTCCGCAACATGTGGATCTTCCCGGACTGGGGCACGAACCCGTGTCCCCTGCATCGGCAGGCGGACTCTCAACCACTGTGCCACCAGGGAAGCCTGAAAAGGAGAAACTTGAATGGGCACTTTACACACACACACACACACACACACACACACACACACACAATGGCCAAATGGCCAATAAACATATGAAAAGGTGCAGAAGGGAAATGCAAATTAAAACTACCAAGAGACACCTCTGGACTCTTGAGAAAAGGGCTAAAATAGAAAGTCAGGTGATAGCCGGTGTTGGCAAGAATACGGAGTAACCAAGCTCTCCTACACTGCTGGGGCTAGGTAGTAAATACTGGTCCGTCCACTGAATTTTTACCAGGGTCTGCACCAACTTTTCCCTCCTCCCTGGTCCCAGAAGAGCGGGCTGGAGTGGGCCGGTGTGGCTGGAAAGCATGTACCAACCTCTATTTATTCCTTTTCTTCATTCTGTCCATTCACCCAGGTATCACACACTCCCTAAGCTGTATTTTCCGCTCGGCCCTTCGCTAGAACCTGTGTGCACCGTTAGGAATAAGATTCATTTCTGGGACTTCCCTGGTGGTGCAGTGGTTAAGAATCTGTCTGCCAATGCAGGGGACACGGGTTCGAGCCCTGGTCCTGGAAGATCCCACATGCAACGGAGCAACTAAGCCCGTGTGCCACAACTACTGAGCCTGTGCTCTAGAGCCTGTGAGCCACAACTACTGAGCCCGCATGCTGCAACTACTGAAACCTGCGTGCCTAGAGCCCATGCTCTGCAAAAAGAGAAGCCACCGCAGTGAGAAGCCTGCGCACTGCAACGAAGAGTAGCCCCCGCTCGCCACAACTTGAGAAAGCCCGTGCACACTAACGAAGACCCAAAGCAGCCATAAATAAATAAATAAATAAATAAATAAAATTTAATAAAAAAAAAAAAAGATTCATTTCTGACCAGGCTGGTCTCCCTCATGAGCTCCTGGAGAAACAAACAGGCACATACTTCAAACAACATGTAATTCTTATCTCATCCAAAGACCCAAAGCTTTCTGATGCCTCTTAAATATGTCCCCAGAATGAATTCCTAGAACTCAAGGTTATGCTCATTTTTATTTCTGTACAGGTTCAAGCTGCAAAAGCATCCTCCTGAAAGTTTGGATCAACTTTCACTCCCACAAGAGGCGGACACATGTCCCATTTATCAACACGATCAGTGAAAAACAGTATCTTGTTTCATTTAGCTCTTTGATCACTAATAAAGCTGAACTTTTAAAATCTGTTTATTGGTCATTTTTATTTCTTCTTTTGTAATTAGCAGTTCACATATTTTGTCCATGCTGTCATTAAATTTTTCATATAATTCTGAAAGAAGGCTCTATGGGGCTTCCCTGGTGGCGCAGTGGTTGAGAGTCCGCCTGCCGATGCAGGGGACACAGGTTCGTGCCCTGGTCCGGGAGGATCCCGCATGCCGCGGAGCGGCTGGGCCTGTGAGCCATGGCCGCTGAGCCTGCGCGTCCGGAGCCTGTGCTCCGCAGCGGGAGAGGCCACGGCAGTGAGAGGCCAGCGTACCGCAAAAAAATAATAATAATAAAATTAATTAATTAATTAATTTTAAAAAGTGGGGTGAGAGTGGGGGATACATGTCACCATTAATTAATATGCTAATGTACTTTACTAATGGTAGCCCTTTGTTCGTGGGTTTTATTGCATAAGTATACCTTAAAGTATAGAGGCTCCCTAAAGAAAATATTTTCTAGACAAGTGCCTTCAACCATTTGACCTGGAAACCTTCCCATCACCTTGCCAGTTCCACCTATTCCCCTAACTGCTCTGCTCAGGCTCAGACCCATGCAAAGGGAGGACTGAAGTTTTGTTCCACTGAGGAAACTGATGGTCACAACTTCCCTTGAACACCAGGTGATAACGATGTTGACTACATGAGTTCAGTCTGTGCCAGCCACCAGGCTAAGAGCTGCATATGACTTAGTTCCTTAAAATCTCCTTGATGTGCTCTGCAATAGGTGTTACTATGATCCCCACTTCACAGGTGGGAAGACTGAGGACCAGAAATATCAAGACACTTGCTTGAGATCACAAGGCTGGTGTAAGTTTTGAAGTCAGGATTTAAATGCAGGAACCTGATTCCAGATTCTCCAAGATTAGCTACTGGGATTAATTATTCCCTCGCCTGACAGTTGATAAAGCTTACAGGTGGGGAAAGGCAGCTAGATGAGGTGATTACAGGGGACCAGAGGGAGGGGACAAGGGCAGTCAATCCCCCCTCCTCACCTCCCCCTGTGCCTGTTGTAATTCCGGTGCTCAGCTGTTCTCCTACACTGTTGCCGCAGTTGAGCCTCCTACCGGTCCACACCTCCACCCTGGCTGCTCGGGGTCAACCTGCCACCTGGACAGCCAAGGAGATCCTTCTGAGAGTGAATCTCACTATTCAACTATATCATCCAAAAACAGACAAATGAGTAGCGAAAGTATACATTCTTCAATAAGTGGTGCTGGAACTACTGGCTGCCATTCATGAAAAAAGATTTACACACACACACACACACACACACACACCACACACCACACAGGACTGGAGCCCTAACTTCTGCAAAATAAGCTCCAAGCGACTTAAGTATTTAAAGATAACAAATGTAACCATATTAGAAAAATGTATAACCATTTTTATAATTTTGAAATAGAAAGAGCTTTCCTAAGTACTTTGCAAAAATAGAGAAGTTATAACAGATGGACAGATTTTTTGCTATATAAACATTTCAAATTCATTTGTGTAGGAAAAAATACCTATAGATAAAATTAAAGGGGAAGCACGAAATATTGGAGAAAACGTCTGCAGTGAGTGTAACACTGAAAAGTCAGTATCCCTGCTACACAGAGCCTTCTTTTTTCTTTTTTTGTCTTTCCTTCTCATATTTTTCAGAGAATGAGATAACAGCTGTAGTTGATTGACTCCATCATAGGCAGACCTTTAAAAATTATTTCATATAATGCTCTGTAATGTATCTGACGTTGTTATTATCACCCCCAAGGTCCAGACAAGGAAAGGGAGTTTCCCGGAAGTGAGGAGGTAACTTGCATGCAGCCGCCATTACTAAGGACCAAGATTCAACCCAGGTCTCCACTAACTCCAGCACCCAAGCTCTAAACCCAACGATGAACACATGGATGTTGAGCTGGAATTTTGGAGGCTGGGAAGTCCAGCTTGGCAGATGGGAGAAATTACCTTCTGAAGGATTTAGTGCCTTCTATTTATTTATAAAATGGTCATGCCTGGAAGGACTTCGGAAGGCATCTATCCAGAGTCTTCATCGTGCAGATGGAGAACCTGGAGCCCAGAACAAGATGTGTCCAAGCCGACTACACATGGAGTTCTCTGCCGAGCCCTGGGTCTCCTCACCCTGTGCAGTACTTGTAATTTCCACGTGGCCTCAAGATCGAAGGGGAAACATGCTTGGTGCTGCACAGCCTGCACACCATCCTGGCCCAAAGAAGCTTGCAAATCAGCAAGAGAGAGGATTCATGCCCACAAATAAACACCATGAGTAAGAGGGTGAAAAGCACTTTGGGGTCTCTGGAGCACTTCACCCCTCTGACCAGAATCAGGGAAGACTTCTTGGAGGAGGTTGTGGGAGAGCTGGGTCTGCAGTAGAAATGACAGTAAGGACATTGCAAATGGAGAAGGGACTACTAATAATGTAAGCTAACATTTATTGAGCCACAGCATACAGTTTCCATGCTAAACACTTTACACTTATTAAGTCCTTTAAATCCCATAACGACACTATAAGTTGGGTACAGTAATTATCCCTATTTTAGAGAAGAGAAATTAAGACACATAAAGGATGAATGACTTGCCCATAGACATATGGCTGGGAATTGACAGGTTCCAGAATGAGAATACCAGCTGGAGTGACTCCTCATTTCTTTTTCTTTTTATTTATCTATTTATTTATTGGCTGCATTGGGTCTTAGTGGCAGCACGTGAGATCTTTCATTGCGGCGTGCAGGCTCTTTGCTGGGGTGCGCAGCCTTCTCTCTAGTTGCGGCGCGGGGGCTCCAGAGCATGCAGGCACATTAGTTGCAGCATGCAGGCTCTCTAGTTGTGGCACACGGGCTCAGTAGTTACGGCGCGCAGGCTTAGTTGCCCCGCGGCATGTGGGATCTTAGTTCCCCGACCAGGGATCGAAACGGAGTTCCCTGCATTGCAAGACAGATTCTTAACCACTGGACCACCAGGGAAGTCCCACCCCTCATTTCTTGATGCCTGAGGGGAGGACCCAGGGGTGAGCATTGGGAAGAGGACACAGGATGAGGGAGTAGGAGATAGATTATTTTTCTAGGACAAGTCAACTTCCAATTGACCCTCAGCTTTTCCATGCCATCTGGGGCCTCCTGAGATAGGCAAGGAGTACTCAGTTAATGAAGGTCAGCAGCCAGACCCCCTGGCCTCTCTGGACCTTCCAGAAGCTACCAGGACTGAGCTAAGGGACTCTGGTTGAAGGGCCACAGAGGCTGTCTGGCTCACTCTGGGGCCACAATGTCCAAGGCTCCATCCTGACTGATCTTACACCAGCCCCAGGGGTTTCCCAAACGCCAACCATAGCTATGGCTCAGCCCACCTGGAGACGGTGGGGTTTGGAGGCAGGAGCCCAGTACACAGCAGCAGCCCAAGTCCAGAAGCAAGAGCTGTGTGACCTTGGGCCAGCTCTGACCCTGGCTGGACTTCAGGGAGCACCTGGGGGGGGATGGATCAGCCTGACCTCACAGGCTTGTTAGGAGGAATCTGTGAAACCAGATGGATGAGGGCCCGCACAATGCCTGGCGCCCATAGGTGCTCAATAAATGCTAACTTCTTGCCCTGGACCTTGAGGCTCCTCATCTTCTTGGATCAGGCTAAAAGTTGGATAGACTCACCCCATTACTCAGTTCCTTGTCATCCCTTAAAACAGATCCACAGGCCCTTTGAGTGTTGACATTGCGACTGCTAATCACTGCTAGAACAGGAGACAACAGACACAGACATGGGAGGTGACAAAGGTCTCAGAACCTATATACACTCACTCATCAGCGTCCCCCTGCTCTGGTGACAGCAGCCTTCCTTGCACAGCACCCTCTTCTTCAAGGGGGGAGATTTCTTCAACTCTCCACCACCCCAGACCTTCTCAAGGTGCTATCTGAGCTTCGTTCATCCATTAACTGCTCATGAACACCTATCCAATATTCTGGACATAACTCAAAGGCAAACGGGAAAGCAACCCAAGTGTCCATTGATAGACGATGGCTAAACAAAATATGCTGTATACATACAATGGAATATTATTCAGCCTTAAAAAAGAATGAAATTTGGACACATGCTATAATACAGATGAACCTTTATGAAGACAGTAGGCTCTGTGAAATAATCCTAACACAAGAGGACAAATATTGTACGGTTCCACTTATGTGGGGTACCTAGAGTAGTCAGATTCATAGATACGGAAAGTAGGAGTTACCAGGGTCTGAGAAGAGGGGAGAATGGGGGGTTAGTGTTTAATGGGTATAGAGTTTCAGTCTGAGAAGGCAATAAAGATCTGAAGATGGATGGTGGTGATGGTTGCACAACAATGTGGATGCACTTAATGCTCCTGAACTGCACACTTAAAAATGGTTAAAATGGTTTTACATCAATAAATAGACATCTACAGCATCCTTTAAAAAGTGGTTAAAATGGAAGTTTTATGTTATATATACTTTATTACAATTTTTTTAAAAATATGAATGGATTAAAAAACTGTGGTACATCCAGACAATGGACTATTATTCAGTGCTAAAAAGAAATAAACTATCAAGCCATGAAAAGGCATGGAGAAAGCTTAAATGCATGTTACTATGTGAAAGAAGCCAATCTGAAAGCCTACATACTGTATAGTACAGCCCAACTACAGGTATAAGACATTCTGGAAAAGGCAAAACTGTGGAGACACAGGAAAAGAATCAGTGGTTGCCAGGGCTTGGGGGAGGGGAGAGGGATGAATAGGTGGTGTGCAGAGGATTTGTAGGGCAGTGAAAATACTCTGTATGATACCATAATGATGGATACATGTCACTCTACATTTATTCAAACTCACAGAATGTACAACTCCAAGAGGGAACCCTAATGTGGACTGTGGACTTTGGGTGATAATGATGTGTCAGAGTAGTTTCATCGATTGTAACAAATGTACCACTCTGGTGGGGATTTTGATAATGGGGGAGGCTGTGTGTACAGGAGGCTCATGGGAAATCTCTGTACCTTCCCCTCAATTTTACTGTGAACAAAAACTAGCCTAAAAAAAGTCTTCACAAAAAAAGGGGGCAGGGTGCAAATGGAGTCTCCTGTCCCCAGAGATCTCTTTGTCTGGTTGAGGACACAGAGAGACAAACCAGCAGTTACAAAGCCACGTGTTAAGAGATCTCGACAACGTACGTAGGCAGCCTCAGGCGTCTCAGACTGGCCCTTCTCCAGCCCAGAGGGTAGAAGATTCTCTAGAGGCAGTGAGTCCCTTCCTTGTGGGGAGGTCTGCAGCCTGGGTGTGACCATCTCAGTAGGTCCCCTGACCCTCACTGGAGAAGTCCCTTCAAGTACAGCTTGCAGGCCACTAGGCCCAACCGCTCCTGCCCTCACAAAGCACATCAGCTTCAGCTGCTCTATTCAAATTCGTTCTGGTAAGTGAGCTCGGCCTTCATAGAAATGAATGTTGTGGACACAGCACTCTCCGAATGACCTGCCCGCTGCTCCTGAATCTCTAACCCAGCCTGGCTCCCTGTTACTCGGCTCTCCTCTTTCTACCCCACCTGCCCCACCTTCTTCCTAGAGCTCTTACAGCCACCTTGACTTCTGTTACCCACTTCCAGGGCCCTAGGCTGCGTGGATGTCAGAGGGTAGCTATCCTCTCATGCAGGCCAGTCGTAGGACTGGAGTTAGAGGTGACAGTGAGATGCCCTAAAGCATGAGGACAAAGATAAGCAAAGCTGAAAAGAGCCGGGATGGCCCTTCCCGAGCAAAGCTAAATTTGATTTAGGATAAAGGCATCTAAAGAAGGAATGTGCCCTTCAGAAGCGGCTGGACGCAGGAAGGGAAGGCGTGTCAGCCTGAAGGTACAGGAAAAGCAAAGTCATTCATTCATTCATTCATTTACTCAACAAATAGTTTCTAAGCCCTTATCATGTGCCAGGCACTGTTCTAGGCATGAGGATGCAGACTAAAGGAAACACACAGGAGTCCTGTTCTTGTGTAGCTGACATTCTAGGGAGACAATAAAAAAGATAACTGAGACAAAGAAAAGATACGTCAGAAAGAGCTTGGCAAGGGGAATGGAGATTTCCAGGTGCGGGAAGGGAAGACTGCAATATTTTAAAGGCCAGTTATGCTGATAAGTTGGTACTTGAGCAGACTTGAAATTAGAGAGTCTGCTATTTGGGTGTCTGGAAGAGCATTCTAGAGAGAGGACATTGCAGGTGCAAAAACCTGAGATGGGAGGATGCCAGGAGTGCTGGAGGAGCTGCAAGGAGGCCAGTGCTGGAAGGGGGTTTGCAAGTGAGGAGCCGCAGACAAGGTCAGGAAGGAAATGGGGAGCTGGACTATCTCAGGCCTGGTAGAACACGGCAAAAACTTGGTGAGACACAGAGGTAGATCCCAGCGTTGTTCAGTGGGAGGGAGGCTCACCAGTGCACTCTGAGCCTTCTCCTCCCAGTGGCAGGAGGGATGCGCTGGGCTGTCAGGGGCCGATACCTTTAAAGAGTAAAGGCCCATAACTGACCTCCTGCTTAGATTCCTGGCCCACAAGGTCACCTGGTCATACCCTGGTCTCCCACAGACAGGTCTTCTAGAGGGAGAGAATGCTGGCAACCAGGGTGTTGTCCTCACAGTGACACTTCTACTTTTCATTGTAAGTCGATATATAATATGGTTTGGTATGGTATGTTATGGTATAAAGTAAACCAATATGATGTAATACACATCCCTATCTCAGAGCTTGTATAACGTGACTCTAGCTCCCAGAGTTGAAGCAGCCCTGCAGGGTGTGTGTGTGTGGCGGGGCGGGGGAAGGTGGACTAATCCAGTCTCTAAACCTGCCAGGCTCCTGGACTAGGCCCCAAGGCCACAGTGTCCTCTCCACGGCTGTGCCATTTTGTGAGGCTGCGTGACAGCCAGTCAGTTGTCTTTCTCTTGGTACTATTCTGATCTCACCACTCAACTTTTGATCCAAACCGCTGAGCCTCACCCAGCCTCAGTTTATTCAACTGTAGAATGGGCATGATACTTCCAATCTCCAAGGTTGGCTGTAGGAACCAAATGAGATAAAACATCCAACAGCCAGCAAGGCTCCTGGCTTCCCATCTCGCCCTTCCTTCCCTGACCCAGACTCTCACCCCTCTTTTGCTGGGCCACTCCCAGCAGCACCTCCGCAGCCTCCCAGCTTTCATCCTCATGCCCGTCAGCACACTGTAGACAGATATGATGCTCCAAACTCCTTTAGCTGCATCTGGGAGCCCTCACTCTCTACCCCTGACCTATAAAGACAATATTCATCCTTTACCCAATGGGATGTGCATCTTTGCCTTTGTACATCTCCCTCTGGTTAGAACGCCCTTCCTCTTCTCTGCCTGATCAGCTACCAGGCATCCTTCAAGTTCTAGCTGCAATGCCACCTCTCCTTTAAAGCCACCCCAGCTCTTTCTGCCTGGTCAGTTCTCTCTCCTGTCTGCCCACAGCACCCTATGCTTTCCTCTATCATAGCACTTACTGCTACACTGGCTTTAAATACCTGGGTTTTAATTTTTTTATCCTGATTAAAGCACAAGCTCCTTGAGGACAAAGAGAGATCATCTTCTCTTATGCCATATTTCACCAAATTTTGTCTGCCAGCAAATTTTTAGATTCACCACTATTTTACGTATCATTAAGAAACAAAAAAGCGCTGCCAATTACATCTTGACACATTGCCTTCTTATTACTTGGAATTTCTATTTTATGCTTAGTGAAAGAATTCTTTGGAACTCAGAAAGAGTTTCGATATCATTTATTACTCCTGTGCATATTACATGTATTTGTCTATGAAATCAATTGGTTAAGGCATTAACGCTTCCATGGTGACTAGTACCTGTCCAACAGCAATTGGAAGAGACATTGATTGTAACAACTATCCCAGTTTTAAAGATGTTAAAAAATGAGAAAAAAAAAAAAGTGTCCTATCCACCCTCCCAATGCATGGGGCTGGGGTTCGATCCCTGGTCAGGGAAGTAGATCCCACATGCGTGCCGCAACTAAGAGTTCACATGCCGCAACTAAAGATTCCATATGGAGCTTCCCTGGTGGTGCAGTGGTTGGGAGCCCGCCTGCCGATGCAGGGGACACGGGTTCGTGCCCCGGTCTGGGAAGATCCCACGTGCCGCGGAGCGGCTGGGCCCGTGAACCATGGCCGCTGGGCCTGCGCGTCCGGAGCCTGTGTCCGCAATGCGAGGGGCCACAACAATGAGAGGCCCGCGTACTGCAAAAAAAAAAAAAAAAAGATTCCCTATGCTGCAACTAAAAAGATCCCGCATGCCACAGCAAAGATCCCGTGTGCCACAACTAAAACCTGACACAGCCAAATAAATAAATAAATAAATATTTAAAAAAACAAAAAACAAACAAAATGTGTCCTAAAGTCCAGGAAATACAGATTATGCCTTTCTGCTAGACTAGTATCTGGCACCCAGTGGATGTTCAATCAATGTAGGCTTGCTATTGCTTTGTGACATGGCCCGAGCCAATCTACAGTGAGAGTGGTCATTTCTGTATTGCCCTGAACCTCTCACATGTGTCCAAGCCATCTGGAAGGACGGGTTGGCACCCAGGCTGTGCTGCAGGAGGTCATTTAAGGAGGAGCTGGAGGCGGGGGGACAGCCTCGTAGGAGGTCCTGGTTTCCCGGTGGACGAGAGGAACAGGGATGGGCTTTTGCTAGGCAGAGAGGAGGTGGATGTGAAGTCCTTCAAACCCCTACAAGTTCAGCAGAGTCAGGCTGGGACTATGAAATTTGGAGCACAAAACCTTAGTTGTTAGAAGTCCGTTTTTATTTATATATAAACGTTTGGACCCCACATCCAGAAACAACAGTAAATCTTGGGCTCTGCCCTCTGTCTCCTGCTACCCCACTCTCTTTAAGTGATGTACAAGCTGGAAAAGGGACTCTGTTTTTTGGATAGCGAGAGACTGGGAAACAGAAAGTTATAACCTAAGGAAAGTAATAACGCGTTACGGCCAGAAATGCCCCTACTGTGTCTCCATGTGAATGTAATTTTGTTTGAACAAGTTGAACTGAATTTTATCTGGCTGATCTTGAATGTGCAACTCACACACACATATAGAATTTATGCGAGGGAGAAAAAGAAAGACCCCTGTTGCTTGGTGTCATATTCTAAGCTTAGATAAACTTGGGAGGCTGTTCTCAAGCCTCTGACATTTGGCTACCCGGAGCCTCACTCTGTGCATGGACGAGCTTGTCAAAACTCAAGTGGGTTCGGTCAGCCCAGATACTTGACGTCACACAGAATAGGAGAGGTGGGGGGAAGAGGCTTGACTGTGTCCTCGGAAGAGGCCTGTTTGCAAAGGCAGGGCCATCCCATGCCTGCTGGGTGACCCCAGCATGTATAAAATGGGGCCTGTGGACTTCCCTGGTGGCGCAGTGGTTAAGAATCCGCCTGCCAATGCAGGGGGACACGGGTTCAAACCTTGGTCCAGGAAGATCCCACATGCCACAGAGCAATTAAGCCCCTGTGCCACAACTACTGAAGCCCACGTGCCACAACTACTGAAGCCCGTGCCCCTAAAGCCCATGCTCTGCAATGAGAGAAGCCGCCACGGTGAGAAGTCCACGCACCGCGACGAAGAGTAGCCCCCACTTGCTGCAACTAGAGAAACCCGCACACAGCCACAGACCCAACGCAGCCAAAAAAAGAAATAAATTACATAAATTAATTTTAAAAAAATAAAAAATAAAATAAAATGGGGCCTGTGAAGCCTCCCCTATGGGCAGGGGTGAGAGTTCACCAGGCATTTAACAACTCATATGGCAGGGAAACTGCAATGGGTTTTCAGTGGTCCCCACAGTGCCTGGAGTTAACCCTTTAGTTGCTGGATCATAGGAAGGTCCAGGGGACAGTGTGGTGAGGGACACTCAGGACAGCTGCTATTTATTTACGATATTGATATAATATCATAACAAGCCATTGGACTGTACCTGTGTGCCTCATATGACTGGCAGCCTGTCTGTGGGCTTTCTGTGAAGATTAAATGAGATTAGCAGATGAACGAATACGTGAGTGAATGAGTGTGAGCGATTGGGCACCACGCACTGTGCTCATGAGTCAAGAATGCGCTCATCCAGTAAATGTTTGTTGGACATCTACAAGGCGCCAGTTTCCACGCCAGGTGCTGAGGATGAAAACCTGACTCCGAAGGAACCCTTCTTTGGAGAGTCCTTCTTGGGGCAATAAGTGATGGGTGGGAAGGGCATCTCTTGTGGAGGCAACAGTATGAGCAAAGACACAGAGGCAAAAACAAAAGAAAGCAAAAGCAAACAAACAAACAAACAAAAAATAAACAGCTTATCTTGTTCTGGAAGCAACAAGTTGTCGTCGTCGTGTGCAGTATAAAGGTTGAGGCTGGAAGCAGCAAGAGATGGGGCTCCTGGAAGCGTAAATAAGGGCCAGTCTTGTGAGGGTTGAACACTGCTGTGTAGGAGAGTGAAGGATGGGCAGCGGCAGGTAATTTTCACACTGAAATAATCACAGAAGCAGTGTGAAGCCTGGCTTCCAAGGGCTGAGACTGGAGGCAGGGAGGCCACTCAGGGAGCTATTGTAATGATCCAGGTAAATGATGATGCAGCAAAACATACATTGGGAAAATAAATTTAAAATATTAAGTTTGGGGTTTTTTTAAGTGGAAGAGTGAGAGAGAGATAGAGAAATAGGGCCAAAACTTGATCAGCAAACCTAGTGAAGAGAAAGTAACGTATTACAGAAATATAGTCAATATTTTATGATAACTTTGTATGGAGTGTAATCTATCAAAATACCAAATTACTGGGGCTTCCCTGGCGGCGCAGTGGTTGAGAATCTGCCTGCTAATGCAGGGGACACGGGTTCGAGCCCTGGTCTGGGAAGATCCCACATGCCGTGGAGCAACTAGGCCCGTGAGCCACAACTACTGAGCCTGCGCGTCTGGAGCCTGTGCTCCGGAACAAGAGAGGCCGCGATAGTGAGAGGCCCGCACATCGCGATGAAGAGTGGCCCCCGCTTGCTGCAACTAGAGAAAGCCCTCGCACAGAAATGAAGACCCAACACAGCCCAAGATAAATAAATAAATTTAAAATATATATATATCAAATTACTACGTTGCACACCTAATATACTATTATAATATTGTATATTATATAATATACAATATTGTAACATAATATTGTAAGTCAGCTACAATTTTAAAAAAGCAGCGGAAAAAAGAAAAATACTTAGAGGGTAAGGTTAGTAGGACAGGAAGTCAGGGAGAAGAACTCCCAGGTTCCTGCACTGACTTAACCAGAGGTGACAGTGTTACCAAGACCAGAACCAAGGGACAAGCAGGTTTGAGAGGAAGATATGAGGGACGGTTAAGCTAGATCGTCCAAGAGGAGAGCTTCAGCAAGCAGGTTTTCCTCCTAGTCCCAGTGGTTTTCCCAGGGTTTGCTTTGGCTCACACTCTGCAAGCCCTGGGACAAGAAAGATAATTCTATGGATTCCAGTCACTTTACCATCGTCCTCGTTTAAATGAGCTGACACCTTGTAGTTTCCAAACTTGGCTAAGGATTCTGCCCAGCCTGCCTTTTTTCCCCTTGAGTATTGAGGTGTAGCCTACATACAGAAAAGGGCACAAACCATAAGTGTACAGCTCAACAAGCATGCCCTTTGGACTCTATTAAAGACCTTAAAAATACTCACAAACACGCACACACACACACACACACACACAAATATGAAAATAGAGGCCAGCCTCCGCTCTAAGAACTTTCATTTCAGGTGGAGGGGCTCTGAGCAGTCATGGCCATGACAACACCATCAAGCCCAAACGCCCTACTTCGCATGGAATATAAGACCCTCTGGCATCTGACCCCTTCCCACTTCTTCTCCCTCATCTCCTGCCAACACCACCACCATCCCCTTCCCAAATCCAGCCCCGGCCTCGCTGAGCCGTAGTGTCCTGGATGCCGACCGCTCACCCATCCATCCACACCTGTTATGTGTTTTCAGGCTCATTCCAATGCTTCCTCTTCTGTGAAGGCTTCCTTTTGTATTCTCCTATCCCCACCCCTATTGCAGCTCATTTCTATCATTACTTCTTTTTTGATTTTTCTTCCTTCCTTCCTTCCTTGCTGTGTTGGGTCTTCACTGCTGTGCACGGGCTTTCTCTAGTTGCAGCGAGCGAGGGCTACTCTTCGTTTCAGTGTGCGGGCTTCTCATTGCGGTGGCTTCTCTTGTTGCAGAGCACAGGACCTAGGGGCGCGGGCTCAGTAGTTGTGGCTCACGGGCTTAGTTGCTCCACGGCATGTGGGATCTTCCTGGACCAGGGATCAAACCCATGTCCCCTCCATTGGCAGGCGGATTCTTAACCACTGCACCACCAGGGAAGCCCCCTTTTTTGATTTCTAAGCTCTATCAGCACAATTCCATGGTTGTCTCTCCAGACTGAGGTTGAGCGTACCTTAACTCTATTTGGACGCCATTACCATTACTGAGCTCTCAAAAAATGTCTGTCTTGACTTGTGATTGCCAAAGGGGAGGGGGTGGGAGAGGGGTGGACTGGGAATTTGGGATTAGCAGACACGAACTATTAAATATAGGATGGATAAACAACAAGGTCCTACTGTATAGCAAAGGGAACTATATTCAATATCCTATGATAAACCATAATGGGAAAGAATATGAAAAAGAATGTATATATACATACACACATATATATATATGTATAACTGAGTCATTTTGCTGTACAGCAGAAATTAACACAACATTCTAAATCAACTATACTCGGGACTTCCCTGTGGTGCAGTGGTTAAGAATCTGCCTGCCAATGCAGCGGACACGGGTTCCAGCCCTGCTCCAGGAAGATCCCACATGCCACGGAGCAACTAAGCCTGTGAGCCACAACTACTGAGCCCGCGAGCCACAGCTACTGAGCCCGCACGCGCCTAGAGCCCGGGCTCTGCAACGAGAAGCCACTGCAGTGAGAAGCCTGTGCACAGCAACGAAGAGTAGCCTTTGCTCGCCTCAACTAGAGAAAGCCCGCGAGCAGCAACGAAGACCTAACGCAGCTGAAAAGATAAAAAAATAAAATAAATAAATCAACTATACTCGAATAAAATATATTTTTTAATGTCTCTTTTGAAGAAAGGAAGGAAGGAAAGACTAGAAGGATGGAGGGAGGGGAAAAGGGAGGGAGGGAAGAACGAAGGAAGGGAGGAAGGAAGGAATATATGAGAGAATTCACTTTTATTCTCAGTTCCGAGCCTGACAAAAATGTGTTGGCTATGGAAGAACAGGAATCAGAGGCCCAGGCTGGAGTCTGAACTCTACAACTGACCAACTGTGGACCATGAACAAGCCAGTTAACCCCTCTTCCTGATTCCTTCCACTCTGCAAATGTCCGTGATCCTCAAGCCAGGAGTTTCAAATCATAATAAACAGTATGTTAGTGATCTCATTTCTCTATTTCCACCATCTTTCATTCGGTCTCCACTCATGTGAATAGAGACTGATGCAAAACATATTTCTTTTCATTTCTACCCTCTGAAATGTAAAACTGAGACAGAGAGGGAGAGAAACAAGGGATGCTGAATTCTTTCTACACGATACAATAAAGTTAAATAATATGGGTTTTTACTGTCCTACAAGGGAGCCAGATCAATAGCTTGGTTGGCAACTCCACACTGGCCCCCTCTCTCTCTCCACAAGGGCAGCGAGATGCGTACATTCTCAAGGGCAAACTGGCCAACCAGCCCACATCAGTCATTCTCTTTAATGAGGCTCCTCCATCAGACCCCGTTCTCTTGTAACAATTCATTTTATTAAATGGCCGCAGCTGCAATTAGGAGTGGGTGAATCCAGGCATGTGTTTGGGTTCGAGATGTGTCTTGTGTGATGTTTCAAATACTTTGGGTTTGGCAAAAGCCAAGACACATTCCGTCAAGTTCTTTTTCCCCTTCGTTTTTTAAGCCCGTGTGGATTCGAGAGAAATGTGGTCCATCTGATTCTCATTCGTTTTCGCCTAACTCAACAAAAAGTTGTCTCGGAAGAGCTAGAAAAGGTCCAAGTAGCAAATCCAGCCTCTTTCACCAAAGCCTTCTTACAATCTCTGTCTCTCCACCCCATCATTTTGACATTCTCCAAGCAGGCCAAGCATTTTCATTTCTTTGTGCTGTTGCACTTGCTCCCTGAGCCTGGAATGTGCTTCCCATTTACCCCCTCCTCTGCCCATTGATTCCTGCTCCCCAAGCCCAGTCCAAAGATGGTCTCCTTCATGAAGGTTTTCTCCACCATCCAACTTGCAAATAATCACGCGGTCCTCTGAGCTCCTGCAGGACTTCACCTGGAGCCCTAACTAGCCCTCTATTCGGTTCTGCTTTGTGTTACATTTGGTTGTTGAACCAGGTAAGTCAAACCCTCACTGCTGTCCACCTGGGTGTGAAGCCCTTGACCTTAATTAAAGGCCTTCACAAAGAATGGCAGACAAAAACTGGCATTTGTGGGAAAGCTGTTGCCAAAAACATTAATTATTGTGTCTATCAATGTCCCTAGGTGGGCTTCCAGGTGAGAAGTGAACTTGAGGCTTGAGGACCGGAAATAACAATGGGCTTTTTCCTCTACGATAATGAGAGCTATGAAATTCAGCTTGTTCTCTTTTTCTCTCGGCTGCCAGGAAGCTAAGAAGCGGATCTGATGTTCAGTCCTAGCAACCGTATCACATGCCAGTTTCCTTCTTTTTTTCGTGGACTTGGTTTTCTATGTCTACAATATTAGCGTATAAAGGAAAAGAAAATCAGGCGTTCATTGTGAGTCACTTCAAAGTCTCTGTAGAGTGGCTAAGCAAAAGCAAAAGTAATAAGGAGCTATTCGTGATGATTTCACCTGCAGAATAGATCTAGGATTTAGGAAAAGGTTTTGTTTTTAGTCTTAGGGTTTTCATAAGATATTTGAATCTTTTACCAGGTCCAGTACTAGTTAATACAAAATCAGTTTTTTAACTTAAAAATTAATATTTAATTGTTAAAAACAGAACTGTTTACAACTCTGACTTCCCCCGGAACACAGCCCATGTCATTCACATTCTTCTCTGAATCCTCCTTCATATGGTAGAACACGCTGTACATAACTGGCATTCGTCAAATATCTATTAAATGGATGAGGAAAAAGTTCTCCCAGGTGAATTTAGAAGCCAAAGAAGGAGCTGCGGGCTCTGCATCTCTAGACACTCCTGGGTTCAAAGCCCAGCTCTGGCTGACCACGCAGCCCTGAAATGGGCAGTTACTTGGATACATCTGAATCCCAGTTTCTTCATCCATAAAATGAGGCTTTAACCACTTCTCTTTCAGGGTTATTTTGAGGATTAATTCAGACATGAGATGCCTAACACTGAAAATTCCCTTCCTTTTAGTTACATGCGCTCGTGGGCAGAAAAAAACATGGTATTTTAAAATTTTATTTATTTATTTATTTGTTTTGGCCACGCCGTGCGGCTTGCGGGATCTTAGTTCCCCGACCAGGGACTGAACATGCACCCTGCAGTGAAATTGCTAAGTCCTAACCACTGGGCCACCAGGGAATTCCCCATTGTATGTTTTAAACAGGCAACTCACCACCAGAAGCTGCACTGCTGGGGAACACAGGAGGAGGTATGTGGGCGAATGTCATTAGCTGGATAATGCATGCTCTTCAGAACCACAGAAATGGAAAAATCTTAGACACAAAAGAGAATCCAAGCCCATAGGCTTCTTCCAAAGGAGGCAGTGGCCCTTGCTAGTCATAGAAATCAGCAGTTTAGACAGAAGGGATTCTGCTCAATCACTAAATGTGAGACATGAGTGATAGAAGAAATAAGTAAACTTTTTGTTTTTAACATCTAAATTGCCCTGATAAACAACAAGGTCCTACTGTATAGTATAGGGAACTATATTGAATATCCTGTGATAAACCATAATGGAAAAGGATATGAAAGAGAATATATATATATATGTATAACTGAATCACTTTGCTGTACAGTAGAAACTAACACAACATTGTAAATCAACTATACTTCAATAAAATAATTTTTTTTAAATACAAAAAAAGAAAGAAAGAAATTGCCCTAGAATTGTTGTGGAATGGTTTTCATCAAGACGGAATACAAGTACCACTGACAGGACTCAAGGTGATTTTATATGGCATATGGAGAAACATTTATTATTTTAATCATTATGCATTATACGATGTGTTATAAAACATTGAGCTAGCACAGCCAAACTGTGATATTGCACAAATTATTATGAAGTGTACTTTAAAGTTTAAAAAATTTTTTTAAATGAGTGGATTTAAAGAAAAAGTGATCATATCATGACTGGTAGAACCTATCTATGCCCAAAAAATTTAACATAGTTCTAGAATTACTGGAAGTATAGAAAATACAACTTTAACCTGCGGGTCGTGAGCAACTGTTTGATTTAAGGGCAGTCATGACACTGGGCCCCTCATTTGTCCACAGATGGCTTTCCAAAGATTCCCAATCCCATCTACACACTCTACTTCGGCCCCACTGGATTTCACACCAGTCCACCTACACACCCTGTGTTCTCCCACCTCCATGCCTTGTTTTGCCTAGACGCACCTTGTCTTCTCTCTCTGCCAGGCCAACCTCAAGCAGAATCAATCTCTCTCTCCTCTGGTCTCCTGCACAGTCTTGTGAACAATGCTTGCCATTATGACCTCGGCACCTTGTGTTACAATTTCTTTCAGGGGTGGTCCTAGACAATGCCTTGGGTTTTTTAAATTATTTTTTTCTTTATTGAAATATAGCTGATGTGCCACATTATGTCACTTTCCGGCGTACTACGTGGTGATTTGACATTTGCATACATTATGAAATGATCGCCACAATAAGTCTAGTAACCATCTGTCCCCATACAAAGTTATCACAGCAGTACTGACTGTATTCCTTATGCTGTATATTACATCCCTGTGGCTTACTTATTTCATAACTGGAGGTTTGTCCCTCTTAATCCCCTTCACCTATTTTCCCCAGCACCCCCTCCTATTCTCTGTATCTATGAGTCTTTTTGTTTTGTGTTTTAGATTCCACATAGGCAGTATCTTGTTTGTCTACGTGCCCCAAGTCCCTAGCCTAGACCATTAAACAACTTTAAAACATTAATAACTTAGAAATACCATTGAGGCATGCTAGGTTTAGAAATTTAAAGGCGTAAATACTTGTCTTAATCATCGGGGATCATAGGCCACAAGGAGAACATGACTTTCCTCTCCCCACTGCACTCCTTGTACACCCCAACTAGGCGAGTTCCCCTTTTATAAGCTTCCCTGCCCAGTGCCTTCTCTTTCATAGCAGTGTTTGCAGTTTGCTATTATTTTTTGTGATTATTTGTTTAATGTCTTCTCCCGGCAACAGACTGTAAGCTTCCTGTGGGCAGGATCACATCTGCCTGTGTTCACCATTGGCCTTTCAATCAATGCTCAGCACTGAGCCAGACACATAGCTAAATAGCAGTCGTACGAATGAATGAATGAGCTTTTCTCCCTACACACACACACACACACACACACACACACACACACACACACACGGGCTTCTAGCACCTACACTGTTGTATAGATCACTGAGTAGGCAGATGGTTGACACAGACCAGTGTAAACTCTCCTGTTTGTTTTTCAGACAGATTACAGCGGAAACATGCTGCTTGCCCACTAGAAGGGGGGAAATTCAAAATGGTACACGGAGCATTCTCACTCACGGGGCTCCATGAGGGCTTCACAAACACCAGGGAGCCAAAATAAACGTGTCAAAAGTCTACTCCAGCAAAAGAGAATTGACCGTGTCCTTTCAAGAATTTTCCCAGCCAGCAAGAATAAAAAGACTTTGAAGAGGACTCAGGAAACCAGGGAGTATATTATCTGTGCCGACAGCTTCTCAGAACTGGGAGGACACTGGGACCACAGAAAGAAAGAAGAAGGAAGAATTGGTGTCCTACTAAAAGGAAGGCAAAGCCACTCTAAAAATTGCTTTTGTCTAGCCAGACAACAGATTTTCTAAAAGGATCAAAGCTACTTTACCAGCTCAGTTTTCAGCAGAGTTGCAGGGAGGGTGAAGAAGAAGAAATGTCTCAGCCTTGAGAGCTAGCAGATTTGTTGCTTTTTCCCTTTCTTACTTGAGAATATCTAGGCTGATGCCGTCCAAAGTCAAGAATGGACCCAACCATCCAGATTAATCCTGGTACTTTGGAGCCACAAGGGACTGGCTCCACTCCCTCCTTCATGTGAGAGATGAAGAGTCCGATGTACAGACAGAGCCAGTGACTGACCCCAGCTCACGCGAGTGTGAACTAGAGGCCAGACTGCCCAGTTTCATGGTCAGGCTCACGTCCCTGCCCACCCTGCTCTGTGGCTGCCCCAGACCAAACACCAAGCCTCTTCCTGCCCCCAGCCCGCGTGCCAAACAAAGGTGATGGGCTGCAAGCTTTGCTTTCAGATCAGCCAGTTGAGGGCCATGTTTTAGCTCATCCGTGGTCTTTATCAAAGTGGTTTTTCTATCCCGCGGGCATCCCTGAGGCATCCGCACCCAGTGCCACCTTGCAAACAAGCAGTGAGCCTCTTGGTACTATCTTTTCTTAAATATCTACTAGTTTCAGGCAACCTAAACTAATCAGGTCCCAGTGGTCTGGAATACCAGACGACATACTTTGACTGGTCCCGGAACTCCTTGAGGGCAAGAACCATTTTTTACTTACTGGTGCAGCTGCAATGCCAAAGCTAGCGTCTGGCTCACGGCAGGATGGCAAAATGGGAGGATGTCCAAAAATTGCACAGAATCTGAAATTGAAGCCAGAAAGAATTGTGTTAGAATCCTTGGCCAGAAGCTTACAAAGATGCCCGACCTCTGTGGGCTTCAATCTTCTTATCTGTAAACTAATACAAATACCAACTACCTAACAGAATTGCTACAAGGACAGAAGATGATCTGCGTAGAGCGTCGAGAACACGGGATGCTCCATCAGTAGCCCTTACAATGACGTCCTTCATCAATGTAGATGCAAGGAAAAGATGAAGTAAGGCAAATTTTTGTTTTTCGGCTGCGCTGTGCGGCATGCGGGATCTTAGTTCCCCAACCAGGGATGGAACCCATGCCCCCTGCACCGGGAGTGTGGAGTCTTAACCACTGGACTGCCAGGGAAGACCCGTACGACAAATTTTTAAATTGGTTCTTTTCTAGACGCAAGAAATAAAGAAAAAGAAACAACAAATGCAATTACCCAGCCTGTGAGTGGTCAGACTTTCCTCTGCTATTTATTGTCAGAGCTTAGGGCCCTGCTTTAAAGCCAGCCTTGCCTTATCCCAGCTTCTGCTTCATCTCCCACTGAAGTCATAACGCTGGGCTCGCTCTCTATTGACACAGAGAGCCTGTGAGTCACAAATTCAACAGGATGACTTTGCTGCAGTGTGATTGACTGGAAAATGTTCCCTCATCTGAAAAACTTTTTTTCAAGCAAATGGACATGCTTATTTTTGCAACATGGAGCGCAAGCTCTGTGTTTATTTGACGTTGGTCTCTGTGACATTCCAGCTTGGCAAGGGAGGGCTCACGACGTTCACGACCTGCCTTGCAAAGTGACATATATTTTTCCCTCTCCTTCTTCCTTGCTGCCGACTGTTATATCTAAAGCAAACAGTCGCAGCACAATAGTTAGACTGCACTTCAATTTGGTGTTTACTTGACATTTACATACAGGCCATGCTGGACAGCTCAGTCATTCCAGTACGGGGGCCCGGCCAGCAAGCACTGGATTCCACTTGTGCTCAACCCCAAGCAACACAATCCTGAACCAGCTAGATGATGTCTTGAGAAGTGCTTGCGCGGCTGGGTTTTACTCTTATGCCTGAATTAGTGTATATTAGGGGAAGAGGTGTCAGAAGGTCCTCAGCCATCCCGGAAAACATATCCTTGATCCAGGCAGGGCAGATGGGTCTTGCTAATACCACCCCTCCTCCCTTTAAGACCAGCACACACACTGTCTCCTCATTCACTCTAAGACAGATCTAATCTAGTCCCCGGTGCGAAATCTCCTCAGGACTGGGCACACATTACTCATTTGATTAACTTCATCTCCAGTTCATCCATTTCCTCCTCTGTATAATGGAATGAATGATACCTACATCACAGGATTATTGAGGGCACACATAGGCAAAGTACCTGAGGCAGGCTGAAGTGCTTAGAAGGTGCACTGAAAATGTTGGTTCCCATCCCCTCCTGAGGTCCGTGCTTCTGGTTGCCGGAGGGAAAGGGGCTCAGGGAAGGGCAAGTTATGGGGGTTCCTGTCAGTGCAGTTTGATGCAGGGAGGGAGGCTGGGACTTGACTGGGAGCCAAGACACGTGTTCTATGGTCCCAACTCTGCCAGTGTGTGTCATGGGCAGTCACCTCTCCTCCCTAGGCCTCTGATTCCATACGTGCAAAGTGGAAGCCTCTGGTTACATTCAAACATTGTCCCATTTCCACACCCGCAAAATCTGGAGGCGGTCCAAACAAACTGCTCTACAAGGTTGACGAGCCCCTAAAGCTGATATATGGAGACGCCAGTATTTCAAAGGAGTAGCAGGGAACTATACTCAATATTTTGTAATAACCTATAATGAAAAAGAATATATATATATATACATATATATAATACTGAATCACTTTGCTGTATACCTGAAACTGACACAACACTGTAAATCAACTATACTTCAATTAAAAATAAAAACAAATGAACTTATTTACAAAACAGAAACAGACTCACAGACTTCAAAAACAAACTTATGGTTACCAAAGGGGAAAGTGGGGGGGAGGGATAAATTAGGAGTTTGGGATTAACAGATACACACTACTGTATATAAACTAGATAACCAACAAGGACCTACTGTATAGCACAGGGAACCCTACTCAGTATTCTGTAATAACCTACATGGGAGAAGAATCTGAAAAAGAGTGGATATATGTATATGTATAGCTGAATCACTTTGCTGTACACCTGAAACTAACACAACATTGTAAATCAACTATACTCCAATATAAAATAAACATTAAATTAAAAAAACAAACAAAAAACATAATACATACATACATACATAAAGGAGCAGCAAGAGAATAAGATGCTAACACTCAGCGCTGGGCAGCATGTAATACCTTCACACCTGGCTAATGTGAATGGAAATGCTGATGGGAATGTAAATTGATGGGAATGTAAATTTTCTGAGGAGCAATTTGATAACGGGCGCTAATGTTAACCTAGTAAAACAATCTGTATAAATTGAGCCTAAGGAAATAAGCGAATACATCTAAGGGTGCACAAGGAAGTTCTGGAATAGTGAAAAATTGGAAACAATCTACATGACCATCGAAGGGAGACTGATTAAATACCACTATTAGGAACTACTAGGGTGTGTTTAAAAAATAAGGTATATCTATGCATTAACATGTACAGCTGTCTGTGGTACAGTGCTGAGAGAAAATAAAAGCAAATTTACAAAGCTGTGTTCAAATGATAATTGGTATTTAAAAAATAAATTTTAATATTTCTATAGATGCATAAAAATCCTGAAAATTTGTACACCAAACTGCTAATCATAGTCATATCTGGATTAGCAGTATGTGGGTTCATTTTTCTTGGAACCACATTTATTGATTGATTTTTTAAGTAAGCAAGCATTAATTTTTTTATACATTTATTTATTTATTTTTGGCTGCGTTGGGTCTTCGTTGCTGCACGCGGGCTTTCTCTAGTTGCGGTAAGCAGGGTCTACACTTTGTTGCAGTGCACGGGCTTCTCACTGCGGTGGCTTCTTTTGTTGCGGAGCATGGGCTCTAAGCGCACGGGCTTCAGTAGTTGTGGCGTGCGGGCTCAGTAGTTGTGGCTCGTGGGTTCTAGAGCTCAGGTTCAGTAGTTGTGGCTCATGGGCTTAGTTGCTCCGCGGCATGTGGGATCTTCCCGGACCAGGGCTTGAATCCGTGTTCCCTGCATTGGCAGGCAGATTCTCAACTTGCAGGGAAGTCCTGCAAGCGTTAATTTTTGAAATCAGAAAAAACAAAACTTTTAAAAAATAAAAGGGGCAAAGGATTTTTTATTAAACATAGTGTATTCAACAAAAGTGTTTTCTGATGCTCCTTCTGATGCCCCGTTCAGATGACAGTAAAGGAACTGAAAAGGCAAAACCTACCAGGACAAAGAGAATGGGAGCTGGGAAGCAATGGACATATAGACACAAACTTAGATCAGAGGAAGTGAAAAACTAGGCACACTGATTCCAAGGTGCAGGACCCTTGGAAGGCTCAGGATGTGGAGACACCAAGTTACTCAGAAAGTAAGGTGCATGTGGGGATGGAAACAGGACTATTGATTGAAAGCCTATATAAGTAGCTATCGGAAAATCCATTAATCTATCCATCCATCCACCCACCTACCCACTAATCCATCCATTCATCCATCCAAGTAGTCAGGCCCTAAGATTCCCCCGCTACCCGATGACTACTTTTCCCCCAACTTGAGAAGAAGATTAGAGCTTTATTCACTGAGGAAACTGATCTAAGAACTCTGGAGGGAAGCCGGCACAGCTGAGGACAGGAGCAAACAAGGATGACAAAAGGTCAGGCCAAATAAGGAGAAGTGATGCCACAGGCCTCTTTCCCCACGTGGGCTCCAAGAACACTGGCTGCCTCACTTACTTAGCTGCACAATCCTGGGCTAGTCAGTTTTTTTTTAAACTGTAAAATGGGGTTCACTTGTTAAACAAATATGTATTGAGCACCTACTATGGGCCGGCAAACTGCATTACGTTTTGGAATAAGAATAAGTCAGCCAGGGCCCTTGTCCCTTGAAGCCTGCATTCTAGCGCATCAGTGGCAGTGCCAACCTCAGAAAGTGCTCAGCGCAGTATCTGGTACCGTGTCTGATAGTCGTGATGTTAATTATTACTTTGAATGTCCCCGCTCCTTCTGATTCCTGCAGGGAGAACACGGCAGACCCTTCCAGTACTCCCAGGAGAGACAAGCTTAGAACTTTGCCAAGAGTGTTTACCAGTATATAACTCTCCAGTGGTGAATTTGACTTTGAAACTCCCCGCTGTCCAACCTAAATCTGGACTGGCTTATGAAGGGTCAAGGTCACTGGCTTTCTAGATCGGACACAGCCCAAAAAAGGCCTTTGCAAGTCATGGCACGGATCCAAGAAGTGTGATTCCCAAGTTAATTTATACCTGGCCCTACTTAAAACAGTGTCTTTGTGAGGTTTTAGGTGAGCTTGGTCCTTAGTTGTTGCATCTGCCGTGATGCTGGGATATCCGGTATAGGGGAGTGGGTAGAATTTTGGGAAAAAGCATTTTGGTCTTCAAACCAAGATACTGCATCATCTCCCAGTGTTGGGTACAACAGAACCAATTTCAAACTTCTCAAATGGGGATAACTATGTCAGGTTTCATTGCTAGAGTGCAGAAGCTAACACTGATGGTGCCTTTCACACCCAATGTCTCAGTGCTCACAACAACTTTGTGAGGCAGGTACACTCATAGCCCCATTCCACAGACAAGGAAAGTAGAGGGCAGCTAGATGACATGCCCAAGTTCATCCAACTGGTAAGAGGCAGCACAGGGCCTGGAATCCAAATTCTTGGGTGGCCGTCCCAGCCATCTCCCCCTGCGTGTCTGCACTTTCATCCCAAACTTTTCCTTCATCCCCCATAAGCCAATGAATTCTGTCTGCCAAGACCTCTCCTTCACTGAGTTGAAGCAAGAGGGGGCAAAGAATCAAACTCAGATAATGACACTCTAATCCACACTCACACAGACCAAAGATACTCTTGCCTTTAAAGAAACCCAAAAGAGTCTCTATGTTAATGGAAAACCGAGTTTGCTGAATGAAACACAGAACGTTGAAATTCAACAGTTCAGTGTTTCCCATAAACACTTGACTCTGAAAGCTTTGTTGGGTAAGTGCAGCAATCCGAAAAATTCATCAGTAACTGACAACATAGACTGAGGGAGTCTCTGCACAGATTACCTTGTTGAATCTCTATTATGATGCTGGAAATTCCTCTAAGATTAGGTAACTATTCTAGGGCTTTCTCTTTCAAGAAGCTTCTGATCGTCCCTTGATAGAAGAAAAGCCTGTGTCTACATTTGAGCTAGCAACTTTGAAAAATACATCAAGCACAATGTGAGATATTTGAGGGCTGCCAGAAATTTATTCTGACCTTTTTTTTTCAACACGGACACTGGCCATCCTCCCAGCACTCTTCCCACCAGCCAGTATATTAAAATTGATTAACAAACACAATGCTTGTGAGAAAGAGTGAACCGCAGGATAATCAAATGCATTGTTATTATTTTTTAAAACATCATTTCCTTGGCCAGGAGTACATAATGTCAAATTGGCAAAAATAACCTATCCTCTTGTCTGGCCCACAAACTGGGAAGAAAATTAAACACAGAATTGTTTTTTTCTTGTTTGCATTTCTCAGGGTGTGAAACACTCATTTTCAAACGCTCAGAATCCCTACACTTCCCATAGTGCAAAAATTTGACTTCCATTCTGACTTAAACCAGGGAACCATGTTTTCCTCAGAAGGGTGACATTGTACTGGTCTAAGAATATGAGGTGCAGAAACTTTATTTTCCTTCAGTTTTACTGAGATACAACTGCCATGCAGCCCATGGAGGCTTTTAAATTAAGGAGATAGAATCTTCCAGAGTACAATAGTGTTTTGCTTCTCTTTTCAATGCTAATTTTCCCTGGGGAAATTCTTTACCAGGCCAGGAAAAGTTGGTGAACCAAGTCAAGGAGAAAATTCCAGGAACAGGTTTCTCTGCTGATTTGCCTTCTTTGACGATTCATTTACTTTAAAAGCTAGATTTCTTTTCAAAAGCGTATAGTATCAGGATTCTTCTTGGGGCCTTGAAAACAATCATAGTTGATAAAAGATGGTAAATGTTAGACCCTAGTAATTTGTTAAGATAAATATTACTATTATGTATCTTACTCTTAAAAGATATTACGCTGTACTTAGACATTTAAAAATAAACAATCTAAAAAGAGATTTTGGTTTTTGTTTGTTTGTATCCTCTTAACATCTCAGAACAAGCTGAGGACACTGAAAAGCCCGAATTTAACATATTGCTGTCAGAATAGTTCAAGTCTTTAAGATAATCCCATTAGGTGTAGAATTTCTTTTTAAATAGCTTAAAGAATGAATGGGCCTCACGTTTTTGGGCTAAGAATGTAGCTTAAGTGATCAAACCTAAAGGTTCATGAAAAAGATTTTAATTAAATTTCTGAGAACTGATTTTTTAACGTCTGCGATTCATTCTCTGCTCTAAAAACTTCAAAACCCAATGTTTGGGTTTTGAAAGGCAATGGATTTGGCTCCAGAAAAGAGTGGACACTTTCTCGGTCTGGTTTTGGTTTGGCTTTGGGTTATTTTTGTTTGTGTTTTCTAGTTTGTTTTATTACAATGCCTTGGCCTGGGCTGTTCCCTGGCTTTTTGTCCAACTGTTTTGAGAGAACAGAATTATGAAGGACTTTCTTTTCTGTCTCCTTCATAGAATTTTTCAAAGAAGAGAAGTGGGTGGAAGAAGAGAAGGGACTGGAAAGCAGAGGAACGAGCCAGTGAACTCTCCACCAGAGACAGACGTTACTGACAAGATAAGGGCGGGGCTCAGGGCAGGGCTCCCAGATGAATCCTTTTACCCAGGCAGCTTTGCTGGCCCCCTTCATGCTACAATGTATACTCGCTGGGCATTTGTCCTAAAGACGCCCCAGTGGAACAGCAGCCACAAACAAGTAGGCAGATAATTGCAGTCCGCTGGGTAAGTAGCATAGAGCGAGTGGCCACATGGCTTTATTAGAGCTCAGAGGAAAGAGGAGGAATCTAGACAGGGACTAACAGACCAAGGGACTATTAAGACAGGCTCAGGAGTTTGAGGCTGCTGAGAGCCCGAGGGGAGAAAAGGCATTTCAGATGAGAAAACAGAGGAGGAAAATGCACATTGTGTATTCAGAGACTTGAGAGAGCATCCAGTTAAAGTTGAGGGAGGGTGGGATCAGAGTCTGGAGATGATCCTGTTAGTCTGTCTAGAGCCAGAGTAGGAAGAGTTTGGTATACCAGCCTAAGGAGTTTGGTTTTGCTCCTTTAGGCAAAGGGGAGCTGATGGAGGGCAGCTGGGCAGAAACGGAACTGGTGGTGATCTGAACAAACTCGATTAGATCTGGCAGGGAAATTCCAGGTCGACTATGATTTTTTTTAATTTTTATTTTTGTCTTTTGGCCACGCGGCATGTGGGATACCTTAGTTCCCTGACCAGGGATCCAACCCGAGCCCCCTGCAGTGGAAGCACGGAGTCTTAACCACTGGACCACCAGGGAAGTCCCTCCAGGGGGACTATGGGGGAGGTGGAAGAAGAGGACAACAGTTGGGAGGCTTACAGCAGTAATTAGAAGTGATAAATGAGGAGGGCTTGAACCAAGACAGCCCAACTTGATCGTAGGAGAAGGATAACAGAGATATTTAAGAATAGAAGTGGTTGAACTCTGTGGATGACTGGATGCCCAGGTCAAAGAAAATGAGGCAGGAGTGGAGGGGTATCTAGGTTTCTAGCTTGGGAAGCTGGGGAAGGGTGATGAAATATGGTGGGGAAAATTATGGTACGCGTCTGAGTGGATTGAGGTTCTTGACCCAAAGGGGGATTAATGAGCACACAGCTGAGAGCTGAAAGGGAGGTCCTGCACTAAACACCTTACTTGGATAATCCCATTTATAGTCCTCATTATTTTAAGCAGTAGATACTATTAATATCCCCATTTTGTAGAAGAGAAAACAGGGAAAGTGAAGTCAAGGAACTTGCCTAGCTAGAAAGCAGCAGAGCCAGAACACAAACCCAGGAAATCTAGTGTTACAGCCCACTTTCTTAACCTCTGCACAGGACTGAGGTGGAAAAGAGGCTGAGAGTTTACCAGGACATGGGAGTCACTCAGAGGCTGAGAAAAGCTTTGCCACCTTGAGAAAGTTGCAAGACCCTCTCCCAGTTATTTATCCGCAGGGATTTCATTTCAAAGCAATGGTTACTTAAAAGCATCTCTTGCTTTCACCTTCTGAAAAAGCAGCTTTTCCTGAGTTCTGTGGCCTTTATGCACAGACACCAGGCCAGGGTGCTGCCAGGTACCCAGATCCAGTATCCGATTCTGGCTGCGGAGTCCTTCCCTTGAAACACTATGTCGCCTCTTCAACCTATCACACCCCCCCATGGCTCCACATTAACTCCTTGGCACTAAATGGTTTCCATCACATCTTCTGCCAACTAATGCAATTTGTGCTGGAAAAAAAAAATCTATTTTATAACTCCAAGGACATTATATAATCAACTTCCGTACCACAAAACTTGTAGTATCAGTTTGCTGAAATAAAGTCACAAGTATTTAATTCTCCTTGAAAGGGTGTCTTCCACTATTATTTCAGAGTGCAATTTAGTCATCAAATGTATACTCAGCCTCATGTTTATAAATTATACAGGGCAGGGATTTAACTCTTCTGGACCTACCTGTTCTGAGGAGGAGAGGGAGGGTCATAACCCTGATGTCACACCAGGCACCAGCCTTGAAAGGAGATGATTTGTGAACTTGAAGTTCCTTACCTCTTTTAGAAATGTGGAGCAGATCTACAGATTTCCCTTTATGATGCAATCAGGAATAACCAGAAAGTTGCCTGCCACAAAGAGGCACTGGCTTCCCTCCTCCAGAAAGCTGTTTGGAAACTACAAGTTGGTCTTTTTAATTGAGCTTCAGAATCTTCTCTTGATTATATGACACAATAATAGTGGTTTTCCAATTCATCTGTGTAATATTGTTTTTTCATTGTGGTGGTTACTTTTGTCGAAGGGGAAGGGCTACTGCCTTAGATAAATGGGAGAAAAGCACTGGCTACCTAAATAGAGAAGGGCTACTGCCTTAGATAAATGGGAGAAAAGCACTGGCTACCTAAATAGAAAATTCCAAGTCCTGACAAACATTTACATCATGAAGGTGATGGCTGCCAATCAAGGCTTATGCAAGTTCAATGCAGTTTAGGAACCTTGGCCTTGATGGTAAAGTGGATAACTTCTCCATGCAATCCTCAAGTCCTAGTATCCCAAGAAATGTCTGCCATCACAATGAAAGGAACAGCGGGAGGAAGTAGCAGGTATCTTTCTTTCTTGGTTCCTCCTTTTGAAAAGGGCAGTATTTTCAGAGTTAAAGTAACTGGCTGGCTCCTATGGGGTGGGGTTGAAACCCTCTAGGCCGCGGGAGGAGGTTCGGGGGGGAGTTCCTGCCAAAGCATGCCCTTCCCCCAGCGGCAGGATCTCGCAGCCATTGGCCAAAGCCGGGCTGGAGGATGGAAGTCATCCTCAAGGGCTTCCAACTCTCCGGACTGAGCGGGATTCCTGGCCTTGGCATAAAGGGTCGAGTGGATTCATTCGGGGAGCGATGCATTCCAAGAATGCTTCTGTGGTTGGCAAGGAGTGGAAAAATCAAGGATAACAAATATTCTGAGGAAACCTAATAGGTACCAGGATCGCAGGACTCAAAACAAACAAGGTGACAACGACTTAAAGTACGAGGTAACAGGATCTCGATGAGGGTGAGCACACACTGCCCAGGGCAGCGGCTTCGATCCTTTTCCCGGCCCGCCTCCTACCTTTTCTCTCCTGGGCTGACACCCGGACGGGACCGGCCGCGTTTACTGACAAGGGGGCTTGGTGGAAAGGGCGGGCGGAGCCCTGTGCTCGCCTGAATCCAAACAAAACACCTCGCAAGCCTACGTTTAGAAAGCGATACCGAACACCACACTCACGTTTAAAAAAAAAAAACAAAAAAAAAAACAGCGCTGTTCGCAGAGAAGATGAGGACGAAAACATTTCCCGGCTGGAAAATTACTGATCACAAACTAAGGGGGAGTGGGGGAGGGGAGGCAGTTAGAAGACTGAAATAACGACCGCCGTTTCCTCTTCTCTGCCCTGTGGGCAGGCACGGCTGCCGCGAGCTCCGTGCGCCCTTTTCGGGAATCGGGGTCCCAGCGCACCGTTCCACTTTTTGGCACGGGGACACTTTCCAGCTAAGTCCCTTTCGGTGGGTTTGACCGCTCAGAGCCTAAGCCAAGGGAGAGTTGCCGTTTGACCTTTACCTCGCCATTTCACATCTCTCTGACTCAGTTTTCTCATCCATAAAATGGAAAGGAGAGTTCCGTGCCTTGCAAAGTGCTTTGAGATTCCAGCTTGAAAGGTGTCCCCACGCCTCACGCCCTTCTCCTCTCCCCCACCTCACAAAGTGACTCTTGAGCCCTTTCACTGCCTCGCTCGCTCCTTCAAATATCAAAACTGTAGCTCCATTTCCAATTCCGGCCTCTTTCCGCCCTTTCCAGGCGGGGAACACCCCTCCTCCGGCCTTCTCAGGCTCCCGGTCCCAGCCACGCAGCGCTGGGCACCCGCCTCTTCTCTGTTCCCCCACCCCCATCCGGCAGAAGAGCCCGCGAAGAACCGTGCAAGGCAAGGCCAAACGCCCGCACTGGAGCTCGGGCCCTAGAGCCGCGGTCCTGAGTGCGTATAAGAGGGACCCGGGCTGAAGGAGTCACGCGGATAATCGCGCTCTTCTCTAGAGCGCAGACAGCTCGACAAGCGCGTCCCGGGACTGGGGTGGGGGGCGCGTTACCGTCCCCCTTTGCCCCTACCGGCCTTCTCGACCGTGAACTTCGAACCCAAGAAGCCGCCCGTGGCGACACCGACCATCCTGTTCTCGCGGCGACCGGACCCGCGCCCCGTACCCAGAACCCCACGCCGGGCCCGCTGCCGCCACCGCCGCCGGCGTCAGCGCGGCTCCTGCCCGCCAGCTGCCGGGCTGGCGTCACAGACCGCTGGGCTCCGCCCGCGTCCCTCCCTCCTCCCCGCCCCCACGTGCGCCGAGTTTGTTTATTTAGCTGCCACGGCAACGCGCGGGGGGCTGCGGGAGGGAGGAGAGAAGAAAGGGAGGGGGCGGGGCCTGGCGGCGGGCCCCTGCACACAGCGGGTAGGAGGCGGGGGGGAGGGCGGGAGCCAAGAAGTTATAAGTAAGGAGCGCGCCGGCGGGCGCCGGCAGTTCCCCGGCCCGAGAGAACGAGCGCGGCTGCGGGCGCGCGGGGAGCAGAGGCGGTGGCGGGCGGCGGCGGCACCGGGAGCCGCCAAGTGCCCCTCCCCGCCCCTCCGGCCCCCCACCCAGCCACCCGCCCGCGGCCAGCGCCCATGGCCGCGAGCGCCCCGCGCAGCCCCCCGGACTCCGCGCCCCGCGCCGCCGCCCAGTCCGCAGATCCGCGCCACCGCGGCCAGTCTCACCTGGCGGCGCCGCCCGCCAGCCACTCCGGCCACAGCCCCAGCGCCCACGGCGATAGCCGCGGCGACCGCGACAGCGGTGGCGGACGCTGCTGAGTCGAAGAGAGCGCAACCCGGCCACCGGACCTACTTTTATTCGCCTTGCTGATTGTCTATCTTTATGAGTTTACAACTTTTCTAAGAACTTTTGTATACAAAGGAACTTTTTAAAAAGACATCTCCCTTTTATATTTAATCCAAAGAAGAAGGATCTCGGGCAGTTTGGGGTTTTTGGTTTTGGCTTCGTTTCTAAGTTCCTTTTTTTCCCTCTTCGTTGACTTTGGGGTTCGGGTACCCCACTGCTTCGGACTCCCGAGGATCTTCTGGGGCCCAACATTAATGAGGTAGGTGCGGCGCGGGGCGCAGGGAGGGGTGAGGGCCGGTGGGACGCGCCAGAGTGGCAGTCGAGAGTGGCCCCTGACTCCTGCCCGTGTGCTCCCCACCCGGCCCGCAGGCAGCCACCTGGCGAGTCTGACATGGCTGTCAGCGACGCACTGCTCCCGTCCTTCTCCACGTTCGCGTCCGGCCCGGCGGGAAGGGAGAAGACACTGCGTCCAGCAGGTGCCCCGAATAACGTGAGTGTTGCTCCGGGCCTTTGGGATCCTCCGGTGGACTTCTGTGGGTGGGGTGGGGACGGGCGGAGCCCTGGGGTCACCGAGAACCACCGGACGACGGGGAGGAGTGGCCACCGCACGGGCTCCGCAGCCTTCCCGGGATGGCTTCCGCGCCCTTGTCTCAGCTGTACATGCGTGTGGTCCCGACGCTGTGGAGCCGCCGGGGGTGCACACCGGGTCCGCACATATCCCGGAGCGTGCAAGCGGCAGGGCGGGAGGTGTCTGTGTACCCAGACGCTGGCTGGGCCAGAGTGAGCTTGGCGCGTAGGCGTCCCCTTGGCGAGGGCGCACCGAGAGAGCCTCGGTGTCCCAATTCCGGGGCGGCGGGAGCGTACCCAGGATCTGGCGGGGGAGGGACCCAGGCTGGCGAGCCGCGGCGCTGGCTAACACGCAATCGGGCAGACACAACATAACATCCTCCATATCGACGCACCGCCTCTTCTCGGACCCGGGTGTGGGCCATGACTGCAGCGCTGGCACCCGTAGTCCCCGGGCGCTTCCTGCCTGCCCGGTCCCCGTGTCTAGGCGGTGTAGGCGCGGCGGGCCCACCACTACATTGGGTGGCTGTTAGGGACAGCACTGACGGTCTGTCTCGCGTCCTGTTCCCGCAGCGCTGGCGGGAGGAGCTCTCCCACATGAAGCGACTTCCCCCGGTGCTTCCCGGCCGCCCCTACGACCTGGCGGCGGCGACCGTGGCCACCGACCTGGAGAGTGGCGGAGTCGGCGCGGCTTGCGGCAGCAGCAACCCGGCTCTCTTACCCCGGAGGGAGACGGAGGAGTTCAATGATCTCCTGGACCTGGACTTTATCCTCTCCAACTCGCTGTCCCATCAGGAGTCAGTGGCCGCCACCGTGTCCTCGTCGGCATCAGCCTCATCCTCGTCCTCCCCGTCGAGCAGCGGTCCTGCCAGTGCGCCCTCCACCTGCAGTTTCAGCTATCCAATCCGGGCCGGGGGCGACCCGGGCGTGGCGCCGGGCAGCACGGGCGGCGGCCTCCTCTACGGCCGGGAGTCTGCACCCCCTCCGACAGCTCCCTTCAACCTGGCGGACATCAACGACGTGAGCCCCTCCGGCGGCTTCGTGGCCGAGCTCCTGCGGCCCGAATTGGACCCAGTGTACATTCCACCACAGCAGCCGCAGCCGCCAGGTGGCGGGCTGATGGGCAAGTTTGTGTTGAAGGCGTCGCTGAGTGCCCCTGGCAGCGAGTACGGCAGCCCGTCGGTCATCAGTGTTAGCAAAGGCAGCCCGGACGGCAGCCACCCGGTGGTGGTGGCGCCCTACAGCGGCGGGCCGCCGCGCATGTGCCCCAAGATCAAGCAAGAGGCTGTCTCTTCGTGTACCGTCGGTCGGTCCCTAGATGCCCACTTAGGCACTGGACCCCCTCTCAGCAATGGCCACCGGCCTCCTGCGCACGACTTTCCCTTGGGGCGGCAGCTCCCCAGCAGGACTACCCCGACCCTGGGTGCCGAGGAACTGCTGAGCAGCAGGGACTGTCATCCTGCCCTGCCACTACCACCGGGCTTCCATCCCCACCCGGGGCCCAACTACCCTCCCTTCCTGCCCGACCAGTTGCAGCCACAGGTCCCACCGCTCCATTACCAAGGTCAGTCCCAGGGATTCATAGTTGGGGCTGGGGAGCCCCGCCCCGGCAGGGCACACGGGATGACGCTGACCCCACCTTCTTCACCCCTAGAGCTCATGCCACCCGGTTCCTGCATGCCGGAGGAGCCCAAGCCAAAGAGGGGGAGAAGGTCGTGGCCCCGGAAAAGGACGGCCACTCACACATGTGATTACGCAGGCTGCGGCAAAACTTACACAAAGAGTTCTCATCTCAAGGCACACCTGCGAACCCACACAGGTAGGAGACCAGAAGCCGCGGAAAGGAGGGGGGCTGGTGTCCAGCCTCATCGGCTGACTACGGACACTCCTCAGGGCCTCCCTTGGGATGTGGGGCGCAGTCTATCTCCTCCATCTCCTGGATCACAGGAGAGAAAGCAAACCGGCGCCTACTATTTTGCTTAGGAGCCTTTTGCTGGGCGGATGGTATCAGTGCATGAAAATGCAGTTTTGTTAGGCCTTTGAAAGGCAGGGAGATTCCAGGCTGCATGTGGGCCTCTTCTAGCTTGAGCAAACCATTGCCCTTGTAATCAAGAAATTATACTTGGCAAAAAAAAAAAAAGAAGAAGAAAGAAAAAGAAAAGAAATTATACTTTGCAGCACAAAAGCATGGTATTTTCTTAAATCAGTTTTTTGTTTTCTAGGCTATTTTTATTGCTTTTTTTCCTTTCCCAGTCTCACCCCTCCCCCTTTCTAGTCTTAACAATTAGGTTTTATTTAAATCCCAAGGACTTAATGGTTAGGCTTGCTGAGATTCTGGTTTAAGATTGTCACCGCAGAGAATTTGTTTGTGGATGTAAGTAGGTATATAAGGCCGCTAAGGCATAGCAGTCATGAATAATGTTGGTACAGGAAAAGTAGCCTCCTGTCACTTTTTAGAACCAGTTATAGTGGGATAGGATATTACTGATTTGGACCAGGAGAGGCACTAGCAGCCATAATTTCTAAATTCACTTCCTCCACAGCGATATCTTAGCTCAAAAGAATGAAAACGTTAGTCCAACAGAAGTATAGGTTTAAGTGGTCTTTGTTCTCTGTGATAAGCTATCTAACTTCCCCTAAAAAAAAAAAGAGAGAGCAAAAAATTCCTATATTCCTGCTTTACGGTCTAAAATTTAATCTGGCCTTAAGAGGTATAAAGACCCTGGATCCTTTCGGAATGGGGTGCTTGGGGAGTTGGTTGAATGTTTGGCCTCTATGGCCAGTTCTTAATTCTTTCACAATCGCTTCCAGTGGCTTTATTTTCCTTTTCCAGGTGAGAAACCTTACCACTGTGACTGGGACGGCTGTGGGTGGAAGTTCGCCCGCTCAGATGAACTCACCAGGCACTACCGCAAACACACCGGGCACCGCCCCTTCCAGTGCCAGAAGTGCGACCGGGCATTTTCAAGGTCGGACCACCTCGCCTTACACATGAAGAGGCACTTTTAAATCCCCAAACAGTGGATATGACCCACACTGCCAGACAAGCATTCAGTATTTTTTACCTTTCACACTGTCTTCCCGGTGAGGGGAAGAACCCAGCTGGAAAGCACTACAATCATGGTCAAGTTCCCAACAAGTCAACTTGTGAACGGATAATCAGGAGACATGAGGAAACCAAATGACAAAGAACAGATGGGGTCTGTGACTGGATCTTCTATCATTCCAATTCTAAATCCAACTTGAACATATATTCCTGGACTTACAAAACGCCAAGGGGGTGACTGGAAGTTGTGGATATCAGGGTATAAATTAGATCCGTGAGTTGGGGGGGAGGGGAAGACCAGAATCCCTTGAATTGTTTCGATGCAATATAAGCATAAAGATCACCTTGTCTCCCCTTTGCCTTCTAAAAGCCATTATTACGATCTTAGAAGAAGAGGAAGAAATTCAGGTACAGAAAATGTGTTTTAACAGCCTAAACGATGGTGCTTGGTGAGTCTTGGTTCTAAAGGTACCAAATGAGGCCAAAGTTCTCAAACTGCTGCATACTTTGACAAGGAAAATCTATTTTTGTCTTCCGATCTACATTTATGACCTAAGTCAGGTAAATACACCTGGTTTACTTTAACCTTTTTATGCAGACAGTCTGTTATGCACTGTGGTTTCAGATGTGCAATAATTTGTACAATGGTTTATTCCCAAGTATGCCTTAAGCAGAACAAATGTTTTTTTCTATATAGTTCCTTGCCTTAATAAATATGTAATATAAATTTAAGCAAACTTCTATTTTGTATATTTGTAAACTACAAAGTAAAAAAATGAACATTTTGTGGAGTTTGTATTTTGCATACTCAAGGTGAGAATTAAGTTTTAAATAAACCTATAATATTTTATCTGAACACTGTTTTTCGTTTTTGTTTTTCCCCTTGAAAAGCACATAACAGAAATTGCAGTTTAAACCCACTGGGTAGGCATGTGAAAAGCACACCAAAAAGCCAACTTTATCTCGACAGATTAAAAGAAGACTTTTTAAAGACTAAACCTTACCTGGTTCAGGTTCCTCTTTCAAATGTACTTTAAAAAGTGCATGAAAGCAGTTTCCCTACCTACGAACTTCCAGGTAGAAACGGCTCAATAATTCTTCAGTTTGCTCAGTTTAATATAAGAGTAGTTATACACGTTCACATTTTAAAAGATCTTTATGGTTTGTCTTTAAAATTAAATGAAAATATAAAAATCTCTCTTTCGAGGCCTGCCCTTGCACTCAGAACAATTTATGTAACAAAAGAACCTCCCCACAGTGGAAAACCCCAAAGAACATGGTTCCACAGTGCCCTCCTGAGGATTAAAGGATTCACTTATGCTTTGTGTAACAGATACATTACTTTTAGTTATAGCCCCCAAAGAGGGCAGAACCAAAGTTTCTTGACAGATTTTTAAAACTTCGTCAGTCCTCTGAAGATAAGCCAGCCCCATTGTTTCAGCTGACTGAAACTAAAGAGGCAAAAATGACTCAGTCACAAAACCAAGTGTAAAGTAAATTCAAGTAGATTTTAAATGGTGTTTTTGTAAGTTGGTAGCATATTTCTCAAATTATTAAGGCTTAAAACTTTGCGGTGGATACCCAAGAATCTGAAGTTCATTTGTGGCTGTCACAAAATGGAAAAAGCATTTGTGACACTTGTTGACACTATATTTGTAATGGTAATGTGGGTGACTAATTAACATTGTCAAGCAGACAGAAGCTGACTGACATTTTCTTTAGACTGCTTATTACCTATCCATTATAGCTAGTGTTCAGAGGTGTGTTTGCACTGTGGGTACATTTTATAAATGGAATGAAAAACAGAAATTCATAAGAGGCTCATGGTGGATCAACATAAAGTATTTTCCTTGGCTTTTAAGAGTCCAGCATGACTGGAAAACATGGCATGTGTCTTAGCTTAAAAGAAAACAGGTGCATCAATAGGATGGAATTTTATGTGGCCAAGAGCATATTCAAAGCATATTTAATGACATGAAAAATGCTCATGGTATGTTAAGTGGAAAAAGCAGGATATAAGACTATAAACAGTATGATTCCAAATGTATAAGTTCAAATGTGTGTGTGCACTGAAGGAGAGAGAGAAGCAATCGAAAATTAAGAGAAAAGACTGGAAGGAAACACCAAAATATTAATACTGGTTTTCTCAGATTAAATTTTCTAGTTTCCAAATATTCTCAAGTAAGTGTCTATTTTAAATGGAGAAACGTTTTAAAAAGAGTACTGGCGCAATTAAAAGCTATTTATTTTAAAAAGCGCAATTAAAGCTATTTAAACAAAAAGCCTACATTCTAATACATTATTTTTGTATTAAATTGTGGTTCCTGCTCTTGGAATCCACCTTTCTCTTATACAGAGGTTTCTGGCACATAGTTTGTGTATGGAAAGTGTTTATCAAAAAGTTCTACCATTTTCATATTCACTAAGTGCCTATCATCTCAGGTAGAAGAAACATCATTCATAAAATATCAAGACATTTTAAATGTATTCAAATTTTTCTGATGTCATAGGGAAACATCACTTGCATTAACTTTTTCTAACCTGAATAAGAAAGCTTCAGTATCTAAAATGAGGAAGATTTTCCAAAAATGTAACAGGACAAAACTATTCAAGATGCACGAATAGCTAAATTATTTACTTTAGTACCTATCGGTTCTGAGCTCCTAGGTGTACTGTTATTACTGCATTACAGAGCCGTTTACACTGTATAATAAAGAGTACCTAATAATTGAGATGCCTGCTTGTTACATTTTTCTCATGACATTTAATTTTATATGTCCTAGATTTTAACTTGTGCGCACACACACACACAGGATTAACAATAGCGTTTCCTACACATCAACAGACCTTCAGTCTCTCTCTTTTCCAACAAAATGCCTTTTCCAGCAAAATAGTCTTTCAACCTGAGAACCTGTTTGACTCCTACCGTCTTGTTTGGGTTTGTTAAAACAAAACAGGAACCGTCACCGTCTCAAGTAGGATTGGCGGGGATTAATCCTCTTCCTTTCAAAAACTGTTCGTTTTTAGAAATAAGCAATGTTATTTCATATTTGGAGATTCACGATTTTTACATATAATTTCTTTACATATAAGAAAGTCCAGGTAAGTCAGTCCTTATGTTATGGAAGCAAGTCTGCAGGGAAAATACTAAAACAAGCCCGTGGTGGTACCCGCTGTACTTTGATCTATGGGGATATCTAAATTTAGCAGCCTATGTAGCCACCTGTTCTATGATACGTTCTGGCTTCTGAAGCACCATTCAGCGCAATAAGAATTTGTAGTCCTTATTCTCTCTCTTTCTCCCCACCTTCACCCTTCTCCCTCTCTTATAAAACGCATAGACACCATCCTAGACCTACACAAACCTTTTTTGTGTATATTTTATTTTGTCATTTGATTTGTTATTATATATTAACCTTTTATGTATTTTATTTCCTCGTCTTTTCTTAGCACCTTTTACACGCTATTGTACAGTGACATGTTTTTATAGCGATAAGCTGAAGCTATGTACTTCCTAAAGGTCGTTTATGAAACTATCATTCACTGTTCACATGCAGAGTACTCAGTCAATAATATTTCATACAAAACCACCAAGAACTCTCTACATAATGAATGCTGTGGAATATAGCATGGAATGTTCTACCTGTGAAAATGCAGAGAATACAGTTGCAATCAGAATGCTGTATAAAGTTTTTTTTTTTTTCACATTAAGTGAAACTAAAATGACAGTTGAGAACAAGACACCCTTTGGAAGGCTTTACCTTAAACAAAAAAGTAAATTTTGAGTAAATTTCTCACCATCTCCTAAAAAACTAACAAATTCTTAAATCCTTCTGAAGTACCTAGGGGTTCAATGCCCTGGTCACAGTCTAAACACAAAGGAAACCAACTGCTAAAATGTTAGCATAAACACAGAAAATCTTTCAGGCTGGTCTCTAGGCTACCATAGCCAGCTGACTTAGTTGAGGGGGAGGAAGTGCATGGGATAGGAATCTCAGTCAAATTGCTTCTCTGGAAATATGAATGTAGGGAGCCTATCTTTTTAACTGTTTTCCACGACGCCAGTGCTATAATATCACTTTTTCGAATTGCTTCAGTCTTCTCAACACCCTAAATGAGTCAGCATGTTGCAACCCGTCTTCCCAAATGTCCTGTGCCACTTGTTCTTAAAGGAAAAGGAGGAAATAAATATAAATCTAATTTAATAGCAACGACAGGAAATAAATCACACTTCTAGAATCCCTTTGACATCTGAGTATACCTCCTAGAACAATTTTCATTGATACAACACAATAATTATAATGATATCCCAGAGTATGAGGGCCATTTGCTATCCTTTTGCGTTTCTTTTCATGTCTATGTTACATGTTATCATCTAAACAGAACAAGAAACGAGAAGTAGCTCTTTATGGAGAGATAGATAAATAGACGGATAGATGAAGCCGCAGGTGGAGATTTGACAATTATCTAAAATCAATTAGGGCAAACAGTCAACCACGTCCAGTCCAAGGTATCTGAGGCCAGGAGGTTGAGTGGGGTTACAACACCTATCTCACCTATAATATTTGAATCTGTACTAACTGGCACTAAATAACACATTACTGAATGGTGGTCAGATCATCAAACAAAGCCAATGCACTCAGGCACTTTACCCTGCACACCCTCTTAAAAGCTAAAATGGATAAATAACTTTACAGGGAAATAGAAGGAACTCTTAGATACACTTGCTGAAAGCCAAGGAGATATGTGAATTGGTGCAAACCATAAGCAGAGTCTCTTAGACATGACACATGGAAGGGATTTTTTCAGTAAAGACAAGAATACCTCTTTGCTGATCGGGTCACTTTTTGCTGGTGTACAGTCACCCCTTACTTCTGCACAACTCTGTGAGGTCTATGAAGCATTTACACACTCCATTACCTCAATTAAGGCTCACAACAAAAGGTAGGGGTGGGATTTCCCTCTCTCATCCCCATTTTATGGACGAGGAAACCGAGGTTCCCCTCACAGATTAGTGTTTTGGTTTTTTTCCCATTCTTGCTGACATCCTCAAAGCATTTCTCTTCTAATGCTTTTGTCCTCAGTCTGGTGGGCAAGTAGGGCTACAGGCAAATGGATACACCCCAATTCAGAAGGATTTACTAACATCCAGGTTCTTCCAGTAAACCTGTTTAGGAGTTAAAAGCCCCAGACTTTCTGTCTCCCAATTAAGGTGCTATTTCCTTTGTCAAGGTAGACAAGATGGGGACGTTTCCTGCAGAAGTTTTCTGAGCTGGTCACTATGCCATGAATGTGATCTATACTTTTAGTTTGAGGTGGAAGAAAAGCACCTGTTTCTGTCCCAGCACACAGCTCTCCTGGTCAAACAGATCTGGTCAAGCCCCTCCCCTACTCATTACCTTCCCAAGGTCCCTAGGGTGTACTGGATAAAGAGTTAAATTGTGGCCCCCAGCTGTCTGTCCAGTATCATCTCCTTAAGTACCCAATCACACCTTAAGTGTAGCAGCCATGCAAAACTACTCTGGACCCCCCAACGCACTATGCCTGCTTCAGCCTTTGAGCCTTTGCTGGCAGATTTTGGTCTCTGCTGCTTCTGGTAAGATCCATATTCCCCTGACAAGCACTTATATATCCTTCATAGCGAGTTCTTAATAAGCCCTCCCACCCCCTCAATCTAGATTTTTCATTAAAATCATATCCTGGACTTCCCTGGTGGTGCAGTGGTTAAGAATCCGCCTGCCAATGCAGGGGACGTGGGTTCCAGCCCTGGTCTGGGAAGATCCCACATGCCGCGGAGCAACTAAGCCCGTGCGCCACTACTGAAGCCCGCGTGCCTAGAGCCCGTGCTCCGCAGCAAGAGAAGCCACTGCAATGAGAAGCCCGCATAATGCAACGAACAGTAGCCCCCGCTCACCGCAACTGAAGAAAGCCCACGTGCAGCAACAAAGACCCAAGGCAGCCAAAAATAAATAAATAAAAATTTAAAAATCATATCTATATAGACTACAAGTTTTTATGCACACCATTATATATAAAGTAGATAAGCAACAAGGACCCACTCTATAGCACAGGGAGCTATATCTATATCTTGTAATAACCTATAATGGAAAAGGATCTAAAAAAGAATATATATACATGTATATATATCACACATACAAACATATATATATATATATAATGTGTATATATATAACTGAATCACTTTGCTGTATACCTGAAACTAACACAACATTGTAAATCAACTATATTTCAATAAGAATTTAAAAAAAAAAGACTTTATGGGTTTGGCTCCCCCAACAGACACAAGCTCCTGAAGGGTACTGGGGAGCTTCCCTTCTTTGCCCTTGAATACCCACAGTTACTGGATTTAATTGAATACAACTAATCATTTATTGACTATTTAGCCCAAATCCTGGCATTTCTTCTTAGAGGACTCCTCCTTGCCAGGTGATTTTCGGCGTTGATTCTGGAAAGAATTTTGTTCATATGGGCGGGGGTTGATGTGTATTAGGGGAGGCAGATGGGTGTCAGGTGACCCACTGGAAGCAGTTAGGGGACAACTGGGCATGGCCTTCAGGAAGCCAGAATTTGGGAAAAGAAAATATTTCATTCTTCCCTTTGGAAAACCCATTGTGCCTCCTTTCAAGGGCAAAAATATAAGTGTATTGTGAACATATGACAAACTATGAAGGTTTTTTTTTTTTTTTTTTTTTTGAAAAAAACACACTTTAAAAGCTTAAAGAAGGCACTTTCCATTCTAGGATCCTGGGTGGGCTAGTCTGCCCGAATGAGGAAGGGTCACCTATTCTTCTTCAAGTTTGTTGCTCTTCAAGCTTGAGACTCTCCTTGCTGCTTGGATGACAGTAATTTTCTGACTTCTGAACATGTCTAAACTGTTCTAGAAAACTGACTCTAGAAAACAGTGCATGGAATTGACAAATGCCCCTGCCTTTGAGGCATTGTTACCGCCTCACAGAGGAATGAGCAACAGACTGCAGGCACTGAAAGCTATAAAATTACACAGGCTGTCTGAGCAGGAAAGGGTCTTCAAGACCTTTTAACTCAAGGAGAAAACTGAGGCCGGGATAAAAGACTGGACTTGCCCAAGGTCACATCAGGTGGGGATCTGAATACCAGCCAGGGCCTAGGTCTCACTTAACAAGCCGACCGGCTGATGGCTCTATCCTGAGAACCCAAGGGAACATTAGAGGCTAATACAGATTTTTTTTAAGACACACGCAAAAGGATGGTTTTAAAAGGAAAGTTCTAAATTCAATGTGATGTTGTGCTCCGATGTCCAAAAAAGTGTTTCATTGATCTCTATTGTGCTTCTATTATAGTATTGTGTTACCAGCTGAAACAAGGACTATTCACTTACCACGGTGCCCCTCTAGGGAAAACATAGGAAAAAATGTAAAAATATAATTCTGGCTTTGTTCTGCTATTTCCATGCAACTTCATTCAAACATATATAATCTGTTCAACACCTACCTTAACAGCAACAGTGCAAAGAGTGATGGAACTGAAAATGAATAAGAATATATAAATATGCCTGTCTACAGATATTTTTTTCCTAATGCAATTGCTCTGCTAAGGGTATAAAGTGTAAGTTAAATGGAAATCAGCATGCTAACTCAGTAAAACTTGTTTACCTCTCTTGGAAAAGTGATTGGAGAGTTCTTTAAGAGACTCAACCACATTGACTACAACCACATGAGCCATTTCTTTCCCTTCGGTTTTCTTGATTGCTTATTATTTTAGATACCTCCAACTTGTTTATCAGGCGCATGTCAAAGCATGTTAAAACGCGTTATTCAGGTTCAGCGTGAAGGATTTAGCCTTATTTGACAAGATATCACAAACTTCTGTTGAAATGAATGATTCGAGTAAAATGGAGCTTAACCTGCAAACCCAGGTAACTTGGGTTTCTATAGATTGGAGATTGCATATCTAGACCGGGGGAACAACCTGATTTTGCTTTAAGCGCAATTAACTTTATGGCTAGGCAGCATAACTGACTTCATAGGCTACTTTGGTGCCAGGTGCCAAAGCTTGTAGAAAAAGGGGAGGCTCTGGGATCCTAAGAGATTCTTTGCATTAAAGACTGTTAGGTAAAGCCACTCTGGCATGGGAGTCTGATTTGCAATTTGTGCCTTTGTAAAAGGATTGAGATCCCTATTGTTTAATGTTTGGATCTCAATTTGCATTTGGAAGCACATGACCTCTTCTAGGTTTAGAGTTTTTTTATTTTCATTTTCTTGTTCTGATATACAATCAATACTGCCTGTGAAAAAACTGATACAACTGCACGGCCAAATGTTTGCACTGATTAAGGAAGTCAGGTAGATTGGTTTTCTCTGTGAATGGTGGAGTCTACCTGGGCTCCAGCAATAGTGAGCCAGTAATCTATCTAGCAACTGACAAATAACTCATAGGTATAGGGAAACAAACATTTTCATTTATTATTTCCTTAATTAGAATGCATGGCACTTTGCTTAAAAAAAAAAAAAATCACTACAGAGGTCTGACCAGACAGTGGATCTACAAAATGAACTGAAAGAAAAAAATCCTCTGACCACCTGAGGACATATCTGAATACATCCATCCAATGTCTTCCTTTATAAAGAAAGGTTTGAGAAAAATTATTTTAGGTTTGCGATAACAAAATTCTCAGCTGTACATGATATTTAACTACCTGTCCTTTGGTAAACAATTTTAACATTTGCTTTGACAGTGTTCCCAGATTGGACACATAAAACTTGGAATAGAAATTGCATGAGGAGGGACTTCCCTGGTGGCACAGTGGTTAAGAATCCACCTGCCAATGCAGGGGACACGGGTTCGAGCCTTGATCCGGGAAGATCCCACATGCTGCGGAGCAACTATGCCCGTGTGCCAGAACTACTGAAGCCTGCATGCCTAGAGCCTGTGCTCCGCAACAAGAGAAGCCACTGCAATGAGAAGCTCTTTCACAGCAACAAAGAGTAGCCCCAACTAGACAAAGCCCGATCACAGCAACAAAGACCCAATGCAGCCAAAAATAAATAAATAAATAAATTTGTATATATAAAAAAAGAAATTGCGTGAGGAGGAACAATTTCTTAGATTGTGAGTTTAAGAAGTATGGTTTATTTGTTTGTTTTCTTTTTAACTCTTCATCCTTTGTCTTTGCCATTGACCACAAGAAAACATTTCTTGCATGTTTGGAGGAAGGTCCTGGGAACTCGGAGTTGCTAGTTGAGCAAGCTGGAGGTAGAAGGAAAGCATTCACATTCATGGAGCACCTATGGCATGTCAAGGACTTTGCTAGATGTTTAGGGATTTGTGATTACGCCCATTTTGTGGTGGAGAAGACTGAGGCCCAGAGGAGGCAAGTGACTTACCCAAGGTCACACAGCTGTGATGGGAAGCCAGATCTACCTGATTCCTAAGCTCAGGCTCTTTCTGCCACATCATGTCACCTCCCAGGTAAACTCAAGTTAACTTCATTTGGGGGTTTTTCTGTTCCTCACCTCCTTGGAATGTGTTTGTTTTTTAAACTAAACAGGGGTTAATTTGGTGCACAGGAAGCTATAAGGACAAGACTGACCTAATCTACCCTTCTTTCTAATAGAAACAAGTAATCTTATCTGTCATTCCATTAAAAATACACCACATTCTTCTGTGCTCCAGTTTGAATAATGGCTCAAGAAAAGGTAGTCCATTTCTGCATTATAGCACCACCACAGCCTCTATAAAATCATCAAAAGTAAATAAGCCATGCTTTTCTTCCTGGGTATTTCATTCACTGATTCCAAAGTACTTCACACATGTATTCATTCTATTAGAATAAAGAACTAGCAGCCCTTTTGATAGCTGGGCCAACTGGAGGTTAGCCTAACAGAGTATCTTTTGCCGAAGACTATACACTCTGAGGCCCCCTTGAATGGAGAATGCCCAAGAGGAAGTCGGCCAAAAGGAGTGGCATGCTGGAGTGTTGTACTTTGAGCCCACATTCTCAGCCACATCCCATGGGAAACACTCCCTCTCTGCCATCTTCCAAAACGCTCTGCCAACATTCTCCTAATGTTCCCAGTATCTGAAGATAATCCCTTTTCTCCTAAACGGGACCTCAACCTAAAACAGATCTGGGTCTGTGCCTCAGGGAATGGACAAGTGACTCAGAGAACCATTTCAGATCTTGGAAGCAGGGAAGTCTCTTCAGAGCATAGGAGCACAGTCTGGGAGCTGGTTAGTACTCAAGGAACAAATGAATAACAGAGCCAGAAGGAGTTCCAAGAAACATTTCACCTGAAGTTTCCTTTGCACTCATGAAGAATTTGAGGCCCCCAAGTCTCCCGCAGTTATGCCGCTGCAGAACCTCATTCCAGCCTAAGACTTTTCCAGACCCTTCTCAGCCTGTATCAGGCCATAGACTGACTTGCTAAGCAAGACCAAGAGGTCCCCAAACCTTTTTTTTTTTTTTTTTGGCTGTGCGGCATGTGGCATCCTAGTTCCCCGACCACAGATGGAACCCGTGCCCCCTGCAGTGGAAGCACGGAGTCCTAACCATTGGACCTCCAGGGAATTCCCAAGAGGTCCCCAAACCTTAAGTGTAGATGGTAAATGGACAGATTTTTAATGTGTATGATTCAGCATCCAGGGTGGCAGAAAGAAAAAGAGTCTCAACTAAAAAGATGTGTTGATTTGGCACATTTCCTACATTTGGGTTTTGTTTTTTTCCTGTTTTATTTTTCTTCTTTAGCTAATTCATATCATCTGAGTTAGGTTTACATACAAATCTTTCTGTCCAGCAGTACGGCATTGGTTAAGTAAGCCCTAGTTCTCCTTAGAACGGACTACCATGCTCCATTAAAATTATCTGGTAAACAGTAATAAATAAGGGCTAACCTTTATTAAGATTTACTACATGCTGTCCCTATACTCAGCATTTGACATGTATTTTTCTCATTTAGTCCCCTCAATAACCCTGTGAGGCAGCTATTATTATTCTCCACATTTTAGGGATGAGGATCTGAGGCAAAGAGAGCTTAGGGAACATGCCAGGAATCACAAAACCAGTGAGTGGTGAAGCTGGAATTAAACCGGATTCTACCCAGTCCCAAGCTCTCGAGCCATATACTCTTTATATGCAGAAGAATGTTCAGGAGAAGTTAACTGGAGGGGGAGACACCTACATAGTACGATCCAACTTGGTAAAAATATATCTACGTTTATGTGTTTGGGGGTATATTTGCATTGGGACAGTTATAGAAGCACTGCTCAAACGTCAGTTCCTTGGAGCAGCCTTCCCTGACCATACTAAAAGAGCCCTCCCATTCTGTCCCTGGTATTATCTTTTAATGTGCTTGATTTTTCCTCAGGGCACTTAGCATTACCTGAGATGTAACATATACCAGATACATTTATTGTCTAGCTCCCCTACAGAAGGAGGGGTAACAATGCCTAACAAACTGCCTGGCATGCAGTAAGTGCTTAATATTTGTTGACTCGAACAAATGTACTAAAACCTTAATGGGTTTTTTTTGGTTGTTGTTTGTTTGTTTTTTCTCATTTTTTAATTCCACCAGGTCACAATGGTAGCTCTGAAACTAACATATGCACCTTTTATTATTTGGCAAATATTTCTCCAACAAATATAAGATTATTTTTGTTGTTGTTTTTGTTGTTTTTTTGTTTTCTTGAAACATCTTTATTGGAGTATAATTGCTTTACAATGGTGTGTTAGTTTCTGCTTTATAACAAAGTTAATCAGTTATACATATACATATGTCCCCATATCTCCTCCCTCTTGCATCTCCCTCCCTCCCACCCTCCCTATCCCACCCCTCTAGGTGGTCACAAAGCACCTGTGACCTGTGCTATGCGGCTGCTTCCCACTAGCTATCTGTTTTACGTTTGTAAACCCTTAATGTTGATGGTTATTTTTTTCTCCCTCTTGCTGTCAAACAAAAACAATTTAGATTCTTGATACTTAAATGGATTTGATTTTTTTTTATGTTTCTTCCAAAATCCTATGAGCAAAAAAGAAAAAAAAAAGCACATTCCAAGTAAAGGGTAAGAACCTAAAATAGTTTACTTGAAAATGCAAAATGATCTCCTCCATGCTGGACACACACTTTCTCAAGAGCAGTAAGTTCTTTGCAGAAGAGGAGACCATTGGAAATCCACTTAGGTGAACTCGCCTTGAGTCAAATGAGATTCATTAATGTTTCAACTGCTAATCCATTTAGTGTCCTATTCACCCAGATGACTTTTCAGAGCATCCCTCTGGTGGTTTTAGAAAGAAAGCCCTTCCAGTCACCAGGCTCAATTGAGCAACAGCAAAAGACAATTGACTGCAGACGAAGGGATTGATCGAAGTGTTTGGGATGAACGCAAGACCACCTATCTGGCCCGTGTGAAAATGAAAGGATCATTTGAAATGAGCTGATATGAGTTGGGCAGGTTTTATCCCCAAAATAAAGTCTCTCCTTTCTCCTCTAAAAAGGATTAGGCCTGTGAATGGGAGTCTTGTCTTCAAGTCCCATGGCCTTGACCTTCCTTTGTATTGTTCTACTCACTTTAAACCACGGGTGGTAGTGGTTTGTGATTTTTTTTCATTCTCAGCCGTGTCCTTCTGAAAGGGGACTTTTACCCCATCAGCAGCTTCAAGAACCATCTACAAGTCAGGAGCACAGTATCCCTGCATTCCAGGCAGAGGAGGGGGCTGCTCTGGCTCGCTTCCTTCCTCTTCCCCAAACAGAATCCAGCTCCTATATAAAATTCATAAATTCTTGGCAGGAAAGAAATCCTCCCATTGGAAGGAACAGATGTTCTACAAGTAACTTTTGCCATCATGACTCTGTTCCTAATATCATAGTTTTAAAGTGTGGGGGGATGTTAATTTTTTTTTAAATGTCAACATGTTCTGGGCAGCTTTTCCATCTCCATCTGTGGCATACACATCACCAATCCTCCCACCGCCCCTTTTTAAATTTCCAGAGACTAGTTGGGAATTGGAAAGATATTAAAAAGTGAAAGCGGAAAATTCAACATGTTAATGTATAACCTAATGCAAAGTAATATGATATTTCCCTCCCAGTTGTAAATCTCAGATACATTCTTTTTCTCCTCGTCTTAGACCTTGGAGGGGTCTGCAAGACTTTTAATCGGCAAAATGACCAATTAACATTCAGGGGTTATTACTGGTAATAGAATTCCTTGAGAGTAACCTATTCATAACATTCCCTTTCTAAAGAAAGCCTCAATTGGGGCTTCAAATTCAGGAGGCTACCGGGCCATTTTCACTCTGTTATCACCTCGTTAAACTGCCCACCTTAAATGCCTGTATCGCAGGTGACCGCGGAGAAGGGTCACGGTCGGTGGATGCCTCTTACCTCGCCTGGAAATAACTGGAAAGCGTGACCCCTCCCCAGGGACAGCGATGCCCTCTTGCAGCTGCTTTGGCGAGGGCCAGAGCGCCTGCTGGCTGGGGCCTGGCCCCAAACACGCCCGACCACGTTTGGGTTCAAAGTCAGAATTCGGTGAGCGGACTGGCTGGGGTGTGGAATCCGCAGGGCAGAAGGAAAGTGACAGCGTGGGCGGGGTGGGGAAGCAGCGGCCCGACATTCAAATGCACCGGGTATCCTCCCGCCGCTCTCGCTCCGGTTTTCCTCTTTCTCTGCCCGGTTGGAGCCAGTCGGGTCTAAATCCCCAGATCGCCGGCGGGCCCGTGCCGGGACCGCCCGAGTCCACCCCGGAAGACGCGGTCCCCGCAAACTTTCCGTGCGCAAGTGGAGGTGTGAGTGAGTGCTCGTACGGCAGGGCGCCAGGGGGTGTCCTTGTGGACCCCGATCAACTTCGTTGGCATCCCCCGCGGGAAGGTTGGTCTGCGCTGGGGGGCCGGGTCTGGCGGGGTCCGAGGTAGGGGCGAGAGCGGCGCACGAGGGCGCGGCGGCCCCAGGTCGTCCGTAGCTGGAGGCAGGCGTAGCGCAGCGCACGGTCTGCAGTGCCCCCAGCCGGCCGGCCCGGCTCAAGGCGGCACCCGGCCGCAGGTCCCAGGGCCGCACCGCGCCGCACCTCTGCGTGCGAGACTCGCCCCTCTTCCTCCCTGCTGAGGCTGACCCAGTATTAAGAAATTTAAAATCAAGTCGAGGTGGATTCTCAGCCTGGTTCTGTCACTTACTGGCTTCCTGCTCCCGGGAGCTCTGGACGTCTGCCTCCCTTTGGCTGATGTGCATAATATACCAAAGTTTATGAAATAGAGAGAGCGTGCCATCAAGTGCCTGGTATAGTAAGTCCTAGGTAAATGGCCATCACCACCACCACCATCATCGTCATCATGATTAGCGGGCCAGGCTTTGGAAGAGAGTCTTACTGACGTCTCTGCTCTTCTATGGCGGGTCTGAGGGGAGGACAGGGACAGAGGGTTTCTGCCTCCCCTCTGAAGTGGAGAAGGAACCTAAGCACCCAGCTGGGGGCCAGCCTTGCTGTGCCTTCAACTCCACCTGTAACCGTGGACTCAGCCGTCCTCTCTTTGAACTCACATCCTCATTGCAGAACAGGAATCATCATACCCAACTCACAGACTTGTTGCAAGACAGGAAATGCAGAGCTCCTGGTACATAGTCCGTGCTCAGAAAGCCTCACCCCTCCACGCCTTCCCCGTGGCCCCCAGCCAGCAGGTCCCAGGACACCTGTACCTGCAGCACATGGTAGGTGCAGTGCAGGCCCCTTTCCCCTACTTATCTAGCAGTCCGGCTGCGCAGTCTCTTTCCTAACACACGGTAGGTGCTCAGTGCAAGCCCCGCCCACCCCCAGCTATCAGTCAGTATGCCATTTATTGAGTCCTTACTTGGTACCTCTTCTATCCTCCTCTGACTGGGACAGCTTGGGCTGCAGGAGGCTTTAACTCTGAGGTCCTTCTCTTTCACGTCCCCTGGAAACCCTCTCCCCCAGATGCCTCAGATCCCTTCTGGAAATTAGTAGTGTTGGAAATAATAAGAACACACACCCCTGATCTTGGAGTAATGGAATGTACAGTCAGAGGACCTGGCTGTCAAGAGCAGCCCTACAAGTTCCTGTCTTTATCTTGTAAACTCTCTGAACCTCAGTTACCTCATCTTTTAAAAATGAGGCAATAACACCTTCTGGGGTGGACCAGTGTGAGGGTCAATGGATACATGTGTATAAAAGCACCAAGCACGAGCTTCCCTCGTGACCCAGTGGTTGGGAGTCCACCTGCCAATGCAGGGGACACAGGTTCGAGCCCTGGTCCGGGAAGATCCCACATGCTGCAGAGCAACTAAGCCCGTGTGCCACAGCTACTGAGCCTGCGCTCTAGAGCCCGCGAGCCACAACTACTAAAGCCCGCACTGCAACAGGAGAAGCTGCTGCAATGGGGTGCCCGCGCACCATAGCTAGGGGTATCCCCGCTTGCCGCAGCTGCTGAGGGCCCACACGCAGCAGCGAGGACCCAACACAGACAAAAATAAATAAGTAAAAAAAAAAAAAAGCACCAAGCATGCAGTAAGTATTCAGTGAATGCTAATTTATTATTTGTTTCAAGCACAAAGCGGGCGCCCAGTGAATATTTGCTGGACTGAACTGGGCTTTACCCTTTGCTGAGTTCTACACCTGGGAAAGCTTCCCTTCGAGCTTTCTCCCTGTCCTTGGCCTTGTCAAACGTCATGTCCTGTGTCTTGCTGCTTGTGACCTCTTTCTAGAGGTTGGTACTTTGCATATAGGAAGAGTGATGGATCTTTCCAGAGTTCAAAGCCTAGTATTGCTGCGATAAAATTCAACATGGAAATCTCATATTTTTGTTTTGTTTTTCGTGGCCAGTGTGCCTTTATCTGGGGGATGAGGGTAGAGTGTTATTTAAAAGTCATCCTGAGGGAAATTCCCTGGTGGCACAGTGGTTAAGAATCCACCTGCCAATGCAGGGGACACGGGTTCGAGCCCTGGTCCAGGAAGATCCCACATGCTGAGGAGCAACTAAGCCCGTGCACCATAACTACCGAGCCTGCGCTCTAGAGCCCGTGAGCCACAGCTACTGAGTCCGCGTGCCACAACTACTGAAGTCTGCGTGCCTAAAGCCTGTGCTCCGCAACAAAGAGAAGCCATCTTAATGAGAAGCCTGCGCACCGCAACGAAGAGTAGCCCCCACTAGCCGCAACTAGAGAAAGCCCGCGAGCAGCAACGAAGACCCAACGCAGCCATAAATAAAGAAATAAAAGGAACAATTAAGAAAAAGAAGTCATCCTGAATTATCTGACCGTTTGTGTAACCATATTTTCTGCCAGCCATTCACATGTGATTGATTTTGTGGGACTGTGTGATAAGATGCCAGCAATTTCAGGGTCCCGTCCCTGTGACTTCTCTAGCTCTTGAATGTGACAAACTCCAAATGGAAAAACCAACCAACCAGTGTCCAATCTTTAAATGGGCCTTAGCAGTCATAGGGCATTTCTGTGTCTGTTACATCCATAGAATCCTCAGTACAGCCCATTTTCCAGATGAACCTCGTTGAGGCAGATGACTGACTCGGTGCTCCTTTCTATGACACAGACTTGCCTCTGAGTCCTGCCTCATCTCCATGCTGCTCTCCCAGGCTATGATGCGGGGCTTTTCACTGGCCATCTGAACAAGCGTTCTTAGAGACACTTCAGAAATGCTGGGACATGAACTTTATTAATACAGAGCACTAAAGAAATTAGAGAGTTTCCCCATATTATGACAAGGTATGCAACAGCTGTTACTTTACCAAAACTATTCATTACAGGGCTGTTTGTTTAAAGGTTACCCTGGTGGCTTGGGGACAGTGCCTTTTGCTCTCTGACTCACAGGAAGCAAAAATAAGTTACTATCAGGTGATGGTCATACTTAGAAGCCAAGCTAATAATGAGAAGGTTTGTCATCCGCAGGAGTAGGGCGGTTAGCTTAACTTTTCAAACTGTCAAGTGCCAGTCAGTTCAAAATTTAAGATTTTCTTTGTGTCATACTTGGTTTTTGAAAATCTATTCAAACATTTGCTGAGTAATTCCAGTGTGCCAATTTCTGTGCTTGGCAACACACAAAGGGATATTCTGTGGTCTCTGTCATCCAGTGTATCACAGTCTGGAAGGAAAGATGCATATATGAAGTGCATCCAAGTCACCTCATCTGTGAAGTGGGGATAATCACAGTACCTGCTTCCTGGGGGCTTATGAGGCCAGGCCGTGGAAAGCACAGGTGAGAAACAGTTGCTGAGACCCCAACCCAAGGCAGACTCTTATATACATAGAGGTTGTATTAGCTCCATTTTCAGACAAAAAAATTGAGGCTCTAAGAGTGGAAGAGATTTGCTGGTTCACAGCACAGCCAGGATTCAGATTCAAAGATTTAATTTAAAGCAACTTTGTATTTCCCTTCCAGGCCAGGGCAACTCCTCAAAGAGCCTTTGCAGAGCCTTCTCTCTTTTTTTTTGCGGTACGTGGGCCTCTCACTGTTGTGGCCTCTCCCGTTGTGGAGCACAGGCTCCAGACGCACAGGCTCAGCGGCCATGGCTCACGGGCCCAGCCGCTCCGCGGCATGTGGGATCTTCCCAGACCGGGGCACGAACCCGTGTCCCCTGCATCGGCAGGCGGATTCTCAACCACTGCGCCACCAGGGAAGCCCCTGCAGAGCCTTCTCTTTAACTGGTCTCCGTATACTGTGGAACTTAAAGGTTGCTAGCTCTTTGGCTTATGAGATTTCTTGACCACGTCAAATGCATTCCCCATCCTCCACTCTATTTCAGTTTTCCACAGCGTATGCCTTCCTGTCTCTATTTGTATTTATCCTGGAAGTTTACATGCTACGACTTTCTTCACTCCCTCCCAAAAGGATGAATTTTATTTAGTACACAAATATATCAGGGAATCTCATGTTCTTTGAGGACAAAACAAGTTTTTTTATGTGTTTGTTTTCTTATTCAGCTTTATTGAGGTATTACTGTATACCCCAAAACTGCATTTTTTCTTTTCTTCCTTTTAAAAAATTTTTATTTATTTATTATTTATTTGGCTGTATTGGGTCTTAGTTGTAGCACGTGGGCTCTTAATTGTGGCTAGAGGGCTCTCTAATTGTGGTGTGTGGGCTCCAGAGCGCAGAGGCTCAGTAGTTGCGGCACACTGAGCCCACGGCATGTGGGATCTTAGTTCCCCAACCAGGGATTGAATGCACATCCCCTGCATTGGCAGGCGGATTCTTAACCACTGGACCACCAGGGAAATCTCTGCATTTGTTTAATGTGTACAATTTGATGAGTTTGGACATATGCATGCACCCATGATTCCACCTCCACAGTGAAAGTCATAAACATATCCATCACCTCTAAAAGTTTCCTTGTGTCCCTTTGTGTTTGTGTGTGTGTTTGTTGTTGTAATAAGAACACTGTACATGAGATCTACCCTCTTAACAGATGTTTAAGTACACAACACCGTATTATTAATTATAGGCACTATGTTGTATAACAGATCTTTAGAACTTATTCATCTTGCATAACTGAAATTTTATACCCACTGAGCAGTAATTCCCTATTTCCTCCTCCCCGCCCCCAGCCCTTGGCAACCACCAATCTATTTTCTGCTTCTATGAGCTTGACTATTTTAGACATCTCACAGAAGTGGAATCAAGCAGTACTTTTCTCCTGTGATTGGCTTATTTCACTTAGCATAATGTCCTCCAGGTTCATCCATGTTTTCAGAAACGGTAATATTTCCTTCTTTTTGTGTTTAAGGCTGAATAATATTCCACTGATGTTTTCTTTATCCATTCACTTGTTGATGGACATTGGGTTATTTCCATATCTTGACCATTGTGAATAATGCTGCAGTGAGCATGGGAGTGAAGATATTTCTTCGAGATCCTGATTTCAGTTCTTTCAGATATGTACCAAGAAGTGGGATTCCTGTATCATATGGTAGTTCTATTTTTAATTTTTTGAGGACTCTCTGTACTGTTTTCCTATTGACTGCACCATTTTACATTCTCATCAACAGTGTACAAGTTGGGGGGGGGGCAGTTCCCTGGTGGCGCAGTGGTTGAGAATCTGCCTGTCAATGCAGGGGACACGGGTTCGATCCCTGGTCTGGGAAGATCCCAGTTGTCGCAGAGCAACTAAGCCTGTGCACCACACTACTGAGCCTGTGCTCTAGAGCCCGTGAGTCACAACTACTGAGCCCATGTGCTGCAACTACTGAAGCCTGTGTGCCTAGAGCCTGTGCTCCACAATGAGAGAAGCCACCGCAACGAGAAGTCCACGCACTGCAGTGAAGAGTAGCCCCTGCTCGCTGCAACTTGAGAAAGCCCGCGTGCAGCAACGAAGACCCAACACAGCCAAAACTAAATAAATTAAATAAATAAAATTTAAAAAAAAACGGTATACAAGGGTTCCAATTTCTTCCCATCCTTACCAACATTTATTATTATTATTTTTTATAATAGCCAATCCTAACAGGTGTCAGGTAATACCTTATTGTGGTTCCGATTTGTATTTAACAGATGACTTAATGACGTTGAGCACCTTACCTAGGACCATATATATGTCTCCTTTGGAAACATGTGTATTCAAGTCCTCTGCCCATTTAAAAAATTGGGGTATTTGGGTTTTTTGCTATTGAGTTTTATGAGTTCCCTGTATATTTTGGATATTAACCCCTTATTAGATAAATGGTTTACAAATATCTTCTCCGTTTTCACTCTGTTGATCGTTTCCTTCACTGTGCAGAAGTTTTTAATGTAGTCATGATGTAGTCCCATGTGTCTATTTTGTTGCCTGAGCTTTTGATGTCATACCTGAGAAATCACTGCCAAGGCCAATGTCAGGAAGATTTTCCCCAATGTTTTCTTCTAGGAGTTTATGGTTTCAGGTCTTACATTTAAGTCTTTAATCCATTTTGAGTTGATTTTTGTGTATGGTGTAATACTGGGGTTCTGTTTCTTTTTCTTTTCTTTTTTTTTTTTTTTTGCATGCATGTTGATATCCAGTTTTCCTAACAGGATTTGTTGAAGAGACTATCCTTTCCCCACTGTGTATTCTTGGCATCCTTGTCGAAGATCAGTTAACTATACATGCATGGTTTATTTCTGGGCTCTCTATCTTATTGGTCTATATGTCTGCCTTAATGCCAGTACCATACAGTTTTAATTATTATAGCTTTGTACTATATTTCAAAATCAGAAAGTGTAATGTCTCCAGCTTTGTTTTTCTCAACATTACTTCGGCTATTCTGGGTCTTTGGTGGTTCCACTGAATTTTAGGATTTTTAAAAATTTCTGTTAAAAACACCATTGGGGTTTTAATGGGGACGGCCTTGAATCTGCAGATCACTTTGAGTAGTATGGACATTTTATCAATATAGTCTTTCAATGCATAAACATGGGATATCTTTCCATTTATTTTTGTCTTCTTTGATTTCTTACATTAATGTTTTGTAGTTTTTAGTGTACAAGTCTTTCATCTTCTTGGTAAGTTAATTCCTAAGTCTTTTTTTTAGGTTTTTATTTTTTTTAATTTTTAGTATTTTTTTCTTTTTGATGCTATTGTAAGGGGGATTGTTTTCTTAACTTGTTTTCAGAGATTTTGTTGTTTCTGTACAGAACACAATTGACTTTTGTATGTTGATTTTCTATCCTGCAACTTTACTTAATTTGTTTATTAGTTCTAAAGGTTTTTTTGGTGGAGTCTTCAGGGACTTCTATTTATAAGATCATGTCATCTGCAAACAGACATCTTACTTCTTCCTTTTATATTTGGATGACTTTTATTCCTTTTTTTTTTTTCCTTCTGTTTTTTGCCTAATTGCTCTGGCTAGGACATCTGGTACTATGCTAAATAGAAATGACAAGAGTGGGCATCCTTGTCTTATTCTTGATCTTGGAGGAAAAGCTTTCAGTTTTTCCACTGTTGAGAGCAATGTTAGCCGTAGGCTTGTCACATATGCTTTTTATTATGTTGAGGTACATTCCTTCTGTACCTCGTTTATTGAATATTTTTATCATGAAAAAATATTGAATTTTTTCAAATGCTTTTGCATCTACTGAAATGATTATATATTTTAATCTCTTGTTCTGTTAATGTGGTTTATCACATTTATTGATCTGTGTATATTGAACCATTCTTGCACCCCAGGGATAAATCCCACTTGATCATGGTGTATGATCCTTTTAATAAGCTGTTGAATTCGTTTGCTACTATTTTTTTAATAAATTTATTTCATTTATTTTATTTTTGGCTGTGTTGGGTCTTCATTGCTGCACGTGGGCTTTCTCTAGTCGTGGCGAGCAGGGGCTACCATCTTTGTTGTGGTACATGGGCTTCTCATTGTGGTGGCTTCTCTTGTTGTGGAGCACAGACTCTAGGTGCACAGGCTTCAGTAGTTGTGGCACGCAGGCTCAGTAGTTATGGCTCACAGGCTCAGTAGTTGTGGCACACAGGCTTAGTTGCTCCACGGCATGTAGGATCTTCCCGGATCAGGGCCCGAACCCCTGCATTGGCAGGCAGATTCTTAACCACTGCACCACCAGGGAAGCCCTGGTTTGTTACTATTTTGTTGTGGCTTTTGCATCTATGTTCAGGGATATTCGCCTGTAATTTTCTTTTCTTGTAGTGTCCTTATCTGCTTTTGATATCAGAGTAGTCCTAGCCCTGTACAATGAGTTTGGAAGTGTTCCCTCCTTTTCAGTTTTTTGGAAGTGTTTGAGAAGTATTGGCATTAATTCTTTCACTGTTTTGTAGAATTCACCAGTGAAGCCATTTGGTCCTGGGCTTTTCTTTGTTGGGAGGTTTTTGATTACTGCTTCAGTCTTCCTAGTCAGTATTGATTTGTTCACATTTTCTATTTCTTCATGTTTCTAGGAATTTATCCATTTCTTCCAGGTTATCCAATTTGTTGGCATATAATTGTTCATAGTAGTTGCTCATGATCCTTTGTGTTTCTGTCATCAGTTGTAATATCTTCTATTTTATTTCTATTTTTTTAACAAATTCGAGTCTTCTCTCTCTTTTTTCTTAGTCTAGCTAAAGGTTTGTCAGTTTCGTTGATTTAACTTTTCAAAAAAACAACTCAGTTTTGTTGATCTTTTCTATTGTTTTTCTATATTCTATTTCCTTTATTTCTGCTCAAATCTTTATAATTTCCTTCCCTCTGCTAACTTTGGGCTTTATGTGTCCTTCTTTTTCTAGTTCCTTTCGGTGAAAAGTTAGGTTGTTTATTTGAGATATTTCTTCTTTTTTAATGCAGTTGTTTATTGCTATAAACTTCCCTTAGTACTGTTTTGCTGCATCCTATAAGTTTTGGTATGTTGTGTTTTTATTTCCATTTATCTCAAGATATATATATATATATATATATATATATATATATATATATATATTTTTTTTTTTTTTTTTTTTTTTTTTTTTTTTGTGGTACATGGGCCTCTCACTGTGTGGCCTCTCCCATTGTGGAGCACAGGCTCCAGATGCACAGGCTCAGCGGCCATGGCTCACGGGCCCAGCCGCTCTGTGGCATGTGGGATCTTCCCGGACCAGGGCACGAACCCACGTCCCCTGCATCGGCAGGCGGACTCTCAACCACTGCGCCACCAGGGAAGCCCTCAAGATATTTTTGATTTCCCTTTTGATTTCTTCTTTGACCCATCGGTTGTTAGGGGTGTACTGTTTAATTTCCACATATTTTTGAATTTTCCAATTTTCTTCCTATTATTGATTTCTAGTTTCCTATTGTGGTGATTGGAAAAAATACTTTATATAATTCCAGTCTTCTCAAATTTTTAAGACTTTTGTGGCCTAACGTGATCTATTCTGGATAATGTTATGTGTGCTCTTGAGAAGAATGTGTATTCTGCTGCTTTTGGGTGAAAAGTTCTGTATATGTCTGACATCACTCCTAACAAACAAATATATGAGCATATAAAGAGAAGAACTTTTATTACCTACTGTCCTTTAAATGCATAAGCTCAAAAGCATTCTCAACATGCACCCCTATGTTCATAGCAGCACTATTTACAACAGTCAAGACATGGAAACAACCTAAATGTCCATCAACAGATGAATGGATAAAGCAGATGAATGGATAAAGAATGGAATATTACTCAGCCATAAAAAAGAATGAAATAACGCCATTTGCAGCAACATGGATGGACCTAGAGAATATCATACTAAGTAAGTCAGAAAGAGAAAGACAAATATCATATGATATCACTTATATGTGGAATCTAAAATACGACACAAATGAACTTTATTTACGAAACAAAAACAGACATAGAGAATAGACTTGTGGTTGCCAAGCGGGAGGGTGGTGGGGGAGGGAAGGACTGGGGATTTGGGATTTGGGGATTTGGGATTAGCAGAGGCAAACTATTATATATAAGATGGATAAACAACAAGGTCCTACTGTATAGCACAGGGAACTATACTCAGTATTCTTTGATAAACCATAATGGAAAAGAATGTATATATATATATATATATGTATAACTGAGTCACTTTGCTGTACAGCAGAAATTAACACATTGTAAATCAACTATATTTCAATAAATTTTTTTTAAAAAGGCATTCTCAGAGGAAAACATTAATAAAGAAACTAATATAAATTGAAGGTCTTTTATCATTTAATTCTCACAAATCCCTGGATAGGAGGTATTATCCCAATTCTAGAGCTCGGGAAGCAGAGGCTTAGGCAGCATAACAAGCCTGAGATCCCAGTCTCTGCTTTACATCATAGTCACCCCAGGAATCTTAAACAAAATAGACCCCTGGGCTGCCTGGTGTCCCAGAGCATGAACTTCCCTGAGGGTGTGACATGCTCTCCTGTTGTTCTGCAGGCAAACCTACACCAGTCATTCCAGTTACTGTGGCTCAGATTCTACTCCACTACCCTCCGGTTATTAACGTTAGAATAGAGAAGACAAAAGATGGGAAAATTAATGACACTACCCTCCGGTTATTAACGTTAGAATAGAGAAGACAAAAGATGGGAAAATAATGACACTACCATTCTTACCTCTATTTGCCTTTTGCAACTGTGTGAGTTCGGCATTTCACAAACTCAAACGTGGGAGGGACTTGACTTACCTTGATTCATTGCTGTATCAGCATCTAGAACAGTGCCTGGCATGTAGTGGATGCTTAATAAATATTTGGAAAGAATGGGTGAATGACTAAGGACACCAATGCAGGAGAAACCAGGTGATTCAGCGGGTTGTCACTCTGATCAGATCAAGCCCTCCTGCTACTGTGCCACAGCCTAGTGCACAGCTAAAAGGCTGTTCCTTCCTAAAATTAGCCCCCGACTGCTGACTATTGCTGATGGTGGCAGCTACTGAATAAAAAGGTGATCTGTTAAATGTGAGATGATCTGAAAACTTCAGGACTTGGAGCAGTAACCATTGTCCTGTTATGCCATTTAAGAAACAGTGTTGAAACCAGCAAGCAGCTTTCAGGTTTGCCCAGGCAACACAGTTGTTTGGGCTTTCTTTACAAAATGCCAAGCAGGCTGATCATCAAAAATACGTCATTCTACGCCTGATCACGTATCACATGCCTGCTTGGGTAGCAGAGTGAAAAAATTGGCAGCCCTGGGTCAAATCTCTACTTAGTCAGAATAGCCATGGAACCTTGTGGAATTCACCAAACCACTTTGAATCTTATGTCTGTACTTTTTTAGATGGGCAGTTAGAGGGACAAAAGGAGACAGCCAATGGGAAGTATCAGTGCACACCTGGCTATTTTGATATGAACTTTGGAGCATATTTGAGAAGCTCTACATGACCCTCTCAAACTTCTCCAAAACACTGGCCCCCAAAGGCCCATGGTTCTCACTCTCTTCCTCATGGTACTGTGGTTAAAGAAATCCAACACTGGAAGCCTAGACTCAAGTGCTGACAGATTTACTTGCTAAGGATGGGACCTTGGTTAGGTTACTTAACCTGGCTAAGCCTCAGTTTCATCATCTGTAAAATGGGGGAAGACAATAGGACTTGTTAAAAGTAAGACTATTAATAAGAATGAAATGGGATAATTCAGTGTCTGCCTCATAGCAAGCATTCCACGAATGTTGGCTATTTTTATCACCATTATTAATTGGGTCCAATTTCCTGGGTGTTGGGAGAAAGAATGCAAGCTGAGGTTCCACTACTAAATAATGCTGATAATGCCATCTCAGAGAAGAGATTGCTGGGGTGAAATCTTCAGGCCTCCGATGTTTGACGGTTTCCGGCTCTAGCTCATCTAATCACTGGCCCCGTGACCTCGGGATCTAAGGCAAGCCCCTCCCCATCTTTTGGCCTTAGTCTCCCAACCACCATCCCCATACTGCTCATTAAAGGAACCGGTCTAGGTCTCTAACAGCGCTGAGCATGCTCTCTGCTACAATTTGGAGGACCTCATTAAAAAAAATTCTTCATTTCTCTCCTATCCTATTCCAATTCCTTGCCCTGAAAGCAGGAAAGAATCCAAATTAACCTTACCATGGCTGCAAGCTGCGAATTCCAAGGACCAAATCTGGCACCTTGAGACAAGACTCCATACAGTCAAAACCTAATATAAAGTGACTGACAAAACTTGACATATGTACAATATAGCAGTCAAAGTCCTGTACGGAAATATGTGTAACTGATCATTGAAGTTGAACGGAGTTGAATGTCCCCAACCTTAGGAAATATGCACTGAAGTACTTAGGGGTAAAAGGCCATCATGCATGTAACTTCATCTCAAACAGTAAAATCTTAACAATAGGTGAATCTGGGTAAAGGGTATGTGAGGTGACTTGTACTTTTTTTTTTTTTTTTTGTAACTTTTGTAAGTTGGAAATTATTTCCAAATAAAAATTAAAAAATAAAAACCTACTAACGTGGGATGTAATGTACAAAATGATAAATATAATTAACACTCCTTTATGTTATTTATGCAAGTTATTAAGAGAGTAAATCCTGAGAAGGTAACACAACATTGTAAAGCAACTATACTCCAACAAAATGTAATTAATAATAATAATAAATAATATGCCCCAGTTTATTCATTCATCTCTTCACAAACATGTGGATAATTTCTCTTTTTCAACTATTAAAAACAATGCTACAGTGAAAAATACAAGAAAAGAGAGTAAATCCTGGAGGGTGGGGAGGGAAAGCAGCCATCAGGGAGACAAGGAATGAGAGGAGAAAAGGACATGGAGCAAGTGAGCGCAAAATGCTTCCCCAAAACACATCCCGAAAGGCAGGGGAGAACCAGGGTAGTAACTGTAGCATGGGCTATGTTAAGGAGTACTGAACTGAGATGAGAGAGATGGAGCATGGGAAATGATGGACGGGTTGAATTTGAAGACACAAAAGAAGAAATTCAAATGGGGAAAGATGGGAAAATGCATACAGACGGTCCTCGACTTAGGGTGGTTCAACTTACAATTTTTCTACTTTACGATGGTGCAAAAGCGATACACGTTCAGTAGAAAGCGTACTTCGAATTTTGAATTTTGATCTTTTCCTGGGCTAGCGATATGCGGTACAATATTCTCTCATGATGCTGGGCAGCGGCGGCCACAGCTCCTAGGCAGCCACGTGATCACAGAGGGGAAAAAAAGATACACTTACAACCATTCGGTAACCACACAACCATTCTGTTTTTCACTTTCAGTACAGTATTCAGTAAGTTACATGAGATATTCAACACTTTATTATAAAATAGGCTTTGTGTTAGATGATTTTGCCCAACTGTAGGCTAATGGAAGGGTTCTGAGCACATTTCAGGTAAGCAAGGCTAAGCTATAGTGGCTAGGTGTATTAAATGCATTTTCAACTTACTTACAATGGGTTATCGGGGCATGACCCCATCGTGAGTCGGGGAAGATCTGTAGACAGAGAAATCAGTCTCATATAAAAAGGCACCTACTTCCCCTCCATAATCAGATGTGATGGATGAACCCACCACTGTGCAACCAACTAACAGATAAGGGAACGTGTCTCCTTCTAAGATTTTCTAATATGTGAGAACAAAATGCTGGAATGAGAATATCATGAGTTTGCAACCCCCAGTGAATCAACGGATCTAGGCATTGAGCATCAATGTCTGCTAACATCAAAAAAGGAATGAAAACAAGACATCATGTGTCCTCTGATGAAAGAATGCAACGCCACCCAGAGGATTGCCAAAGGGATCACTCCTGTGTCTGATCAAGCCTTTGGGTCCAGCTGTCACTTTGGAGGGAATACAGAGGACAGAGGGAAATACTGAGCTGCATCCCGAGCATTCAACCAGCCAAATCCAGACTGAGAAACTTTACAGGTCAACCTGCAGAGTTCTTCAATATATAAAGTGTATGGAAAGGAAAGAATGAATGGGAAACCCATAGATTAAAATAGACTTTAGAGATACAGCAAGTTTTTTTAAAAAGGTAAAACTACTATAATGTTTAGATATGCCTAATTGGATGATAAATTCAAGGAAGTAACTACTCTAAAAATCAAGAATTGTGGTTACTTTGGAGGGAGGGCTGGGGCTATGAATAGAATGAGGCATGTGGAGGGCTTCTTGAGGTTCTGGCAAAGTTCTACTTCTTGACTTGGGTGAAGTTTGAAAAGATGTGTGCCTTATAATAATTCACTAAGCTATACGTTTGTGCGGCTTGCTGTACCTGAGCTCTATGTTTACAAGGTTAAAAATATCAGAGGCAGCATTCTCCAGTTTATGTGCAGGTGGCTTTAAGCTCTGGCATCCAAAGCAACCGTCAAGGAGTCAATGACTGTGATCCTTCAAAAACCCTCACCATTTCGCAGGTGTTGTCTTTTCTCACAGCATCACCAGGAAGGAGAACTTGAGGCCTGACACAGAGAAATAAGGGATTTGGAATGAGACAGACCTAGGCTAAAGCCTGCTGTCTGCACTTTTTACTTGTTGCTTTCTACTTTATAGTCCCAATGTTATGTAAATTCCCCAATCCCACAGAGCTTCAATCTTCTCATGTAACAAATCAGGATAAAATATTGTGAGGATTAGATAAATGTGGGCAATGGTATACAGTAGATGCTCAACTGAGGCTATTACTATAATTATTCCTATGAATAATAATAAAGAATAGGTTGGCAGGGTTCTAGGACCTGGAAAGTGTGTGAGTGCACTGCCACGTTGTAGTCACTCTGATTGTTCTCACACTTGCTCTGAGCCCAGTGGTCTTGTGCTAAGGCTCCTGTGGTCTGCCTTATCCAGGAGGACGGGCCCACGCAGGGAAGCCCTGGGTCACACCTTTGAGTGCTGGGAGTATGTGACCCTCTTTGGGGTATCCTTCCCTGGAGACATTACATAGAGAATCTGTGTAATCCATGTAAGGGTGAATCAATCCATGAGTGACCCTCTCAGTGATAAAGTCAATGACAGAAAGTCCATCAACTATTCCTTCCCCATCTGAGGCTCTGAACTTGGGGGGTGAGGGCTCATCTGCAGGAAGCCTTCTGCTCTCCAAGGTCCATCTTTAGCCAACACTCCACAGGACCACAGGCCACAGGACCTATCCGACACTCCACCGTTCTAAAGACAAGTCTGGGTGACATCCTCCTCCTCCGGGGGACATCTGGCAATGTCTGGAGATTTTTGTTACTGTTGTCATAACTGGGAAGAGGCTACTGGCAGCTAGTGGGGAGACCAGGGATGCTGCTAAACATTCCACAGATTCTCACAGCAAAGAATTCTTGGGCCCAAAGTGTCAATACTGCCAAGGTTGAGAAATCCAATCTAGAGGGAGATGGGCAAGGAGGCGACCTGCGACCTGTAGGGTCTGCCCGGGCAACCTGGCATGTGCCCAATGTACAGACAGAATGCTTGAGGCTATGAAAGGTTATAGGACTTGCCCAAAGTCATTGAGCTGTCAGAGAGATGGCTTTCTTTTCTTTTCTTTTCTTTTTAAGTATCTCATTGTGATTTATTTTTAAATTTTTTTTACTTTCTGAATTTTTGAATTTTATTTTATTTATGTTTTATACAGCAGTTCTTATTAGTTATCTATTTTATATATATTAGTGTATATATGTCAATCCCAATCAGGGAGATGGTTTTCTGACTCTAAGGCTCATTCTGTTTAGAGATCTGCCTCAAGGTTTCCTGATAATTAGGGTTTATGGGAACCCTTTAAAATAAGACCTTTAAGGGACAAGGTGAGCCACAAGAAGGAGGTGATGGTTTCCCTTGTGAGTTACTCATAGCACAGCCTTTCAGCGATTGCCTATTCTTGACTCTGAGATGATCCAGTGCGGCTCCTTAGCCAGGCACACAAGCCCTTTCAAGTTCAGGCCCCGTTCAGTCCTCCAATCTTACATCACAATCCTCCCGTCTCACGTTTACTCTTTCAGAGTTTCCTCCACACCCCACATTCTTACTCATAGCCATGCCTTTGTTCATTTGTTTGCCAAATGTGGTACCCATTCTACCAGATGATTGCAGGGGGATAAAAGGATGACTGTTTTTCACTTGAATACCTAGGTATTTATTTTTATGTGTATTAGGAAAAAACAAACTAGCAAGCAACCCCACAATATAGTGTGTCCCTTATTTTTTTTTAATTTTTAAAACTTTTCACTTTTTTTTTTTTTTTTTGCGGTACCTGGGCCTCTCACTGTTGTGGCCTCTCCCGTTGCGGCGCACAGGCTCCGGACGCGCAGGCTCAGTGGCCATGGCTCATGGGCCCAGCCGCTCCGCGGCATGTGGGATCTTCCCGGACGGGGGCATGAACCCGTGTTCCCTGAATCGGCAGGCGGACTCTCAACCACTGCGCCACCAGAGAAGCCCTACATTTTTTAATTGAAGTATAGTTGACTTACAATATTATATTAGTTTCAGGTGTACAACAAGGTGATTCGATATTTTTATAGATTATGCACCATTCAAAGTTATTATAATATTATTGACTATATTCCCTTGTGCTGTACACGACATCCCTGTGACTTATTTATTTTATAACTGGTAGTTTGCATCTCTTAATCCCCTGCACCTACTTCATCCATCCCCAACCTCTCCCCTCTGGCAGTCACTAGTTTGTTTTCTGTATCTGTGAGTCTGTTTTGTTATATTTGTGTTTTGTTCTTTAGGCTCCACATATAAGTGAAAACATACAGCATTTGTCTTTTTCTGTCTGACTTACTTCATTTAGCATAATACTCTCCAGGTCCATCCATGTTGTCGCAAATGGCAAGAATCATTCTTTTTTATGTGTGTGTGTGTGTGTGTGTGTGTGTGTACACATATGTATGTCACATCTTCTTTATTCATTCATCTGTCAATGTAGTACATCCTTTTTTTCCATAAATTTATTTATTTTATTTTTGGCTGCGTTGGGTCTTCGTTGCTGCGCACGGGCTTTCTCTAGTTGCGGCAAATGGGCTACTCTTCATTGCGGTGCAATGGGCTTCTCATTGCGGTGGCTTCTTTTGTTGCGGAGCACGGGCTCTAGGCACACGGCCTTCAGTAGTTGTGGTACGTGGGCTCAGTAGTTGTGGCTCACGGGCTTTAGAGCACAGGCTCAGTTGCTCCGTGGCATGTGGGGTCTTCCTGTAGCAGGGCTCAAACCTGTGTCCCCTGCATTGGCAGGCGGATTCTCAACCACTGCACCACCAGGGAAGTCCTAGTGCATCCTTTTCAACTATGTGCATTTAAGTTTAAGAAATAGTTGATTAAAAATATTATCTAGATATTGGATAGATGGTAGTCAGAGGAAGTACAGACCATGAAAGTGATGTACACAGGCCTGAAATAGGTCTTTACTCTTTCTCCGTCTTGATGCCTTTTCTCTGCCTGGTCCTGTCTCCGCAGCTTGCCTCTCTGTCTCCTCAGCCTTGGCACCCCTTGCCCCGCTGATGCCTACTCCTGCTTGAAAACCCAGCTCTGGTTTTCATTCCTGCAGAAGCTTCTCTGACCCCCACCCCCTCTTCGAGCCTAGGCTGGGTCAAGCATTTCCTCTGTGAATTCCAGGAGACGGGACACCCAGCTTAGTGAACCCTGGAGTAAAACTGTCTGGCAGCGTGGGACAGAGCAGAGGCTTTGAAGAGTCGTCGTTATTGAACGGCCTGCACAAACCACTGCTTTTCACCATGAGGCTGCTGTCTGGGGTTCAGCCTGTCCTGAGAAACGAGCTCCTGATCAAAACAAAACCTTAGCAACATCCAGGGCTTGGGAGCAATTCGACTTCATCTCCACGTTCACCCTGGACAGGCACCAACCACCGTGTGCTGTTGGACCCCAACCTGGTCTGTCCAGGCCATCGCTGTGCGCCAGGAAGTCTCTGAACTCGGCACCGGGAGACCTGGATCTGTTTGCATTTGGCCAAATCAGTTTTCCTCTCTGTGCTTCAGTTTCCCCATCTGTAAAGTGGGAGAGGGGAGTAAAACCCACCTCCCAAGGTGGCTGTGAGTTTTGCCCTGAGTGAACAGCTGCAGAACTACTTTGGAAACCATAAAACACTTGTGAATGAATGGAAAGGGTTGTTATTTTTAAACTCATAAATGAGGCCAGCCTGGTGCTCTGGGGTTTTCGGTATGATGCTGTGTAACTAGAAGAACCGGATTGCACGTTCCTGCATCTGTACCTACATGCGTGCACACACGCACACACCCTGATTACAGAAGGTGGCTTTGAGGCCTCTCTGAGATCCAGCACACGCAAGTAGCTCAGAGAGGACGATTAGGACTCTACAGCTTGGAAGGGCAAAGCCTGAGAGGAGACACACATGATCAAAATCCAGAAACAGTTTCTTCCCTTCCAACAGTCAACAGCACTTGCTTGAGCAGCTCTTGTGAGCCAGGCCCTGGCAACGGGGAGACACAGGATATGTCTCTGCCCTCAACAAGCTCTATTTCAGCAGGGAGGACCTGCTGTGAATAAGCCATTCCATGCCCAGCGATGGCAGGAGGATTCACGGCACCCAGGGTACCACAGGAATTCCCAGATGTAGCCCCCAAATCCTGGGGTGCCAGAGCTCCCTACAAGGCAGATGAGAAAGTTGTTCTAAGATGAAGGAAATGAAATACTACCTTACTAATCATTTTATACATGAGTTACAAAGAAATATAGAATGTCTTTATTTTCCAGAGGTGTCTTAAAATTGCCTAAGTGTTTGGGTAGAGCAACGGATTGGCAGCAAAAGGCACAGCTAAATCATGAGCCCACCTTAGGGCTGGAGCTGCGTCTCCTGCTTCCCAGCACCACCCCGGGTTGAGCAGAGTGTTCTGCACAATGATCTAAGCTACCAAGAAATTCAGAGTCAACATCAGCACACACCGCCTGTCAAGTGCTAGGCAGGGCCTGGGGGTCGGAGGAGGAGGAGAGCATGTATGCAGCAAGAGTCAGGAAGGCCGGCTGTGATGATGCCTGATGCCAGGACTGCCTCTGCCTGGGTCGAGAGCCAGAAGGGAGAACCGCACAGAGGAGGCCACCCACGCCAGTGATGAAACGAGCTCCATCCCCGCCAACCATGACCACTTCTGAAGCACATCCTTGGGGCCACCAACCAAGGCCCAGAAGAGCCAGTGCCTGATTCCACGACTGCGGGTCCCTACGGTTCACACCCTCCCACATCTTTGAGCAACTCTAGACCAAGGACCAATTCCTCTCCATCTCCAAATCCCTGGCACGATGTAGGGACTCAGAAAATGGTTGTTGAATGAATGAAAGGTTAGAAGACTATTCCACATCCATAGAAGACCACAGGCCCTGACATCCTGTATCTCAGGAGTTACATGTGGCTCTAATTTAGATCTCATTTAATTTATTTGAGTATTTCTGTTGGGCACCTCTGCATTTTCTTTTTTAATAAATGTATTTATTTATTTATTTTTTGGCTGCATTGGGTCTTTGTTGCTGCACGCGGGCTTTCTCTAGTTGTGGCGAGAGGGGCCTACTCTTCATTGTGGTGCATGGGCTTCTCATTGTGGTGGCTTCTCTTGTTGCAGAGCATGGGCTCTAGGCACGTGGCCTTCAGTAGTTGTGGCACGTGGGCTCAGTAGTTGTGGCTCGCGGGCTCTAGAGCACAGGCTCAGTAGTTGTGGCGCGTGGGCTTAGCTGCCCCGCGGCATGTGGGATCTTCCCGGACCAGGGCTTGAACCCGTGTCCCCTGCATTGGCAGGCAGATTCTTAACCACTGCGCCACCAGGGAAGCCCCTGAACTTTCTTATTAAAATTATTACTAGTATTAGGAGGCAAAATGCATACAAAACATTTATACACTATATATGTAAATTATGAAATACAGTTTAAAAATGAATACCTATAGTCCACCACCCAAGTTGACGATAGAGCATTTCTAGTACTGCTGCATCTACCTAGGTGAGCCTTTCCTAACTCACCCCCTTGCAGACTGTCACAGACCTCTCATGGCATTTCTATTGAACTTTCTGTTCCTTATTCCCTTTGTTTTTTAATGACTTCACTCCCAGTGAATAAGAAACAATCTATTACTTAGCTTATTTTGTTTTGCTTGGTTTGCTTTTCATGAAAAGGTGTCCTACTCCATCAAATCCTACACAGCGTGCTTTCTTTACTCATTAATTCCATGTCATTGCGCGTGGCTATAACTCATCCATGCCCCTTGTGTGAATATATGGTCATTGTTATTCATTCACCTGTGGATGGACATTATGCCTGTTTCCAGTCGTTGGCCCTTATTTCCAAGGCTGCTATGAACATTCTGTGTGTATTTTCTGGTGTACGCAAGCGGGCTCCAGCTAGGGTATAGACCAAGAAGTGGACTGCTGGGTTATAAGGTTCTGACTTGGCCCAGAATACCCTCTAGTCTTGCCCCCATGACCCCCGCCAAGCCCAGCCCTCTGTGTTCCATTCCCAGAACGCTGATTTGCCATGTACTTCCTGCCTCTAGGCCTTCGGCCATGCCCGGAATGCCTTTACTTCTCCTCTTCCCTCTCCTCTCTTCTCTTTGAAGCCCAGCTCAAAGCTCCACCTCTCAGGCGGCCTGACAGCCAGTCTCCCCTGCATCTCTGCATGCTTCATTTGGGCCAAGGGAGGAAATATTCAATGCTAAGCCCCACTCTACTGTCCCCTGGTGTTGGGATTTTAAAACGTTTTCTCGTCTCTCCCAAGCTCAGATCTGCATCCCTAAAACAGAAGGGAAATGCTACTAAGCCTGAACGGGGCCAGGCTTCCATTTCTTACAGTCATTGGGCAATTAATACACTGTGGTGTCAGGCTGTGGTTAGGATCATAAGCTTTGGAATGAGATCATGCTGGGCTTGAGGATTAAATGAGTCAATGTATATAGAAGACTTAGCACAACGCCTGGCACTTCAAAGATGTGGAGTAATTTCTAGCCATTGTTAATACGCCCTGATGAAGGACTCACTATTTGTATTCCCAATTTACAGATAGGGAAACTGAGGCACAGAGAGATTATACAGTTTGCCCAAGGTATATGGTCGAGTTAAGATTTGAACTCTGACAACAAGCCCAAGCCCCTAACTGCAGTTTGAAGATGAGGGGCTAAAAACAAAGCATTAAACTCAGAAAGCATTTTCTCCTTTTCTGCCTGCTGGGTATTTGGCCAAATCACTTTGACTTGTGCCTGAATCTCTATTTTTCTCTCTCTGATGATAGGAAGTTTCAGATGGAAAAGCCTGGCCGTTTTTGCATCTGGTACCTTCCCGGTATAGCTGGGGCAAAAGGATGCATTTAAAAGTGATCAGAATGGTTCATTATGAGGGAATCTCCTTGCTAGGAGCTATTGCTTCTCTCTTTCTCTCACCTAAAAAACTCCCAAGTTTATGAAGTAATAAGCCTAAACTGTAAACATGTTTTTCAATTCACTACCATCTGTATGGTGAGTCATAAAGCTCCTTGAAAATGAGGTGTGAATGAGGACCATCCCGACAATGACAAGTTTAAACTTTAGGTTTTAAAGTTGTAAAGTGGTAACTGGAAGTCTTCAGACCATTTAGGTCTTTTGAAGAATAAACACCCTGCCCTGTGCTTTTCTGGCCCGTTCACCCAGGTACCCCAGGCACTTGTCAACAGGATTTGGTGTTCTTTCAACTTTGCACTAAGATGCAAGGATTTTATTGTATGCCATTTTTTTTTAAAAAGATGAACTTTTTTTTTTTAAGTCTTTATTGAATTCGCTACAATATTGCTTCTGTTTTATGTTTTGGTTTTTTTTTTTTTTTGGCTGCAAGGCATTTGGGATCTTAGCTCCCCAACCGGGGGTTGAACTCGCACCCCCTGTATTGGAAGGCAAAGTCTTAAACACTGGACTGCCAGGGAAGCCCCTGAACTTTTAAAAAAAAATAAATTTATTTATTTATTTTTTATTTTTGGCTGCATTGGGTCTTCGTTGCTGTGCACGGGCTTTCTCTAGTTGTGGCGAGTGGGAGCTACTCTTCATTGCGTTGCGAGGGCTTCTCACTGCAGTGCCTTCCATCCTTGTGGAGCACGGGCTCTAGGCGCGTGGGCTTCAGTAGTTGTGGCTCGCGGGCTCAGTAGTTGTGGTTTGCGGGCCCTAGAGAGGCTCAGTTGTTGTGGTGCCTGGGCTTAGTTGCTCCGTGGCATGTGGGATCTTCCTGGACCAGGGATCAAACCCTGCACTGGCAGGCAGATTCTTAACCACTGCGCCACCAGGGAAGTCCCTATGTAATTTTTAATTGTGATAAAATACACATAAAATGTACTATCTTAACCATTTCAAAGCATACAGTTCAGTGGTGTTAAGCACATTCACATTGTTGTGCAAGCAACACTACCATCCATCCCCAGAACTTCTTCCTCTTCTCAGACTGAAACTCTGCACCCATTAAACACTAAGTCTCCACTTCCCTTTCCTCCCAGACCCTCATAACCATCACTCTGCTTTCTATCTCTATGGATTTGACTACTGTAGGTACCTTATGGAAGTGGAATCACACATTATTTGTCTTTTTGTGACTGGTTTGTTTCACTTAGGATAATGCCCACAAGTTCATCCGTGTTGTAGCATGTGTCAGAATTTCCTTGCTTTTAAAGGCTGAATAAAATTCCCTTGTATGTACAGACCACATTTGGTTTATCTACTCATCCACTAATGGACATTTAAGTTGCTTCCATCTTTTGGCTACCATGAACAATGCTGCTATGAACAGGGGTGCACAAATATCTGTTTAAGACCTTGACTTCAGTTCTTTGGGGTATATACCCAAGAGCGGAATTGCTGGATCATACAGTAACTCTATATTTAATTTTTTGAAGAGCTACCACACTGTCTTCCATAGTGGCTGCCCCTCTTTACACTCCTACTAACAGTGTACAAGGTTCCAATTTCTCTAGGTTCTCACCAACACTGTTATTTTCTGGGTTTTTTTTTTTTTTTTTTTTGCTGGGGTGCGGGGGTTGTTTTGTTTTGTTTTGATGGCAGCCATCCTGATGGGTGTGAGGTAGTATCTCATTGTGGTTTTGAAGTCACTAAGTCTTCGCTACCTCTTATATTAGACCAGGACCTCCATGAAGCAGGTGCTAAGGTGGGATTAGACATGGAGGGATTTTATTAGGAAAAACACCTGTGAGGAGAAACCAGGAGGGGGCAGTGGGAGGCTGAGGAAGCTGGGAGGGGTGGGGGGATGTGAGGAAGGGAATAGAGGTGTCTACATGCTATCTCAAGAGGTGGAACAAGGGTGGACACAAGTCTGACCCCAGTGAAGGAGACAAGGATAGAAGCTTGGGTAGACTTATCTATACTATCACGCATCTATATTATCTAAGGAAGATTCAGCAAGGTTGTGGGGAGTCCTTGAACCAATGTCACCTCACAGAAGAGTCCTGTATCTCCCAGGAACAGGGCTGCCTTGGTATGCCTACTGCACTCAGTGAATGGTTGGGAGCCACCTGTGGCAGATGTACAAACACAGTGCTGGATTTCACAGCAGCACTGGGTCAGGGACGGCCAATTACTCTCTCTGTAGTTGGAAGTCTAAGTGAAATGAGGTCATACAGGAGTAGGGTGGGCCCCTAATCCAATATGACTGGCGTCCGTATAAAAAGGAGGAACTTGGACTGGGACGCGCACACAGGAAGAATGCCGTGTGAAGAGAAGTTAGAGATGGGTGATGCTTCTACAAGCCAAAAGACGTCAAACACTAGCGAACTGCCAGAAGCCAGGCGAGAGACATGGAACAGTTTCTCCCTCGGAGCCCTCAGAAGGAACCAACCCTGCCCACACTTTAATCTTGTACTTGTAGTCTTCAGTACTGGGAGACAATACATTTCTGTTCTTTAAGCCATTTGGGTTTTGGTATTTTGTACAGCAGCCCTAGCAAACTAATATAGGAGAGGAAGAAACAGGTTATCACGATCATCACATAGGATGTTCACTGTTTAAGGAGCATCTATACCACTATAATGATTACATTAAAGAAAATTATGTTACTAGAAAAAAGATAGTTGCTTATCAGATTATTCTGATGTGGCAATACACAAATGTCTTCAAACAGCTGGTACCTTGTAAAAAGAGGCTCTTGTAAACAGGATATTCCTGTTGGCATGGAACTGAATATTTGCTTAGAAAAACCGTGCCCTGTTTCTGCAACAATCAACCAATGCAAACAAGGAAATATAGCTGGAGAAATAAGAAAATGTATATATCATAGAAAATCCCCTGGACGTGAACGTAGACAAGACCAGCTGAAGAGTGACAAAAGATGTCTGGCAAACTTAGAAGTTTGCCCTTTGAAACGTCTGACATTTTCCTGGAAAAGTCACGCTCAGGTACTATGAAAAGAAAAAGCATAGAATGTCAAAGCAGGAAGGGAGCTTAGGGATAATCTAATCTATCTACCTAATTGTACTGGTTGAAGAAATGGAAGCCCAGAGAGGGGAAGGGACTTGTCCAGGGTCACACAGCCAGCTGGGACTCCTGAACTCAGCTCTTCTGTCTCCAAGTTCACAAGTCTTTCCCTCTCTGCCATCCTTTCTTTCATTCTCCCACATCTCTCCCTGTGCCTGCTTCCTTACCGGGTTGTTCGAGTGCATCAGAAAAAAAAAAATTACTTTCTACCTGGCAAATGAACTCTCCTCACTGCTCTCGTTATCCCTGGGATTTTGGCAGGGCTGGCTTTATGCTCTCTCCCACTGACCTGGGAGTGCCTGAGGATTATTCCAAGTTATGTCACTAGAGCTGACAGGCAGGGTGACATCCTTCTCCCACAGCGCCTGATTTATTGCCCCGGGGCGGGGGGGGGGCAGGGAATTGAATGCCCAGCAAAGTCCTTTCTCCCTGGCTCTCTCCATCCCCATGAAGACATCCAAGGAGACACTTCACCTTGTGACAGGTGGGAGGGGAGGGGCTGGGGGCAACCACATCACAGCATCCAGCACATACCACACAAGAGACTGAGCTCTTACAACACACAGCAACAAAGCCCCCGGAGGAAAGAGGCAAGCTCCTGAGGAGCCCAGACGTGGGGAAATGTTTAGAGGGAGAGAGAATGGGCTTCACCCCTGGGTTTGAATCTGGCTCTGTCCTAACCTTGGGCAGGTTCCTGAATTTCTCTGAGCTTCCTTTTCAACGTCTGAACACGGGGTGTTAGGAGGATTTGATGAGATGATGCACCTAAAATGCTGGGTCCCATGCTTACTGCTGATGCGTGGTTGTCCACGTGGCTGTTTTTATATGAACGGCTGCTTGTCTAGGTTTCTGATCACTTCCACTCGGGAACTTTGGGGAACGAGAAGACCAAGACTAGTGGGATCTGACAGGCTCGTTGTGCCAGCCTCCTGACTAGTCTCTCTGCCTCAATTCTCTCCTCTCCTCCCCACTCCACCTGCCCTCCCAAGGGATCTCGATGAAGGGCCAATCTGTTCATGTTCTTTCCTCCACAAGAACCTCCTTCGGCTGCCCTTCATTTCCAGGATCAAGTCCAAACTCCGGACTTTGGACACGAGTCCACCATCAGCTGCACCTGGCAACCCACCATGTTCAAGCCTCCCCAAAATCGCTCGCTGCTCTCTAAACACCTGCTGCTTTTTCACCCCTCCACATCTTTGCACAAACCTCCCCTGCCTCCTGGCCCACCCTTCCTCCTCTTCTTGATCTAGCCTGGTGGTTCCCAAAGTGTGGTCCCTGGACCACAGGGACCACCGCATCACCAGGGAGCTTCTTAGAGATGCAAATCCTTGGGCCCCACCTCAGACCTACGGAATCAGAAACACTGAGCATGGGAACCACCAATGTGGGTTTCAACAAGTCCTCCTGGGGATTCTGATGCACCATTACGTTTGAGAACCGCTGACTAGTGAAAGCGGACTCAACTAAGATCACGTGTTGCTCTTTTAGGATGTCCTTCCCAACTCCCTGTCACCCTCTGCAGAGGAAATGCTTCCTTCTTCAAAGCTCCTCAAAGTGCTCATTGAGGGCTTCCCTGGTGGCGCAGTGGTTGAGAATCCGCCTGCCGATGCAGGGGACACGGGTTCGTGCCCCGGTCCGGGAAGATCCCACATGCCGCGGAGCGGCTGGGCCCGTGAGCCATGGCCGCTGAGGCTGCGCGTCCGGAGTCTGTGCTCCGCAACGGGAGAGGCCACAACAGTGAGAGGCCCGCGTACCGCAAAAAAAAAAAAAAAAAAAAAGAAAAAGTGTTCATTGAACACTGAACACACCTCCTAGCACTGCTGACCACCTCCAGTGTCTGTGATTGTTCTCTCTTCACACTTATGTTCCCACATTAGCCAGGAGAGCCTTGAGGCCAGGGACCTGGTCACACAAGTCTGTGTCTGCCCCAGTGCCCAGAGTAGTGCCAAAAACATGTGATGAATGTGCCCATGAACCTTCATGTCCTGAAGATCTGTAAAACTTACATTTGCCTACATTTATAAAGCACATCAAACCCTAGAACCCTGGACCAATTTCAGCAGCATGGGACAACAAGGCCTCTAGGAGGGTTTCTCATACTCATTAATCTGTGATTCGTGAACTTTGCCTCTCTACCTTCCCCACATTCAATCTCTATCCTCCCCTCCCCCGCCCCGCAAATAGCCAGAAAGTCATTGCCATCTCATATATTTTATCCATGTACTTGTGCATTCTATTTCCTCATATACTTGTGCCAGGTTAGTTTTTATTTTTAATCTTAATTTTTAATTGTGGTAAAATACACATAACATAAAATTTACCATCTTAACCATTTTTAAGTGTGCAGTTCAGTGTTGAGTATATTCACTTCAGTTGAGTATATTCACTTCTGTGACAGTTTTAATAGTGAAAAAATAATGATTTAAATTACTAGGAACCAAGGGAATTTCAATGGTTAGGACTCCGTGCTTTCATTGCCGAGGGCCCAGGTTCGATCCCTGCTCAGGGAACTAAGATCCCACAAGCCGTGCAGCACAGCCAAAAAATAAGATGAAATGAACTGAAATGAAATAATAAAATAAAATAAAATAATAAAATTAAACAATATTCTGCCTTTATTAAAATAATAAAATAAATTACTAGGAAACAAGCAAAATTGGCAATCCAAGAATATTCTCACATCCATACTGAGATCTGGAGCTCTCTGAGAGGTGTGCACACCCCATTTTGAGAATAACAGTCACAGCTAACATTTATTGAATGCTTAGTAAGTTCCAGGCACTATGCTAATTGCTTTCACGCATCTCTTATCTAATAGTTACACCAAATCTAGGAGGCAAATATTATTATCATATCCATACTACAGAAGAAGAAACTAATACATAGAGAAAAAGAGTAACTTTGCTAATGAGCTGTGCATCTTAGGATCCAGACCTCAGGGCTGCTCTGCTGAAGCACCTGTCAGTGCCCAAAGCCTAGGTCCCAGCCTTCTAGAAATACCAAAGTCTCTCAAGTGTACAGCGGTTCCCCTTGACTTCCAGATCCATTCTCAGCTAGTTGGTCTTTGCGTCTGTAGACCATGAATGACCCATGCAATCTTCTCTCCAGTCAGGCCATTTCACTGCCATTCAGGCTCAGCCTTTGCTTAGCCTCATGGAATCACAGTCCCTTACTTGAAATGGGACCAGAGCTGGAATCCTCAGTCTGTCACTTGGCACCTCTGCGGCCTAAGACAATTGGCTTCTCTTGCTAAGCCTCAACTCTTTCCCTTGTAAACTGGGAATCCTCTAGCATCACAATCTCTTACCTAAAACCCTCCAGGCCAGTTGTGTCTCAGGGTTCAGCGTTTCAGATTTTAGAAAGGTGACAAGTATACATACTGTGTATTATATAACATCCCACTGGAGTCTGCAACACAAAATCAAACACACTACTATTTTTGCAGCAAGAGTCTAAATAGTCACACTGAGTGGGATAAAGACTCGTATTATTTCAAATTAGATTCTACCACTAAAGAAGTTACAGAAGTGTTTTCATTTTTTAAGCTTTCTGGAATTTGGAATGGAGATTACGGATTTGTACCTGCCTCTGAGTGTTACCACAAGGACTAAATACACTCGAAGTACATGCAAATACTTTTGAGAGGCGGAGCAGATACTACTGGAGGAGCAGAAGGTACTTAACAAAGGGCAGCCCTTCCTTCTTCCTCCCTTTTCCAAATCCTACATTTTCCTCCGGCTCCTTCCAAACTGTCTTCTTTGACTTTCCTGTTCATGACCCATTTCCTGAATGTGCTCCTCCCTGACCAAGACTTGCTTTCTTCACATTCTCCTCACAGGAATCTCTCCAGAAAAGCAGTCTTTTGATCTCATCCTCCAGCTTGGAAATGTCAACTTGTACGCCCTCCAGTCAGCTGGCCTGTACCATTTTTCAGGGCTTTTGGAGGTAAGCTAGGGTGCTTTCTTGCAAAAGCATGGTCACATGTAACCCAAGTTTTTTTTAGAAAGATGAACATGCTCACTCTCCTACCAGAAACCCTAAACAGCCCTCTCTTGCTGACAAATGTTTGAGGGAGGGTGAACCAAGAGGGGATGAGCCAGCTGGGCTAATCTCTTAGTCTTCTGGGGATTGGCCAACTCTAGGTCCCTTCAGGGTCTAGCACTTGCCAGCAGTCAGGGTATGACCACACCATGTGCGGGGGATGCCTTTGGAGTACACAGAAATGTGGCGAGGTCAGAGGCAAGTCATCCGTTAAGAACCTACGTCAGTTCGCAGAGTGATGTTGTTGCCCTGATGACGATATTGCCCCACGGAACGGGAAAGGCTCTTCCCTGATCTAAGCCATTATTATGTGGGTCCTGTTCTGGCCACAGACACCACGTGGGTAGTCAGGCCCCTGCCGTTATTTCAGCCTCCGGGGTGAAAACACCCGAACCGTGGAATCTTTTTTGTTCCTGGCTGCAGTTCAAACTGCGCAGACTCTGGATTCACCACTGTTTGTCTCCACCAATCACCACAGCAGGCAGAAGGGCCTCCTGAGGCACATCTACTCTCCTGCATCTTGTGTTTCTGGCTGCTTCACAGCTGGCACCCCTGCCGCCATTTTGGCAGGGGCCCAAGGCCTAGAAAATGAAGGAATCTAGCAACCGCCGGGGACGTAGCCCTGCCGGGTGAAGCTGGTGGAGGAAACATTGTGCTGGAGGGAGGTGGGGTCTGAGTCGCGCTAGCCGGCCTGCGTTAGACGCGGAGGTGGGGAAGGAGAGGCTGCCAAGGGGCTGGGGATCAGCCAGCGCCGGCCTTAGCTGCTTGCGCCCCTCGTGGCGCCCGCAGGAACTGCAGACCGAGGTCCGTGCTTACTGTTACTGTTGATTTCAGCAGCTTTGATGATGCCTGGGCTGGCCTCTTCGGAGGAATGTAGACCTGTCTGCACCCGAAAATCAAAACCGAGTCCAAGGGGCGTGGCCGGGCCGCTGGCGGAGAGGCCCCACCTCACTTGGGCGGACACCGGCGGCTGGAACTAAGGCCTGGCAGAGGGGGCCCAGGTGGTGGCTCCCGGCTCAGGGCCAGCCACGCTGCTTTCCCACGTGGGCAGGCGTTCGCTTCCCTAGAACGAGCGGACTCCAGGAAGGGAGGAAGTCTCCCCAAGAGAGGAAAGCAGGGGGCTTTTCCCTCTGTGTGCAGCGTCCTGCCCCAGGAAGCAGCTGCTCCAAAGAGCCCAAGTGGGGCTTTCGCAGGGATTCTAAGGATTAGTCGTGAGATACTCAGAATCATTATAACCCATGAGTGTGATCCCTGGGGTTTAAAGCCCTCCCAAGACTCCCATCACCGACCACAGGCCTGCCCAATACTAGCCACTAGGAGCGTGTGGCTGTTGAGTACTCGAAATGTACTCCCAATCCATCAGAGTTCAAAGAATCAGTATGAAAAAAGTAATTATTTTATTAATAAAAACGTTTGTACACTGAGCTAAATAAAATATATTAAAGTTAATTTTACCTTTTTGTTTCATTAAAAAAATGTGGCTACTGGAGAATTTAAAATTACGTTCATGGCTCATGTTGTATTTCTATAGTCCAACATGCCAAGCTTCTTTCCTAACTCAGGGCCTTTGTACTTGCTCTTCTCTCTGACTAGAATGATTTTCTTCCAGCAGGACACCCTTCTTTCTCCTTATTCAGATCTCAATTCAAAGTTCTCATACCTGACTGCTAAACAGCCCCCTCTATCCTCCTCTCATCATATTATCCAGTTGTATTGTCTTCACAGCACATAACACTCTTTCCATATTGTGTTTACTGTTCCCCCCAACCCCCATCCCCCCAAAAAAGAAAACAACCCAGTGTCTCTTCATCCTTAGAACAGAAGCTCCTTGAGAGCTGAGGCCTTGAACAGCCTGGTCTCTGTGGTCTCCTCGGTGCCCGCAGTAAATATTTATTGAATGAATGTTGAGAGGGGGATATCCTTCAAGTGCCTTGTTTGCCTTCAAGATGGCCAAAGCTAAAATTCTCATCTGTGTGTCTTAAACAGACATTCTCATTGCTCCTTTGTTTTGCCTTTTCTGTTACTTGTCCTGGGAAATGGAAAAGCAAATTTGAATTTGCATTACTGTCACAGTGCTTTCCTTTGCTGGTTTACAGCTGAGCTTCCAGGTTAAGAGTTCAGGCTTTAGGTACACGGGGTACTAGTTCTGGTTCTACTCATCAGTTCTGTGACCCCGGATGGGTCACTGTCTACCTTGGGGCCCCAGTGCTCCCTAAGCGCTGATTTCTAAGGGTCCTTCCTGTCCCAATGTGAGGATTTGGGTGTTTGGATTTAGGCCCCTGCGAAGGGCAGTTCACCATGTCCTGCACTCCAAAGCCACTTTGCTGGCACTGCAGTCTCCATTAACCAACTAGCCAGAGTGCTTGGGGCAAGAGGTGTCCTGGTTCATTTAACTTCCTGGCTAAGTGTCAACTAACAAAAATATCCTTACTGAAAATATGAATAGTATATGAATCCATTTTCCAGCTCTAGGAAGTTACTTCATTAAATACAATGACGTATTCTTAGAAAGTATTAAGGAGGCATTGCTGTTTCCCTCTCAAATTTAAAACTAAGTAGTGGGGCTGAGTCCGAGAGACCTTTGGGGGTCCCAGCTCTGTTAAGCACAGCTGTGTGACTTCAGGCAAGGCATGGCCTTAACCTTCAGGGCATCTGTTTTCTTGTGAGGGTGACAGTACCCAGCTTCCAGGGATGTTATGAGGACGAAAGGAGACACATATAAAGTGCTTAGCAAGGTGTCTGGAGTGTAGCAAGTGCTCAATATTTATTATTATTGTGTGCAATGTCTCTGACCACTGCAATGTACTGAGCCCTACACTTAATTAAGGGAGGGCAAGTGCCAGGACAGAGCTGGCCTCCAGTCCTGACCTGCCCCTGAAATACTCTGGGGCTCTGGGCGAGCCCCACCACTCCCAGGCCTCAGTTTCCTCTTAGGTAAGATGAGGCGTCTGGTTAATCTGTGATTTCCATGCAGGTGCTGGAAGCAGCCGGGCTCGGGATTCCCTGGGGTCTTTGCTTTGGGCAAGCTTGAGTCTCCGCCCTGCTCTGGAAGGTGGAGCCCTTCTGGCTGGCCCAGCTCCTTTCAGGGACCTCCCAGCCGCTCTGCCCCAGCCCCCAGCCCCGAAAAGTGGTCCTGTGACGCCCTCTGGAGGAAGCAGGGCTCCCTTTCCTCTGCTGCCAAGTGCTTGGCCTCGAATCCCAGGCCCCAGCTCCAGAACAAGAGAAAAGTGTTGAGCCTGCAAATGCATGCCAGTTCGGGGAGATGTAGACTGTTCTTTCTAATCTTGCCTCTCGGGTCCTGCCTGGGCCTCCTCTCCGGGCTCCCTGCCTCCAGACTCCCCCACTGATGCCCTTCTAGGCTGCCCCTGCCTAAAACCCTTCCAGGCTTCCGGTGCAAAGCTCCCCCAAGGAAGCCCAAGGCCGACTGGGATGGCAACTCACACACAGCTCCAGACTCACTTTCACAGCGATCCACTCTCCGGGACTAATTTATCAATTAGGTATTGCAGATGTAGCTACAGAAAGATTTATTTCCAGAGCCTCTCTTTCTATATAGAGGTACATTCACCAAAAATGATAAAACAAGAAGGCTACCAAGTTTAATACATGTATAATTAAATGTCTACAAAATGTAACTTTATGTCAACTGTCTTTGCAGCTGGCCTCATAGCTATATATAACTCATATTTAATATGCAATGTGGGTGAATTTTAACATGCATGATATGGTGTGAAGATGGGGCCTTGGAAAATAACCACGCCTGGGGCCTCCAAGGCCTCACACCATCCCTGTCCTTCACACCCTCTGCTGTAGCCATTCTGAAATGCTTGCTGTTCCTCCCACGGGCTCACTTTCCCTGGATTCCAGGCCTGTGCACCTGTAGTTCTTCTGCTCGGAATGCCCTCTCTTTTCCGTCCGCACCCCTCACCCTCTCCACCTCGCCTGGCTCATTCCCATGAATCCCTCAACAGACATCTCAGGAGCCATATCCTCTGATGAGCTTTCTGATACCCAGGCAGAACCCCTACTACAAGCTCCCTTTTGCTCATGTCCGTGAGAAGAACACGGCAGGAAGGCCCAATACCAGCATCTTTGGCTGCTCCACTTGTACTTACATTGGCCCTGACTACCCTGAGGACCTGAACTGGGTCCCATTCGTCCCTGTGTCCCTAGCACCTGGCTCAGTGCCTGAGTTATAGGATCCTCTCATTGAATGTCTGGTGGATGGACAAGGAAAAGGGTGATGGATGGGTGGATGGGTGGATGGATGGATGGATGGATGGATGGATGGATGGATGGGTGGATGGGTGGATGGGTGGATGGGTGGATGGGTGGATGGATGGGTCAATATATGGAAAGTTCCAGCATTTTAGTGTAGGAAAGGAGATCCATCATCTGGTGTCTGAATTTCTTCCTGGGCACCCCTGCCAACTGACAGTTTAGGCTTTGCTGCACGTTTTCAGAGGGCAGGAAACATCTGGCTCCACCACTTAGTCTGTGATCTTGGTCATGTTGCTTTCCTTCTCTAAGTTTGTCTTTTCATCTGTAAAATAGTCTCGTAACACCTAGATCATAGGACCACATGGGGTTAAATAAGATGACTTACATAAATTATAAGGTCATTTTGACACCTGACATTATTATTGCTTTGGTTCAAATTCCATTCAGAAGCTACAAGCAGCTTCTTCCTCAAGCTGATCCAAAACTTTCTTCCCCGTACTCCACCGGCTCAGTGACCACTCTGGAGTCTTGCATGCTGAGGAGGGCCAGACCATTTTAGTGGCAAGTCGGGTCAGTGCACTTATGTAGCAAGGGACAGAAAAAGCAACAGCACTGCACTTTCCTTGCGCCGACTGCCCTCTCCTGCCTGAGCACTGGACCAAAGGCACCAAAGAACCAGCCTCCAAGTTTAATGATATCCTGGGGTTGCAATCAGTGATCTCCAGAATGTGGCCAACTCTAGATAATAGGACAATACTTGCCAGAGAAAACCAACAACAAGCAAATTGCAAGAGGAAGAAAAAAAGAGAAGGAAATTTTAGACTAAAAAATCCAGGAAAGACACAGCAACCAAATGTTATACATGGATTTTGTTTGCATTTTGATTGGAACAAACCAACTATTTTTTAAAAACAGTGATGTAATCAAGCAACGTAAACACTGGATGGTACTAAGAAATTGTTCTTAATTTTTTAGGTGCAGTTATGGTATTTTGTGTGTGTGTTCAATTCTTATCTTCTGGAGGTATCCACTGAAATATTTATGAATGAAATCATTTGAGATTTGGTTCAAAATGATCCTATATGTATGGAGAGTGGGATATGGGGAATGCATGAAGATATAGATAAAATAAATATGCCTAGGGCTTCCCAGGTGGCACAGTGGTTAAGAATCCGCCTGTCAATACGGGGGACACGGGTTCGAGTTCTGGTCGGGGAAGATCCCACATGCCAGGGAGCAACTAAGCCTGTGTGCTACAACTGAGCCTATGCTCTAGAGCCCGAGAGCCACAACTACTAAAGCCCTCAAGCATAGAGCCCGTGTTCCACAGCAAGAGAAGCCACTGCAATGAGAAGCCCGTGCAACCCAACGAAGACCCAATGTAGGCAAAAGTAAATAAATAATTTAAAAATAAATAAACTTGCCTATGAATTGATACATGCTATAGCTGGCTGGGTCCATGGAGGTTTATTATACTGTTCTTTCTAGTTTTGTGTATGTTTGAGATTTTCCATAATAAATAGTTTTTTAAAACGTCATGAACTATTCTGATTCCTGGAGACACCTTGAATTCAGCTTTGGTGTGAATGCCTGTATAACCCTTCTTCGAGGGTGAGAGATGGAAGGAGTCAAGTCCTGGGCGTGGCAGGAGGAGCAGAAAGGAAGGATGAGTGCCGAGCACCATGCTACCCACCTCAGTGGTTAGCTCTGGACTGGCCACCATGTTTGATCCCCCGCAACATGCCAGCCTCTGCCCTAAGCCCTCTTCATTCCCTCATCTCAATTCACCCTGTGGGGAAGGCGTTTTCCTCACAGGCAAGAAAGCTGAGAGCCAAGGAGGTCACATAACTTGCCCTAAATCACAAAGCTCCAAAGAGTCCAAGTTCCGCCAGGGGAGTAGGGGGACAAAAAGGAAATAAAACAGTAAAATGAGGGAGAGAAGAAACAAAAGACATGGGATCCATGAATAGTTCCATCAACCTAGGAAAGCAGTGAAGGAAGTTCCCAGGTAACAAGAGGCCTGGAGAGGCAAGACCAGACTGGAGCAAGAGAATAAGAAATCTCAAGAGAGGAGTTTCTGGAAACACTTGAAGGAACACCCTCTTTTATTACATAGAGGTTACATTATATGTGATGTTATATTTCTTGCAAAGAGTGTAAGAAACTATTAATTTAAAAGTTAAGCAGAGAGAACGGCTTGAAGATGGCGGAAGAGTGAGACACGGAGATTGCCTTCCTCCCCACGGATACACCAGAAATACATCTACACGTGGAACAACTCCTACAGAACACCTACTGAAGGCTGGCAAAGATCTCAGACCTCCCAAAAGGCAAGAAACTCCCCACGTACCTGGGTAGGGCAAAAGAAAAAACAGAGACAAAAGAATAAGGACGGCACCTGCACCAGTGGGAGGGAGCTGTGAAGGAGGAAAAGTTTCCACACACTAGGAAGACCCTCCGCGGGCGGAGACCGCGGGAGGCGGAGGGGGGAGCTTCGGGACCGCGGAGGAGAGCACAGCGACGGGTGCGGAGGGCAAAGCGGGGAGATTCCCGCACAGAGGATCGGTGCCGACCGGCACTCACCAGCCCGAGAGGCTTGTCGGCTCACCCGCCGGGGCGGGCGGGGCTGCGAGCTGAGGCTCGGGTTTCGGTTTCGGACAGAGCGCAGGGAGAGGACTGGGGTTGGCGGCTTGAACATAGCCTGAAGGGATTAGTGCACCACGGCTAGCCGGGAGGGTGTCCGGGAAAAGTCTGCACCTGCCGAAGAGGCAAGAGACTTTTTCTTCCCTCTTTGTTTCCTGGTGCGCGAGGAGAGGGGATTAAGAGCGCTGCTTAAAGGAGCTCCAGAGACGGGCGCGAGCCGCGGCTAAAAGCGCGGACCCCAGAGACGGGTGCGAGCCGCAGCTAAAAGCACGGACCCCAGAGACGGGCGGGAGACGCTAAGGCTGCTGCTGCCGCCACCAAGGGGCCTGTGTGCGAGCACAGGTCACTCTCCACACCCCTCTTCCGCGGAGCCTGTGCAGCCCGCCACTGCCAGGTTCCCGGGATCCAGGGACAACTTCCCCGGGAGAATGCACGGCGGGCCTCAGGCTGGAGCAACGTCACGCCGGCCTCTGCCGCCGCAGGCTCGCCCCGCACGCAGTGCCCCTTCTCCCCCCCCCCCCCCCCGGCCTGAGTGAGCCGGAGCCCCCGAATCAGCGGCTCCTTTAACCCCGTCCTGTCTGAGCAAAAAACAGACGCCGTCCAGCGACCTACACGCAGAGGCAGGGCCAAATCCAAAGCTGAGCTCCTGTGAGCTGTGAGAACAAAGAAGAGAAAGGGAAATCTCTCCCAGCAGCCTCAGAAGCAGCGGATTAAAGCTCCACAATCAACTTGATATACCCTGCATCTGTGGAATACCTGAATAGACAAGGAATGATCCCAAATTGAGGAGGTGGACTTTAGGAGCGAGATCTATGATTTTTTTCCCTTTTCCTCTTTTTGTGAATGAGTTCGTGTATGCTTCTGTGTGAGATCTTGTCTGTATAGTCTTGCTTCCACCATTTGTCCTAGGGCTCTATCCGTCCATGGTTTTTTAAAAAAATTTTTTTTCTTATTAATTTTAATTGTAATAACTTTATTATACTTTACCTTCGTTCTTTCTTTCTTTCCTTCCTTCCTTCCCTCCTTTAGACAACAAATCACCCCAAATTGAGGAGGTGGTCTCTGAGAGCAAGATTTATGATTTTTCCCCCTTTACCTCTTTTTGTGAGGGTGTATGTGTATGCTTCTGTGTAAGATTTTCTCTGTATAGCTTTGCTTCCAACATTTGTCCTAAGGTTCTATCCGTCCCTTTTTTTTTTTCTAAATATTTTTTAATTCAATAACTATATTATACTTTATTTTATTTTTACTGTATCTTCTTTCTTTCTGTCTTTTTTCCTTCTTTCCCTCCTTCCTTCCTTCCTCCCTCCCTCCCTCCCTCCTTTATTTCCTTCTTTGCTTCTTTCTTCCTTCCATTCTTTCCTCCTTTCCTTCTTTCTTTCCTCATACTTCTACTAATTCTCTCTACTTTTTCTCCCTTTTATTCTGAGCCGTGTGGATGAAAGGCTCTTGGTGCTCCAGCCAGGAGTCAGGGCTCTGCCTCTGAGGTAGGAGAGCCAACTTCAGGTCACTGGTCAACAAGAGACCTCCCAGCTCCACATAATATTAAACGGCGGAAATCTCCCAGTGACCTCCATCTTAACACCAGCACCCAGCTTCACTCAACGACCAGCAAGCCACAGTGCTGGACAACCTATGCCAAACAACTAGCAAAACAGGAACAAAACCCCACCCATTAGCAGAGAGGCGGCCTAAAATCATAATAAGGCCACAGACACCCCAAAACACACCACCAGACGTGAACCTGCCCACTAGAGAGACAAGATCCAGCCTCATCCACCACAACACAGGCACTAGTCCCCTCCACCAGGAAGCCTACACAACCCACTGAATCAACCTTAGCCACTGGGGACAGACACCAAAAACAACGGGAACTACGAATGTGCAGCCTGCAAAAAGGAGACTCCAAACACAGTAAGATAAGCAAAATGAGTAGACAGAAAAACACACAGCAGATGAAGGAGCAAGATAAAAATGCACCAGACCTAAAAAATGAAGAGGAAATAGGCAGCCTACCTGAAAAAGAATTCAGAATAATGATAGTAAGGATGATCCGAAATCTTGGAAACAGAATGGACAAAATGCAAGAAACAGTTAACAAGGACCTAGAAGAAATAAAGATGAAACAAGCAACGATGAACAACGCAATAAATGAAATTAAAAATACTCTAGAAGGGATCAATAGCAGAATAACTGAGGCAGAAGAACGGATAAGTGACCTGGAAGATAAAGTAGTGGAAATAACTACTGCAGAGCAGAATAAAGAAAAAAGAATGAAAAGAACTGAGGACAGTCTCAGAGACCTCTGGGACAACATTAAACGCACCAACATTCGAATTATAGGGGTTCCAGAAGAAGAAGAGAAAAAGAAAGGGACTGAGAAAATATTTGAAGAGATTATAGTTGAAAACTTCCCTAATATGGGAAAGGAAATAGTTAATCAAGTCCAGGAAGCACAGAGAGTCCCATACAGGATAAATCCAAGGAGAAATATGCCAAGACACATATTAATCAAACTGTCAAAAATTAAATACAAAGAAAGCATATTAAAAGCAGCAAGGGAAAAACAACAAATAACACACAAGGGAATCCCCATAAGGTTAACAGCTGATCTCTCAGCAGAAACCCTACAAGCCAGAAGGGAGTGGCAGGACATACTGAAAGTGATGAAGGAGAAAAACCTGCAACCAAGACTACTCTACCCAGCAAGGATCTCATTCAGATTTGATGGAGAAATTAAAACCTTTACAGACAAGCAAAAGCTGAGAGAGTTCAGCACCACCAAACCAGCTTTACAACAAATGCTAAAGGAACTTCTCTAGACAAGGAACACAAGAGAAGGAAAAGACCTATAATAACGAACCCAAAACAATTTAGAAAATGGGAATAGGAACATACATATCGATAATTACCTTAAATGTAAATGGACTAAATGCTCCCACCAAAAGACACAGATTGGCTGAATGGATACAAAAACAAGACCCTTATATATGCTGTCTACAAGAGACCCACTTCAGACCTAGAGACACATACAGACTGAAAGTAAGGGGATGGAAAAAGATATTCCATGCAAATGGAAACCAAAAGAAAGCTGGAGTAGCAATTCTCATATCAGACAAAATAGACTTTAAAATAAGGACTATTACAAGAGACAAAGAAGGACACTACATAATGATCAAGGGATCGATCCAAGAAGATATAACAATTGTAAATATTTATGCACCCAACATAGGAGCAGCTCAATACATAAGGCAAATACTAACAGCCATAAAAGGGGAGATCGACAGTAACACATTCATAGTAGGGGACTTTAACACCCCACTTTCACCAATGGACAGATCATCCAAAATGAAAATAAATAAGGAAACACAAGCTTTAAATGATACATTAAACAAGATGGACTTAATTGATATTTATAGGACATTCCATCCAAAAACAACAGAATACACATTTTTCTCAAGTGCTCATGGAACATTCTCCAGGATAGATCATATCTTGGGTCACAAATCAAGCCTTGGTAAATTTAAGAAAATTGAAATTGTATCAAGTATCTTTTCTGACCACAACGCCATGAGACTAGATATCAATTACAGGAAAAGATCTGTAAAAAATACAAACACATGGAGGCTAAACAATACACTACTTAATAATGAAGTGATCACTGAAGAAATCAAAGAGGAAATAAAAAAATACCTAGAAACAAATGACAATGGAGACACAATGACCCAAAACCTATGGGATGCAGCAAAAGCAGTTCTAAGGGGGAAGTTTATAGCAATACAAGCCCACCTTAAGAAGCAGGAAACATCTCGAATAAACAACCTAACCTTGCACCTCAAGCAATTAGAGAAAGAGGAACAAAAAAACCCCAAAGCTAGCAGAAGGAAAGAAATCATAAAAATCAGATCAGAAATAAATGAAAAAGAAATGAAGGAAACGATAGCAAAGATCAATAAAACTAAAAGCTGGTTCTTTGAGAAGATAAACAAAATAGATAAACCACTAGCCAGACTCATCAAGAAAAAAAGGGAGAAGACTCAAATCAATAGAATTAGAAATGAAAAAGGAGAAGTAACAACTGACACTGCAGAAATAAAAAAAATCATGAGAGATTACTACAAGCAACTCTATGCCAATAAAATGGACAACCTGGAAGAAATGGACAAATTCTTAGAAATGCACAGCCTGCCAAGACTGAATCAGGAAGAAATAGAAAATATGAAAAGACCAATCACAAGCACTGAAATTGAAACTGATTAAAAATCTTCCAACAAACAAAAGCCCAGGACCAGATGGCTTCACAGGTGAATTCTATCAAACGTTTAGAGAAGAGCTAACACCTGTACTTGTCAAACTCTTCCAAAATATAGCAGAGGGAGGAACACTCCCAAATTCCTTCTAGGAGGCCACCATCACCTTGATACCAAAACCAGACAAGGATGTCACAAAGAAAGAAAACTACAGGCCAATATCACTGATGAACATAGATGCAAAAATCCTCAACAAAATACTAGCAAACAGAATCCAACAGCACATTAAAAGGATCATACACCATGATCAAGTGGGGTTTATTCCAGGAATGCAAGGATTCTTCAATATAAGCAAATCTATCAATGTGATAAACCATATTAACAAATTGAAGGAGAAAAACCATATGATCATCTCAACAGATGCAGAGAAAGCTTTTGACAAAATTCAACACCCATTTATGATAAAAACCCTGCAGAAAGTAGGCATAGAGGGAACTTTCCTCAACATAATAAAGGCCATATATGACAAGCCCACAGCAAACATCATCCTCAATGGTGAAAAACTGAAAGCATTTCCACTAAGATCAGGAACAAGACAAGGTTGCCCACTCTCACCACTCTTATTCAACATAGTTTTGGAAGTTTTAGCCACAGCAATCAGAGAAGAAAAGGAAATAAAAGGAATCCAAATCGGAAAAGAAGAAGTAAAGCTGTCACTGTTTGCAGATGACATGATACTATACATAGAGAATCCTAAAGATGCTACCAGAAAACTACTAGAGCTAATCAATGAATTTGGTAAAGTAGCAGGATACAAAGTTAATGCACAGAAATCTCTGGCATTCCTATATACTAATGATGAAAAATCTGAAAGAGAAATCAAGAAAACACTCCCATTTACCATTGCAACAAAAAGAATAAAATATCTAGGAATAAACCTACCTAAGGAGACAAAAGACCTGTATGCAGAAAATTATAAGACACTGATGAAAGAAATTAAAGATGATACAAGTAGATGGAGAGATATACCATGTTCTTGGATGGGAAGAATCAACATTGTGAAAATGACTCTACTACCCAAAGCAATCTACAGATTCAATGCAATCCCTATCAAACTACCACTGGCATTTTTCACAGAACTAGAACAAAAAATTTCGCAATTTGTATGGAAACACAAAAGACCCCGAATAGCCAAAGCAATCTTGAGAACGAAAAAAGGAGCTGGAGGAATCAGGCTCCCTGGCTTCAGACTATACTACAAAGCTACAGTAATCAAGACAGTATGGTACTGGCACAAAAACAGAAAGATAGATCAATGGAACAGGATAGAAAGCCCAGAGATAAACCCACGCGCATATGGACACCTTATCTTTGATAAAGGAGGCAGGAATGTACAGTGGAGAAAGGACAGCCTCTTCAATAAATGGGGCTGGGAAAACTGGACAGGTACATGTAAAAGTATGAGATTAGATCACTCCCTAACACCATACACAAAAATAAGCTCAAAGTGGATTAAAGACCTAAATGTAAGGCCAGAAACTATCAAACTCTTAGAGGAAAACATAGGCAGAACACTCTATGACATAAATCACAGCAAGATCCTTTCTGACCCACCTCCTAGAGTAATGGAAATAAAAACAAAAATAAACAAATGGGACCTAATGAAACTTCAAAGCTTTTGCACAGCAAAGGAAACCATAAACAAGACCAAAAGACAACCCTCAGAATGGGAGAAAATATTTGCAAATGAAGCAACTGACAAAGGATTAATCTCCAAAATTTACAAGCAGCTCATGCAGCTCAATAACAAAAAAACAAACAACCCAATCCAAAAATGGGCAGAAGACCTAAATAGACATTTCTCCAAAGAAGATATACAGAATGCCAACAAACACATGAAAGAATGCTCAACATCATTAATCATTAGAGAAATGCAAATCAAAACTACAATGAGATATCATCTCACACCAGTCAGAATGGCCATCATCAAAAAATCTAGAAACAATAAATGCTGGAGAGGGTGTGGAGAAAAGGGAACACTCTTGCACTGCTGGTGGGAATGTGAATTGGTTCAGCCACTATGGAGAACAGTATGGAGGTTCCTTAAAAAACTACAAATAGAATCACCATATGACCCAGCAATCCCACTACTGGGCATATACCCTGAGACAACCAAAATTCAAAAAGAGTCATGTACCAAAATGTTCATTGCAGCTCTATTTACAATAGCCCGGAGATGGAAACAACCTAAGCGCCCATCATCGGATGAATGGATAAAGAACATGTGGCACATATATACAATGGAATATTACTCAGCCTTAAAAAGAAACGAAATTGAGTTATTTGTAATGAGATGGATAGACCTAGAGTCTGTCATACAGAGTGAAGTAAGTCAGAAAGAAAAAGACAAATACCGTATGCTAACACATATATATGGAATTTAAGAAAAAAAAGGATGTCATGAAGAACCTAGGGGTGGGACGGGAATAGAGGCAGACCTACTGGAGAACGGACTTGAGGATATGGGGAGGGGGAAGAGTGAGCTTTGACAGGGCGAGAGAGAGTCATGGACATACACTAACAAACGTAGTAAGGTAGATAGCTAGTGGGAAGCAGCCGCATGGCACAGGGATATTATCTCGGTGCTTTGTGACAGCCTGGAGGGGTGGGATAGGGAGAGTGGGAGGGAGGGAGACGCAAGAGGGAGGACATATGGGAACATATGTATATATATAACTGATTCACTTTGTTATAGAGCAGAAACTAACACACCATTGTAAAGCAATTGTACCCCAATAAAGATGTTAAAAAAAAAAAAAGTTAAGCAGAAAAAAATAAAATAAAAGTTAAGCAGAAAAAATTTTTTGCAAATGTTCTAGAATAAAATATGAGGACATTTTAAAATGTAAAATAAAAATGTTCTAGAAAACATATATATATATAATTTTGGGGGGTAAATCTTTGAGTTGGGAAGGTACACGTTCACAAAACTAGAAGTCATTTTTTTAATATGGGCTTGGTAGATTCAACTATATGAAAACTAATATTTTTCCTCTGCATGGCAAAAAATGCCATAACAAATTTAAAACAATTGAAAATTGTTTTATTGGAAACAACTGGCAATTGGAAAGATTATTTGAACACATAAATCAATAAAGGGCTAATTTTAGTATTATACATAATGTAAGCAGTGCTAAAATTTAATAAGTAGACCAAAAAGCCAATAGAAAACTGGGCAAAGAAGTTGGACAGGCAAGTCACAGAAAAGGAAAATGTGCTTAGAAATATATGAAACGATGCTCACTCTTACACCTAAGAGAAATGTGAATTAAAACTATAGTGAGACACTTTGAGATTCATAAGGACTAAATTGTTTGATAACACCCCCAGTTGGCAAAAGGTGTGGAGCAAAGGCACTCTTATGGATTGCTGTAGGGAGTGTAAATTGCTCCAGCCTCCATGGACAGTCCTTTGACGACACTTATCAAAATTAAAAATGTATGTCTTGTTTGGAAAATTAAGTTGTCTTTTATTGTTGAATTGCAACAGTTATTTATATATTCTGGATACTAGACTCTTATCAGACATATAATGTACAAATATTTTGTCCCATTCTGTGTGCTGTCTTTTCACTTTGTTGATAGTGCCCTTTGAAGTACAAAAGTTTTAAATTTTGATGAAGTCCAACTTATCTGTTGTTTCCTCTGGTTGTTTGTGCTCTTTGGGTCATATCTAAGAAATTATCACTTAATCCAAGGTCACAAAGATATATGCCTATGCTTTCTTCTAAGTATTTTGTAATTTTAGCTCTTATAGTTAGGTCTTTGGTTCACTTTGGGTTAATTTTTTGTATATGGTGTGAGGCAGGGGTCCAAATTCATTCTTTTGCTGTTTGATTTTTTAACTTTTAGAATCAACCTGTACTCAAAATATGGCAGACTTAATCATGATTACTGAACCTGGACCAAATATATTCAACCTGAAAATACAAAGTAAAAGTGCCCTGGGAGGGGACTTCCCCGGAGGTCCAGTGGTTAAGACTTCACGCTTCCACTGCAGGGGCACGGGTTTGATCCCTGGTCAGGGAACTGGGATCCCATATGCCATGTGGGCGTGGCTGGGATGGGGAGTGAAGTGCCCTGGGAGCAAACAGCACACCTAGCACCCAGATCTTGGTTTTGAATGCCATTCTCCAAGAAAAGGAATCAGAGCTCCTTGGAGCAATGTTGGTTATCGGACTGGGGTAAAGATATACAAAATGAGCCTGAAGTATCTTGTAGTGCCAGAAAGTAAGGGAGTGCTCAAACAACAATAACAACCGTGATGGGGGTATGTCAAAGGGACACAGGAGGAGCCAACTGAAAGAGCTCCCAGGGGCCAAAGCTGGAGCAATTTGAGCAAGAAATAAAGTAGCAGTGAATTATAAACCAAAGTGTAAAATAAATATCTATGAGTCCATACTGATATAAGTAAATGACTGAATAAATAAACAAATAAATAGGAGAGAAGAGACAAATATCCTGTGCAGTAGAATTCCAAATAAATTTCATAGTTACTCCACCCTAAAGGAGGGGGAAACATAACTCCCATTCCTTAAGTGTGGGCTGTGTATAGTGACCTCCTTCCATATAGTACAGTGTTGAGTGGGGAAAAGTATGTGTATACACATTAAAATTTTCTTTTCTACCAGAGCAGTGAATCAAAATGAAATATTTTTATTATAGTGCAAAAAGCATAGACTTTGAAGCTAGACAGATCAGGTTCGGATTTTCACTCTTCCCCTTGCTCACCCAGACGCTGACTGGGTCTTTTAATCTGTAGATGTATCACTTAATCACTACTCTAAACACCACTACCTATAATGTAAGCTCCTTTTGTTTGTTCTTTTCATTGATGTATCATCAGTACCTAGAATAAGACCTGGTAAAGAGAAAGTGATTAATAAATGTGTTTAAAAGAACTACTCTCTGAACCTGAGTCTTGGTTTCCTCATCTGTGAAATGGGTATATTTTAAATATATACATTGCAGGGTTGTCACAAAGACTCAAAGAAATCGTATGTGCTAAAGCCCTTTGTGGACTCCACAACTTTATATAAATTTAAGGGGAGCTGAAGAGGATAAGGAAATAGCTTGGTGGGGGGTTCTGATACCTCCTGATGTTATGTTCATCTGGTTAGCCCTTAGAATACTGTTTTCCTTTCTAGATTTTTTTTAACAGATCCAATTTATTTATCTATTAAATTATTTTTCTATTGCTGCATAACAAATTATGACAATGTATCAGCTTAAAACAATACCCATATTATTTCATGGTTTTCCCAGGTCAGGAGTCAAGGTGTTGTCTGACTTGTGTTCTTATCTGAAGGCTGGACTAAGGGATGATCTGCTTCTAAAATCCCTTAGGTTGTTAGCAGAATCTACTTCCCTGTGACTGTAGAATTCATAGCATCCTGCTTCTTCAAAGCCAGCAATGAAGAAAGAGAGGGAGAGGGAGAGGGAAAGACAGAAAGCGACTGGGAAAGGCTTTGCTGCTTGGAGTGTCTGGGTCAGGTCCACTCAGGACATTCTTCTTTTTGCTTCACCCAAAGTCAACTGATTAGGGACCTTCATTACATCTGCAAAAGCTCACCACCTTTGCCATATAACACAATGTAATCACAGGAGTGCTATCTCATCACCTTCACCATATTCCATTGGTTGGAAGCAGATCACAGGTCCTACCCAACTCAAGGGGTGGGATTATACTGGGCATAACACCAGAGGGGCCATCTCAGAATTATGGCTACACTCTTCATATCAATGATAACTCTGGTTTAGGTCAGAATGTCTATATTGCAAATTTACAATGTAATGTGTCAGAGAAGACCAATAAGCTGTTTGGGACCTCAATTGTTATAGTACCTGAGAACAGGTACTAAGTGCCTTGGACCTGGGCCAAGAAAACATGGTTCTGGTTCCAACTCCATTGCAGCAAAATGGATGAGTTCCTTTCTAAGCCTCACTTTCTTATCTGACTTATGGAGATAGCTATAGTCATGTCCACCTTCCAGGGTCAGTATGAGAATTTCTAGATTGGAGCTCTTGTAAACATGTACTACCACCTCCCCACCACTTCAGCAGTCACACCCTATCCCTCTTAGTCACATGGCTGTCTCAGCTCACGTGCCCCCCCACCTCACAGAGCCATACAATAGGCCTCTGTAACTCATCCCATCCCTCAAAGCCACCTAAGGGCCTTGGCTCTTATGTCCCTCCCACCCTGTGCAGTGGTCATGACACAATATGCAATTCCACCTTTGCATTAACACAGGCACATGGATTTAACATACGACTATCCCTTAAGGAGAAGAGAGAGAAAAAAAAAAAAAGCAAAGAAGAAAAGCATGACCTTTTAAGGGAAAATGAGCACAGCATACACTTGTCAACTTGAATGTGAATTCCTACCCTCTGACAGCCACCAAAGCAAGAACAAAGGGCTGCACTCAACCTGACTAAAGCTTATGATGCTTTTACTCCCTCTGAATTTATGATGACATTTGGTCCAGAGTGGCATAGAACCAGCTTTAATGCCTGCTGTAAAACTTCACGCACATGACCCCATCCACTAAAAGGAGGCTGAAGCCTGAATGGCAACAGATGAAAGCCCAGGGCCTTCAGGGGTGACTCTGGCTTCCTCTGCTGCATCGCTTTGCCACCACAGTGGCTTTCTGTGCCCTGGGTATTACCCCTCTTCCTTTTCTCGTTTTTTTTTTTTTTTTTTTTTTTTAGTAATATATATTTAACATAAAATTTACGATTTTAATAATTTTTAAGCATACAGTTCAGTGACATTAAGTACATCCACACTGTTGTCCAACCATCACATGTATCTATTGTCAAAATTTTTCATCTTCTCTACTTCCCACACTCTGCACTTATTAAACAATAACTCCCTTGACTTCCTCCCTGCAATACCTATTCTCCTTTCTATCTCTATAAATTTGACTAGTGAGATAGCCTCATCCACCAGAGGGCAGAGAGAAGAAGCAAGAAGAACTAGGATCCTGCAGCCTGTGGAATGAAAACCAGATTCACAGAAAGACAGACAAAATGAAAAGGCAGAGGACTTTGTATCAGATGAAGGAACAAGATAAAACCACCAAAAACAATGAAATAAAGTGGAGATAGGCAACATTCCAGAAAAAGAATTCAGAATAATGATAGTGAAAATGATCCAAGACCTTGGAAAAAGAATGGAGGCAAAGATCAAGAAGATGCAAGAAATGTTTAACAAAGACCTAGGAGAATTAAAGAACAAACACCTAGAAGAATTAAAGAACAAACAAACAGAGATGAACAATACAATACCTGAAATGAAAAATACACTAGAAGGAATCAATAGCAGAATAACTGAGGAAGAAGCAAGGATAAGTGACCTGGAAGACAGAATGGTGGAATTCACTGCTGTGGAACAGAGTAAAGAAAAAAGAATGAAAAGAAATGAAGACAGCCAAAGAGACCTCTGGGACAACATTAAACACACCAACATTCGCATTTTAGGTGTTCCAGAAGGAGAAGAGAGAGAGAAAGGACCTGAGAAAATATTTGAAGAGATTATAGTCGAAAACTTCCCTAACATGGGAATGGAGATAGCCACGCAAGTCCAGGAAGCGCAGAGAGTCACAGGCAGGATAAACCCAAGGAGAAACACGCCAAGACACATAGTAATAAAACTGACAAAAATTAAAGACAAAGAAAAATTATTAAATGCAAGAAGGGAAAAATGACAACATACAAGGGAACTCCCATAAGGTTAACAGCTGATTTCTCAGCAGAAACTCTACAAGCCTGAACGGAGTGATATGATACATTTAAAGTGATGAAAAGGAAGAAACGACAACCCAACTTACTCTACCTGGCAATGATCTCATTCAGATTCGACGGAGAAATCAAAAGCTTTACAGACAAGCAAAAGCTGAGAGAATTCAGCACCACCAAACCAGCTCTACAACAAATTCTAAAGGAACTTCTCTAAGTAGGAGACACAAGAGAAGAAAAGGACCACAAAAACAAACCCAAACAATTAAGAAAATGATAATAGGAATATACATATCGATAATTACCTTAAATGTGAATGGATTAAATGCTCCAACAGAAAGACACAGGCTTGCTGAATGGATACAAAAACAAGAGCCATATATATGCTGTCTACAAGAGACCCACTTCAGACCCAGGGACACGTACAGACTGAAAGTGAGGGGATGGAAAAAGATATTCTATGCAAATAGAAAACAAAAGAAAGCTGGAGTAGCAATACTCATATCAGATAAATAGACTTTAAAATAAAGAATGTTACAAGAGACAAGGAAGGACACTACATAATGATCAAGGGATCAATACAAGAAGATATAACAATTATAAATATATATGCACCCAACATAGGAGCACCTCGATACATACGGCAAATGCTAACAGCTATAAAAGAGAAAATAGAAAGTAACACAGAAATAGTGGGGGACTTTAACACTTCACTTACACCAAAGGACAGATCATCCAGGCATAAAATTAATAAGGCAACACAAGCTTTAAATGACACAACAGACCAGAGAGATTTAACTGATATTTATAGGACATTCCATCTGAAAACAGCAAATTACACTTTCTTCTCAAGTGCACAAGGAACATTCTCCAGGATAGATCACATCTTGGGTCACAAATCAAGTCTCGGTAAATTTAAGAAAACTGAAATGATATCAAGCATCTTTTCGGACCACAATGCTGTGAGATTAGAAATAAATTACAGGGAAAAAAACGTAAAAAACATAAACACATGGCGGCTAAACAATATATTACTAAATAACCAAGAGATCACTGAGGAAATCAAAGAGGAAATCAAAAATTACCTAGAGACAAATGACAATTAAAACACGATGAGCCAAAACCTATGGGAAACTGGAACCAGGCCCTGAACCAAGATGGTAGAGTAGAAGGATTTGCTCTCACTCCCTCTTGCAAGAACACCAGAATCACAGCTAGCTGCTGGACAACCATTGACAGGAAGACACTGGAATTCACCAAAAAAGATACCCCACATCCAAAGACAAAGGAGAAGCCACAATGAGAAGGTAGGAGTGGTGAAATCACAGTAAAATCAAATCCCATAACTGCTGGGTAGGTGACTCACAGACTGGAGAACACTTATACCACAGAAGTCCACCCACTGGACTGAAGGTTCTGAGCCCCACGTCAGGGTTCCCAACCTGGGGTCGGGCAACGGGAGGAGGAATTCCTAGAGAATCAGACTTTGAAGGCTACTGGGATTTGATTGCAGGACTTCCACAGGACTGGGGGAAACAGAGACTCCACTCCTGGAGGGCACACACAAAGTAGTGTGTGCATCAGGACACAGGGAAAGGAGCAGTGACCCCAGGGGAGACTGAACCAGACCTACCTGCTAGTGTTGGAGGGTCTCCTGCAGATGTGGGGGGTGGCTGTGGCTCACTGTGGGGACAAGGACACTGGCAGCAGGAGTTCTGGGAAGCACTCCTTGGCATGAGCCCTCCCTGAGTCCATTAGCCCCACCACAGAGCCCAGGTAGGCTCCAGTGTTCAGTTGCCTCAGGCCAAACAACCAACAGGGAGGAAACCCAGCCCCACCGATCAACACTCAAGCAGATTAAAGTTTACTGAGCTCTGCCCACCAGAGCAACAGTCAGCTCTACCCACCAACAGTCCCTCCCATCAGGAAACGTGCACAAACCTCTTAGATAGCCTCATCCACCAAAGGGCAGACAGCAAAAGCAAGAAGAACTACAATCCTGCAGCCTGTGGAACAAAAACCACATTCACAGAAAGATAGACAAGATGAAAAGGCAGAGGGGTATGTACCAGATGAAGGAACAAGACAAAACCCCAGAAAAACAACTAAATGAAGTGGAGATAGGCAACCTTCCATAAAAAGAATTCAGAATAATGATAGTGAGGATGACCCAGGACCTCGGAAAAAGAATGAAGGCAAGCATAGAGAAGATGCAAGAAATGTTTAACAAAGACTTAGAAGAATTAAAGAACAAACAGAGATGAACAATACAATAAGTGATATGAAAAATACACTAGAAGGAATCAATAGAAGAATAACTGAGGCAGAAGAAAGGATAAGTGACCCGGAAGACAGAGTGGTGGAATTCACTGCTGTGGAACAGAATAAAGAAAAAAGAATGAAAAGAAATGAAGACAGCATAAGAGACCTCTGGGACAACATTAAATGCAACAACATTTGCATTATAGGGGTCCCAGATGGAGAAGAGAGAAAGAAAGGACCTGAGAAAATATTTGAAGAGATTATAGTCGAAAACTTCCCTAAAATGGGAAAGGAAATACCCACCCACGTCCAGAAAGAGCAGAGAGTTCCATACCAGATAAACCCAAGGAGAAACATGCCAAGACACATAGTAATCAAATAGGCAAAAATTAAAGACAAAGAAAAATTATTGAAAGCAGCAAGGGAAAAAAACCACAAGTAACATAAAAGGGAACTCCCATAAGGTTAACAGCTTATTTCTCAGCAGAAGCTCTACTAGCCAGAAGGGAGTGGCATGATATACTTAAAGTGATGAAAGGGAAGAACATACAACCAAGATTACTCTACCTGGCAAGAATCTCATTCAGATTTGTGGAGAAATCAAAGGCTTTACAGACAAGCAAAAGCTAAGAGAATTCAGCACCACCAAATAGGCTCTATAAAAAATGCTAAAGGAACTTCTCTAATTGGGAAACACAAGAGAAGAAAAGGACCTACAAAAACAAACCCAAAACAATTAAGAACATGGTCATAGGAACATACATATCGATAATTACCTTACACGTGAATGGATTCAATGCTCCAACCAAAAGACACAGGCTCACTGAATGGATACAAAAACAACACCCATATATATGCTGTCTACAAGAGACCCACTTCAGACCCAGGGACACGTTCACACTGAAAGTGAGGGAATGGAAAAAGATATTCTATGCAAATGGAAATCAAAAGAACACTGGAGTAGGAATACTCATATCAGATAAAATAGAGTTTAAAATAAAGAATGTTACAAGAGACAAGGAAGGACACTACATAATGATCAAGGGATCAATCCAAGAAGAAGATATAACAATTATAAATATATATGCACCCAACATAGGAGCACCTCAATACATAAGGCAACTGCTAACAGCTATAAAAGAGGAAATCGACAGTAACACAATAGTGGGGGACTTTAACACCTCACTTACCAATGCACAGATTATCCAAAATGAAAATAAACAAGGAAACAGAAGCTTTAAATGACACAATAGACCAGATAGATTTAATTGATATTTATAGGACATTCCATCCCAAAACAGCAGATTACACTTTCTTCTCAAGTGCGCACAGAACATTTTGCAGGATAGATCACATCTTGGATCACAAATCAAGCCTCAGTAAATTTAAGAAAATTGAAGTCATATCAAGCATCTTTTCTGACCACAACACTATGAGATTAGAAATCAATTACAGGGAAACAAATGTAAAAAACACAAACACATGAAGGCTAAACAATACGTTACTAAATAACTAAGAGATCACTGAAGAAATCAAAGAGGAAATCAAAAAACCTAGAGACAAATGACAATGAAAACACGATGATCCGAAACCTATGGGACGCAGCAAAAGCAGTTCTAAGAGGGAACCTTACAGCTATAAAAGCCTACTTTAAGAAACAAGAAAAATCTCAAATAAATAATCTAACCTTACACCTAAAGGAACTACAGAAAGAAGAACAAACAAAATGCAAAGTTAGCAGAAGGAAAGAAATCATAAAGATCAGAGCAGAAATAAATGAAATAGAAACAAAGAAAACAATAGCAAAGATCAATAAAACTAAAAGCTGGTTCTTTGAGAAGATAAACAAAATTGATAAACCGTTAGCCAGACTCATCAAGAAAAAGAGGGAGAGGACTTAAATCAATAAAATTAGAAATGAAAAAGGAGAAGTTACAACAGACACCACAGAAATACAAAGCATCCTAAGAGACTACTACAAGCAACTCTATGCCAATAAAATGGACAACCTGGAAGAAATGGACAAATTCTTAGAAAGGGATAACCTTCCAAGACTGAACCAGGAAGAAGTAGAAAATATGAACAGGCCAATCACAAGTAATGAAATTGAAACTGTGATTAAAAATCTTCCAACAAACAAAAGTCCAGGACCAGATGGCTTCACAGGTGAATTCTATCAAAAATTCAGAGAAGAGCTAACACCCATGCTTCTCAAACTCTTCCAAAAAATTGCAGAGGAAGGAACACTCCCAAACTCATTGTACGAGGCCACCATCACCCTGATACCAAACCCAGACAAAGATACTACACAGAAAGAAAATTACCAATATCACTGATGAATATAGATGCAAAAATCCTCATCAAAATACTAGCAAACAGAATCGAACAACACATTAAAAAGATCATACACCATAATCAAGTGGGATTGATCCCAGGGATGCAAGGATTCTTCAATATACGCAAATCAATCAATGT
>NW_021703782.1:87680736-87774889 GCF_005190385.1 Monodon monoceros | reverse complement strand
GAATCCTTGCATCCCTGGGATAAATCCCACCTGAACATCGTGTATGATCCTTTTAATGTGTTGTTGGATTCTGTTTTCTAGCATTTTGATGAGGATTTTTGCATCTATATTCATCAGTGATATTGGTCTGTAATTTTCTTTTTGTGTAGTATCTTTGTTTGGGTTTGGTATCAGGGTGATGGTGGCCTCGTACAATGAGTTTGGGAGTGTTCCTTCCTCTGCAGTTTTTTGGAAGAGTTTGAGAAGCATGGGTGTTAGCTCGTCTCTAAATGTTTGATAGAATTCACCTGTGAAGCCTTCTGGCCCTGGACTTTTGTTTGTTGGAAGATTTTTAATCACAGTTTCAACTTCATTACTTGTGATTGGCCTGTTCATATTTTCTACTTCTTCCTGGTTCAGTCTTGGAAGGTTATCCCCTTCTAAGAATTTGTCCATTTCTTCCAGGTTGTCCATTTTATTGGCATAGAGTTGCTTGTAGTAGTCTCTTAGGATGCTTTGTATTTCTGTGGTGTCTGTTGTAACTTCTCCTTTTTCATTTCTAATTTTATTGATTTAAGTCCTCTCCCTCTTTTTCTTGATGAGTCTGGCTAATGGTTTATCAATTTTGTTTATCTTCTCAAAGAACCAGCTTTTAGTTTTATTGACCTTTGCTATTGTTTTCTTTGTTTCTATTTCATTTATTTCTGCTCTGATCTTTATGATTTCTTTCCTTCTGCTAACTTTGCATTTTGTTTGTTCTTCTTTCTCTAGTTCCTTTAGGTGTAAGGTTAGATTGTTTGAGATTTTTCTTGTTTCTTGAGGTAGGCTTGTATAGCTATAAACTTCCCTCTTAGAACTGCTTTTGCTGCATCCCGTAGGTTTTGGATTGTCGTGTTTTCATTGTCATTTGTCTCTAGGTATTTTTTGATTTCCTCTTTGATTTCTTCAGTCATCTCTTGGTTATTTAGTAATGTATTGTTTAGCCTTCATGTGTTTGTGTTTTTTACATTTGTTTCCCTGTAAATGATTTCTAATCTCATAGCGTTGTGGTCAGAAAAGATGCTTGATATGACTGCAATTTTCTTAAATTTACTGAGGCTTGATTTGTGACCCAAGATGTGATCTATCCTGGAGAATGTTCCATGTGCACCAGAGAAGAAAGTGTAATCTGCTGTTTTCCGATGGAATGTCCTATAAATATCAATTAAATCTATCTGGTCTATTGTGTCATTTAAAGCTTGTGTTTCCTTATTAATTTTCTGTTTGGATGATCTGTCCATTGGTGTAAATGAGGTGTTAAAGTCCCCCACTATTATTGTGTTACTGTCAATTTCCCCTTTTATAGCTGTTAGCAGTTGCCTTATGTATTGAGGTGCTCCTATGTTGGGTGCATATATAGTTATAATTGTTATATCTTCTTCTTGGATTGATCTCTTGATCATTACGTAGTGTCCTTCCTTGTCTCTTGTAACATTCTTTATTTTAAAGTCTATTTTATCTGATATGAGTATTGCTACTCCAGCTTTCTTTTTATTTCCATTTGCATGGAATACCTTTTTCCATCCCCTCACTTTCAGTCTGTATATGTCCCTAGATCGGCAGTGGGTCTCTTGTAGACAGCATATATATGGGTCTCGTTTCTGTATCCATGCAGTGAGCCTGTGTCTTTTGGTTGGAGCATTGAATCCATTCATGTGTAAGGTAATTACCGATATGTATGTTCCTATTATCATTATCTTAATCGTTTTGGGTTTGTTTTTGTAGGTCCTTTTCTTCTCTTGTGTTTCCCAATTAGAGAAGTTCCTTTAGCATTTTTTATAGAGCCTATTTGGTGGTGCTGAATTCTCTTAGCTTTTGCTTGTCTGTAAAGCTTTTGATTTCTCCACAAATCTGAATGAGGTCCTTGTCAGGTACAGTAATCTTGGTTGTAGGTTCTTCCCTTTCATCACTTTAAGTATATCATGCCACTCCCTTCTGGCTAGTAGAGTTTCTGCTGAGAAATCAGCTGTTAACTTTATGGGAGTTCCCTTGTATGTTATTTTCATTTTTCCCTCGCTGCTTTCAATAATTTTTCTTTGTCTTTAATTTTTTCCAATTTGATTACTATGTGTCTCAGCATGTTTCTCCTCAGGTTTATCCTGTATGGGACTCTCTGCACTTCCTGGACTTGGGTGGCTATTTCCTTTCCCATGTTAGGGAAGTTTTTGACTATGCTCTTCAAATATTTTCTCGGGTCCTTTCTCTCTCTCTTCTCCTTCTGGGACCCCTATAATGGGAACGTTGTTGCGTTTAATGTTGTCCCAGAGGTCTCTTTGGCTGTCTTCATTTCTTTTCATTCTTTTTTCTTTATTCTGTTCCACAGCAGTGAATTCCACCGTTCTGTCTTCCAGGTCACTTATCCTTGCTTCTTCCTCATTTATTCTGCTATTGATTCCTTCTAGTGTATTTTTCATATCAGTTATTGTATTGTTCATCTCTGTTCTTTAATTCTTCTAGGTCTTTGTTGAACATTTCTTGCATCTTCTCAATCTTTGCCTCCATTCTTTTTCCAAGGTCCTTGATCATCTTCACTATCATTTTTCTGAATTCTTTTTCTGAAATGTTGCCTATCTCCACTTCATTTAGTTGTTTTTCTGGGGTTTTATCTTGTTACTTCAACTGGTACATAGCCTTCTGCCTTTTCATCTTGTCTATCTTTCTGAGAATGTGGTTTTTGTTCCACAGGCTGCAGGACTGTAGTTCTTCTTGCTTCTGCTCCGCAAATTGTCTTTTTAATTGCATTTCAACAAGCCAAATAATATATAAATAAACTCACACACACACACACAAAATTAAAACAATACTAGTAACGCCAAAGTCTTTCCTGACTATTGTCCCCAATTCTAGTCCCACTTCAGCAGTAACTACTACTATAAGTTTGATGTGTTGCCTTCTAGAGCTTTTCTATCCATCTACATAAATATATATATTTGTAAATATGTTGTTTTTAAACATAAATTGCATCATATTTTTATATTATCTTGTAACTTACTATTTTCAGTGAATATATACTAGAGATTTTTCCAAGTCTGAACATATTTGACTTCTCGTTAACTGTTGTTGTATTTTATGGCTGCATAGCACTCTGTGACCTGCAGATACTGTGGTGGACTTAGCGACTCTCCAGTAGCCAGGCATTTAAGCTATTCCTAGATATTCATTATTATAAGCAATGCTGTGATGAAATATTTAATTATGCTATTTAGAACACGTGTGAAAGTGTTTCTTTAGGATGACTATTTAAAGGTGGTATCCGAAAATTATGAAGGAATTTCCTAGGCAGTTTTCAAGTTGCCTGTTGGGGTGTGGTTACCTTGATCTTGGCTGCAAATGAACTGTTTATGTACAAGGGAGGCCCTGTTGAACAGAGCACAGGTGGTAGACCCTAATGCCTATAGGGACCAGGTATTAAATATAAATGAGGTGAGCCAGTGAGTGTAAGACAGTCAGGAGAGATGGGGAACATGGTGAAGAGCAGACCACTATGCCCCTGTGTTTGGGGTGGCCTCTACTCATCTCTAGCCAACTCTTGGAGTACAGCAATGAAGACTTGGTATTGCCAGATGTTCCACAAGAACCTGAATTTTTTTTTAATAATATAAATTTTATTTTATTTTTTTATACAGCAGGTTCTTATTAGTTATCTATTTTATACATATTAGTGTATATGTGTCAATCCCAATCTCCCAGGTTCATCCCACCCCCTGCCACTTTCCTCCCCTGGTGTCCATACGTTTGAAGAACCTGGATTTTTTAAATGTGAAATCTTCAGGTTTCTAAATGTTGGCATTAATTCCATTAAAATTATTTTTTATTTTTTGGCTGAGCTGTGCGGCTTGTGGGATCTTAGTTCCCCAACCAGGGATTGAACCCAGGCCCTCGGCAGTGAAAGCGCCTAGTCCTAACCACTGGACCTCCAGGGACGTCCCTACTAATTCCATTTTTTAGAAAACACTGTGAGGGCAAAAAGAAAACAAAAGAACAACCACCCACATTTGCAGACCAGATTCAGCTGTCTGTGGGCATCGGACTCCTAGGGGGTAGGTCCGTGTGGAATGGCTTCTCTGGACCCAATTTTGAGCAGTGGGGATGGATCACCTGGTGCCGTAACCTCGGCAGAGAGCAGCTCTCCTCCAGGGAGCCGGAGACAGAGTGGGCTGGGGGGCAGAGCTCTGCAAAGGGCTCAGAAGTCAGGGAGACAACGCTCAAGCAGTTCAGAAAATGCTACAGACTGGCTTCTGGGAGGAGGCTCTGAGGAGCAGATTTCAACTCGGCCCAGAAGAAAACACGGTAACAGGCAGAGCTGTCTAGAGCTTGAAGAGGTGCTTTGGGCATAATGAGTATCCCCTCCCGAGAGTGGACAGAGAGAGGCTGGCAATCCACCTGAAGGGATATTGCAGCCAAGATTCTGGCTTAGATGTGGGCTGGAACAGAGGACAATTAAAATTCTCATCAGTCTTGAGATCACCATTTAGATTTAAATTGAAGAGTTACTTAATGAGACCTTACAGGGTGTGAGAAGAAGAGACAAGGGCCTACATTTGCAGAACGCCTACTAAGTGCCACACAGGCTGTGCCGGCACTTCACAGACAACATCAAATCCAGGCCTCCCAACAATCCTTCCAGGCTAGCATTAAGCTCATTTTGCTGATGAAGAAAATGAGACTCAGAGCTAAGTGACTTGTCCAAGGTCACACGGCCAGGAGGTGGTGGGGCCAGGCCTCCAACACTGGTCCTTCTGGCTCAGAATTCAGTGCTTTTCCCACCATGGTTCTCTATTTTATTTTTACCATGTAGGAAAGAGTTTAAAACAATGACAACCAGCCATCCAAGTGCACAGTGCTCTGTTGCTTACAAAGCTCTTCTACATTCATTTTTGCATGTTCCCAATGAACTCTGTTGAAAGCCTCAGACTCACATGCCTCCATCTCTGCTATCCTCAAACATTTGCTCCACATCATCAGTCAGCAAAACCAGGAGAGCCTAAACCTAACCCTAACCCTACACTGGTGCCATTTCTACTTCTGGGCCAGAGCAAAGATAGTCTCAAAATTGGCTCTCAAGTGCCCTTGCAGTGTAGTTACAATTTTTTTTTTCCTTTTTCCCTTTTAAATAATTTTTTTCCTTTTTTAAAAAATTTAGATATATTTGCCATATTAGTTTCAGGTGTACAACAGAATGATTTGATATTTGCTTACATTGTGACGTGATCGCCACAATAAGTCTAGATAACATCCATCACTATACATGGTTACAATTTTATTTGCCCTTGCATTATAAAGGTGACAATCACGATGTTAATTTCTAGTTTTCAGGGAAATCCCTGCCTTCATTTTTAGAGCATTCTACTTCTGCACACAGAGGCATCCAATCTGGGGGAGAGTATTTGGCTGCAGGTAACAGAAATATAACCACAGAGGTTTAACAACCAAGAGGTCTCATGTTCTTAGCATATTAGGAAATCTGGAAGCAGCAGCCCAAGATGGAGCAGTGAGTCCGTGATGCCATCAGGAACTCAGGCTTCTCCCATCTTCCTGCTCTGTCATACCTAGCACCTAGCCCTCTTTCTCAGGCTCAAAGACAGCTGTAGCACCTCCAGGCCCTCATCCTAGTTTCAGGCAGGAAGTGGAGGAGGATCAAAAGGCTAAAAGCATAAGCCAGTTGAGCCTGTTGTTTTTATCAGGAAAATAAACAATAGATTTCCCTGGAAGTCCCACTCACTGGCCTCACTGGCCATGCTTTGTGCATAAGTACCTGGGAAATTGAGTTTGTTTCAGCTGAGCATGTTGCTACCTACTCCTAATAATTAGGGTTTTGTTAGTAAGGAAGCTGGGAGACTAGATGGATATTGGGTAGGTGCCTAGCAGTGTCTGCCATATTGAATGTGTTTTTTCCCAGATTATAGGTATTTGTTTACAAAATACTTTCTGAACTTTAGCAATAATCTAGGGTCATATCAGCTTGAAAACTGTGGCAATTCACACGATCAACCTACCAAAAGGTACAGAATCCACAGAATATAAATGGATTAGGACTTTGGGAGCTATCCCACTGGTCCATTACCATCGGGTTGAGGAGCGGAGGCTCAGAGCAGCTGAGGCGCTTTTTCAGAGACCGTGATGGATGGCTTTCCAACCCATGACTCCCGGTCTGGTCCAGTTCCCTCTCTGCTTTCTGGCTTTTTCTTTTTTTTAATATTTTTATTGTAACATAAAACACAAATACAGGGAACCACACAAATCAAATTATTATCTAATTAATTATAATAAAAGGATCCCTGTCTGAGTCAAGGAAAGAAGAACTTTGTTGCAATCTCCTTCCTCTCCCCATAAAAAAATTTGTGCATTGTTTATATCACCCCCAGGTATTTTTTAAAACAGTGTTACCACCCACATGTGCCTCCCAAGATTTAGTTTAGCTAGACCATTTGAAAAAAGGGATGTGTCTCTTAAATGTTGTTTTTTTGTTTTTTTTTTCTGGTACGCGGGCCTCTCACTGTTGCGGCCTCTCCCGTTGCGGAACACAGGCTCCGGACGCACAGGCTCAGCGGCCATGGCTCACGGGCCCAGCCGCTCCGCGGCATGTGGGATCTTCCTGGACTGGGGCACAAACCCGTGTCCCCTGTATTGGCAGGCGGACTCTCAACCACTGCGCCACCAGGGAAGCCCTCTTAAATGTTTTTGAATCTATATGTTTCTCCTCCATCTCATCCATTTTATTACAACTTCTCACTTGATGAACCCAGGCTTTCTGACCCATAGAGCTTCCAGAGCTTTGCTGATTGCACACTCTTGGTGTAGTTCTTCATGTTTTTCTATCCTTTGTATTTCCTGGAAATTTCTGAATCCAGACATGGGATCGGGTTTAATCCTTTCAGCAAGATTATCAGCAGCATAGGTTATAGGAGGCATGTCAATTCCATTGTCTCTTTATGTGACCTTGGCAGTGGTTGATGTCTATGTTTCCTCTCAGTCTTATATGAGAAATGCAGTCTGTAGTGACTAAAGCCTTTGGGTACTTATGTATTTCTGTCTCCCTTCTCCCAGGGGATCCCTGAAGTTTGGGGATGTACTTGTGCAAAAGTACATGGGCTCCTCTGCCTCTCTGGAGACTTGTGAGGCCCCTGTGCTGCTGAAGTGGGCTTAGGGTGGATGCCCACCTCTCAGTCCCACTTGGTTCTTACTGAGGTAAAGGAGGATCCACTGCACATGTGGGAACACTGGTTACTGAAGGATCAGAAGTCATGTAATGCCGGACTATGGGACACACACTGGGAATGGGGCAGGCTGCAAACCGTGGGTGGGATCAAAGCAGCTGCTTATATGGGAGTGCCCTGACACATGTGAGTGTTCTGATAGTGAGCACTGATTGAGAAAACCACACTCACTACCTATGCCAAGGCCATTTTCATCAGCAAAGTCCTGTGATCATGGATTGAACCAGATGAAGACTAAGGACTCACGCCTGTCCTCACCCCTAAGGCACCAGCCATGACTGAGCCCTACAACATCATCACCTGGGTCAGGATAGAGTGATGACAATGAAAATGGGAGCCAGACCAGCCAGCAATACCTTCTTTCCTTCCACAGGTCATCACTCATATGGGCAGACTCTCCTGCTTCCCCACTGTCCCCACTGTTAGGCAAAGGATGGGAAGAAGGCCCTCCAGGGCACAGAATCAGATGGGAGGAGCAAAGAGAGAGAACACACAAAGAGGGAGCATTGGAACTGTGAACGGTGCTTGAGATGGTGTTCTTGAAGTTGAATGGACGTTTATCTACCTTCTTGGTTGTGACAGAGGTAGCAGCTCCCCTGGAAGCCCAGTTCTGTGGTGGTGCTCTGGGAACCACTTCAGCCCAGAGTCTGCCTTTCAACCCTATCAATTATTTGAAATTGAAATATCAATTATTTCTTCCGCACATACTGCTTTTTACTTAAAATAGCTAAGGTATTTCTTTGTACAACTAAATCTATACAGGTACAACTGGATTAGATAAAAACTGATGGATAGGACTGAGCCTATGTAATTTTCCCATTACCAATTAGGAATGTGAACTTGTCAAAAGATTCATAGAAGAATAAAGAAGCTACATTTTCTTTGGGAGAAAATTTTCTGTCTTTCCTGATCCTGAAATTCTACTTTGAATTGTGCATACATTCCAAAGAAATCATAATCAATCAGTTCAGCCAAGCACCTAGAACAAAAACGTCAAATCTGCTTTGTGCTTGCTGCCATTTCGCATCCTGTGCTCACAACAGACATTACTAATCAATCATGTACTCTTTTCCCCTGAGGCTACACAGCATTTCTAATTGATTAGATAGGGAAGCAAGACTAAAACTGTTTAGCTACAATTGCCCTAGAACAGAGATGAATTCAAAAGAGCTCCACCTAGGGACATGGACCTTGTTGCAGGGGTGAAAGATGCATTAATGTGAGAGGCCAGAAGGAGGACAGGCCATTGAGGAGGCTGCTGCAACAGGCCTTGTGTATCAGCCAAGGTCCGACCAGGAGACAAGCCACATCTATAACTTCGAAATTTAATATAAAGAACTTTAAAAAAATTGTGGTAAATTATATATAACCTCAATTTTGCCATTTTAACCATCTTTAAGTGTACAGTTCAGTGGCACTAAGTACATTCACATTGTTGTGTAACCGTCACCACCATCCATCTCCAGAATGTTTTCATCTTCCCAAATGGAAACCTACCCATCAATCAATCACTCCCCTTTCTTCTCCCCTCCCAGCCCCTGGTAATCACTATGCTATATTCTGTCTCTATGGATTTGACTACTTGAGATATCTATATAATTTTAAAGGACTTTTAACTAGTAAAATATAGTTAATTATTAAAAGGGATAAAAGAGGACTCTAAAGAATACCGAAGTAGCAAAAGCAGAGAGCAGTTACTACCTCTAAAGTTGAGAGACAGTGGACAAGGAAAGAATCAGAACTCAGAAGGACTCCTCTTCCCACCCACCATTCCCCCCTTCAAGGCTGAGATTCAAGTATCTTTGGAGAGCACATGGCTGCCACAGGATTATGTAACCTACTGGTGGCAAAGAGACTTGTCACACGCTAGTGTAAAAGAACAGCCTTCCAGGTGGCAGAGAAAGTTACCAGGAGGTACAGTGCAGGCACGAGTCAGTCAACAGCCTCCCAGCAGAAGACATGATGTATTTTTTTAGTGTTACCACCCACGCGTGCACCCCAAGAATTAGTTTAGTCAAGTTCATTTAAAAAATTTGATGTGATTATTTTCTATTTTTATTTATTTAAAAATTTTCATTGACGTATAATTGACCTACAGCACCATGTTAGTTCCAAGTGCATAACGTAGGGATTTGATATTTCTATACATTACAAAATGATCACCACCATAAATCTAGTTATAATCTATCACCATACAAAGTTATCACAATATTATTGACTATATTCCCCATGCTGTATATTTCATCCCCATGATTCATTTATTTCATGACTAGAAAGTTATACCTCTTAATCTCCCTCACCTATTATTACATATTATACCCCTCTCCTCTCTAGTGACTACCTATTTGTTCTGTATCTATTCCACATATAAGTAAAATCACACATTTGTCTTTCTCTGCCTGACTTATTTCACTTAGCATAATGCTATCTTGGCCCTCTCCCTCTTGATGTGATGACTTGATATATGTATATATTGTGAAATGATTACCATAATAAGATTAGTTAACACATCCACATAGTTACCTTTTTTTTTTTTTTGAGGGAGTGAGAACTTTTAAGGTCTGCTCTCTTAGAAACTTCCAAGTATACAATACAGTATTGTTAACTATAGTCACCATGCTATATAATAGACCCCATAATTTATTCTTCTTCTAACTGGAAGTTTGCACATTTTGACCACTTTCACCAATTTCCCCCACCACCCCCCCGCCCCTAGAAACCACCAATCTACTCCCTGTCTCTATGAGTTTGGGTTTTTTTTTTTGGCGGTACGCGGGCCTCTCACTGTTGTGGCCTCTCCCGTTGTGGAGCAGAGGGTCCGGACGCGCAGGCTCAGCGGCCATGGCTCACGGGCCCAGCCGCTCCGCGGCATGGGGGATCCTCCCGGACCGGGGCACGAACCCGTGTCCCCTGCATCGGCAGGCGGACTCTCAACCACTGCGCCACCAGGGAAGCCCGAGTTCGGTTTTTTTAAGACTGCATATATAAATGAGATCATATAATATTTTTCTTTCCCTGTCTGAATTATTTCACTTAGCATAATGCCCTCAAAGTCCACACTGTTGCAAATGGGAAGATTTCCTTCATTTTTTTTTTTTTTTTTTTTTTTTTTTTTTTGCGGTATGCAGGCCTCTCACTGTTGTGGCCTCTCCCGTTGCGGAGCACAGGCTCCGGACACGCAGGCTCCATACTGTTTTCCATTGTGGCTGTGTCCATTTACATCCCTACCAACAGTATACATCCTCCACATCCTCGCCAGCATTTGTTAGCTCTTGTCTTTTTGATCGGAGGCATTCTAACAGGTGTGAGGTGGTATCTCACCGTGGTTTTGATCTGCATTTCCCTGATGATTAGTGATGTTGTGCGGCTTTTCATGTACCATTTGGCCATTTGCATATCTTCTTTGGAAAAAATGTCTATTCGGGTCCTTTGCCCATTTTTAAATTAGGTTATTTGCTTTTTCTGCTATTGAATTATACGAGTTCCTTACAAATTTTGGATGTTAACCCCTTATCAGATATTTGATTTGTAAATACATTCTCCCTTCCCATAGGTTATCTTTTCATTTTGTTGACTGTTTTTTGCTGTTTGCTGTAGTTCCCGTTGTTTATTTTTGCTTTTGCTGCTTCTGCTTTTGTTGTCGTATCCAAAAAATTACTGCCGAGACCCATGTCAAAGAACTTTTGACATATGTTTTCTTCTGGGAGTTTTATGGTTTTAGGTCTTGTATTTTAAGTCTTTAACCCATTTTGAGTTAATTTTGGTAAATGATGTAAGATAGGGGTCTAGTTTCATTCTTTTGCATGTGGATATAGAGCTTTGCCAACATTATTTATTGAAGAGACTATCCTTTCCTTATTGAATATTCTTGGTCCCCCTGTTGAACCTTAGTTGACTGTATATGTGTGGGTTTACTTCTGGGCTCTTGATTCTGTTCCATTGGTCTGTGTGTCTATTTTTAAGCCAGTACCATAATATTTTGATTCCAATAGCTTTATAGTATAGTTTGATATCAGGAAGTATGATGCCTCCAGCTTTGTTCTTCTTTCTCAAGATTGCTTTTGCTATTCAGGGTCTTTTGTAGTTCCATACTAATTTTAGGATTGTTTGTCCTATTTCTGTGAAAAATGTCGTTGGAATTTTGATAGGGATTGCGTTGAATCTATAGATTTGGGTGGTATGGACATCTTAACAACATTAATTATTCTAGTCCATGAACAGGAGGTATCTTTCCATTTATTTGTGTCTTCTTCAATTTCTTTCGTCAGCCCTATAGTTTTTACAGTGAGGACTAGATCTTAAGAAGGCTCTTAAGCACTGGTTCTTAAACTTGGCTAAACACTAGAATCACCTGGTCAGCTTTAGCTTAGATACATGCCTGAGTCTCACCCTCAGAAATGCTGATTTAATTGGTTCAGGGTAAGGCCTGAGTATTGAGATTTCTAAAACCTCCCCCAGGTAGTTCTAATGGGTAGCCAGTTGGCCCAGATCAGAAGTTACAGGTGGGTGGCCTGAGGGCCAAATCCAATCAGCACATCTGTTTGGTTTGGCCCACATGTTTTAAATTTGTTCCACTGCCAACATTTAAAAATGGAAATTTCATATATATGCACAAACAAAAACCTATATTTCCTGCTTCTCTTGAAAAAATCAGAAAATCTGGTGCGTGCAGCCCAATTCCTACGTGGCCACAATGGATAGATATTGAGTAGCTGTTGCCTCCTGTAACGGTCCTTCAGAAGCCCAGTCCGCCCCCACTACTGCCTCACCCTGTGGACATTTGGGTTTGTCAACCCAGATTGGACTCTAGAAGCACCCATTGGACCTTCTCCCTCAGATTCTGTCTTTGGCTGTGCTGCTTGGCTGGAAGAGAATTATTTCTTTCCAAAATCTGGTTTTAGATTTTCAAATTGCAAAACAGCCAGTATGTTGTAAATCTGGGTATCATGCCCATACATCTTAATCTTCAATATGTTACATCCTGTACAGCACTGTTTTACAAGAGTTCTTGGATGTCCCAAGACAAATTATGATCCCTTATTAGAAAACCATACGAACTACGTGATGAATCCAATGCCTGGTCAGTTTTGGCATTTCAAATTAACGTCTCTATCTCATCGTTCACTTCCAGGCATCAAGTGTTCGTATTTGCAGGTAGAATAACAATGCTTTATGCATTCAGAGTTCTGCACAGCTGGGCTTCCCTGGTGGCGCAGTGGTTGAGAGTCCGCCTGCCGATGCAGAGGACACGGGTTCGTGCCCCGGTCTGGGAAAATCCCACATGCCGCGGAGCGGCTGGGCCCGTGAGCCATGGCCGCTGAGCCTGCGTGTCCGGAGCCTGTTGCTCCGCAACGGAAGAGGCCACAACAGTGAGAGGCCCGCGTACCGCAAAAAAAACCCCAACAACAACAGAGTTCTGCACAGTTTAAAAAGCACCTCCCCGGGCATTCTTTCATAGGATCTTCACAGTAAACTGAACCAAAGCAAATATATTATCCTCATTTATTGACAAGAAAAACAAGGCTCAAAGAGGGTAAGTGACTTTCTCAAGCTGACCTGGCCTGTTATTCAGGACTCTTGCCGTTGTACTGATTCCTAACCCTGAACTTCCTACTCACGCATGCTGACTCTAAAGAATGTTCCTCTAAGAAATCCCATGAGAACTGTGATCCCTCACCGCAAGGTGTTGATCTGGAAAACACAAGGCTTTGGAAGTGTTCACTCCTTAGGTCACATCTACTTTTCACCTCATACCGTTCAAGTTAGATTGCTCTTGGAAAAGCCTTGATTTACCAGAAAACAAAAGTTAGTAAAGCGTGCTTGGTACAATGGAAAGAACATGGACTCTGGAGTCATACAGACCTGTGTTCCAAGAGTCCCTAAGCCTCACCTCCCATCAGCTCAGTCAAGGAGAAACCAGATGTACACAATTGGTTAAGCATAGATCAGAGCCAAGAGAAAGAGGAGCAGAACCCTGGGGGGAAGGCAAAGATGTTAAAACAAACAAACAAATAAAAAACCAAGAGGACTGTTTGATGTAAAGGAAAGACGGGCAAGCAGAAAGAGAAAGACAACCTCGATGTCTAGCTTAGGTGGGTTTAGAAGGGCAGGAGGCTACTTGAAGGGAAAGTAAAGAACTGTTTTTTACCATCTTTGGGACTTAATGTGTATGTGTGATAGTTTTCCAGGGGCCCCTCTGGTATCAGGCTGTCCTTTCCTACTCTCCCTTTCACTAGAACAGCTGAGGTATTATGCTTGCTCAATCAAACTCACTCACTCTTGCTGTACGGTTGTACAGTACAGTGAGGTGGAAATGGGAGGAGAGATATCCGATTCTGTGTCCAAGAACATTTTTACTAATTATACGTCTGGGCTTGAGGGAGTACAAAAGAGTCAGTGGAACTCACCAATTCCATTGTATCTGCCCTTCTTTTTGTCCATCATCTCTCACCTGGACCACTGTATCAGCCTTGCTGCCTCTCCGCATCCTCCACGCTACAGCTAAGAGAAGTGGTCTCATGCTTGCCCATATATTGGACTCACCTGCGAAGCTAACAGATGAGGGAGGCTGTGTCCTATTTGGGAATGGTTAGGTAACGCCAGTTACAGAGTCTAGACTTTACCTTGCAAGTAGTGTCAGAAGATTATTTTAGCACAGTAGCCCTCCACCTTGACTTTAAATTAGAATCAGCTGAGGAACATTTGAGACTCTCCATACTGGACCACACCCCAGAGCAATTACATTAGAGTCCCTGGGGGTGCCACCAAGGCATCAGTGGGTGAAAGCTTCCCAGATGATCTCAATTGCATCAAGGATGAGAACCACTGTCCAGACTCCAGTCTGGACAGATTGGAGGAAGCAGGGAAGGTAGGTTAAAGGCTGATACAGTGGTCATGGGGAGGGATGATAAGGCAGGAGCCAGGGCAAAAGTGGTAGAAACAGGAAAGGAAGGACAGGATCTAGGTTAAAGAAGGAGACGACTAGGATAGGCAGGACAGGAGAGGCATCAAGGATGATTTCCAAGGACTTCCCTGGCGGTCCAGTGGTTAAGACTCTGTGCTTCCACTGCAGGGGGCGCAGGTTCAATCCCTGGTCGGGGAACTAAGACCCCGCATGCCATCCTCAAAAAAAGAGGATGATTTCCTGTGTTCTGTTTGGTCAAGTGGTTGAATGTGGCATCGTTACCGGGACGAGGAAGACTGGGAGGGAAGCAAGAGTCAGGGGGCCGGGAGGAGATGCTGAATGTGACAGGACCGTGGGACACTCAGGAGATGTTGAATTTATGTCTAAAGCTTAGAGGTGATGCCCGAGGGCAAGAGTACACGGATCTTCCCTGGACCAGGAGAATAGTTTGAGAAGCCTCAGCATCTAGGTGGTATTTGAAACCACAGGTGTTGATGAATGGCCAGGGGAGAAGGTAGCAACGAAGTCGAGAACATCAGGCAGATGGGAAAGAATTAATGATGGAATAACATTAAACAAACAAACAAAAATGGTGACTGAGGCTAAGGCCAAGGGTTTTTATCCCTCAGCATCCTGGAGGTTATGACAGAGAAGAGGTGAACGCACAATGGCTTCCCTAAATCGGCTCCCAGCTGAAGCTGCTATCGTGCCTAAAATACTGCTCAAATATTGTAAGAGACGCAGTCCCTGCCCTACCCCACAGTGTGCCTGAGCCTGAGTTAGGAGTGGCACCTGAGTTAAGAAAATAAATCTGGGGGCAACATCCTCTTGTTCTTGTCAGGGGGGCATCCAGAATCCCAGTTCATCCTATAGCCCTGAAATCGGGAAGGAGTTCAACGTTATTTCACAGATTTGAAAAGTGAGGTTCAGAGGATGGAAGTGCCCTGTCAAGGTGCCACAGCTGGTTGGTGGCAGGATCAAGGAGTCAGAATCCAGGTCCCCTGGGGACCAGTCTGCAGTGTCCTTCATTGCAGGTTTAGACATTGAGTCTCATTGTTGCAAAGTTCAGCACAGTGCTCAGCGTCTATCCAGGCACTCAGTGCGTCCAAGGCAATTTATAAGGAATTAATTTATAAGGCAATTATTATGAAGGCAAGAAGGTGCCAAGGGTCATCAGCTTGAAAGCACTCATTTGGGCACGATATTTGCTGAGAGGAGAATAAAGCCTGCTATAAGGAGTATTTCCTTGGATAATTAATTTGTCCGCAGGTTGTTCTAACGACTATCAACAGACTCTAGCTAAGAGATGCCATCACAGTCTGGGATCAGGAAAATTGGCTACGTAGGAGAAAGAGCAGTGGAAAGAGAGGAGGTCATGCCCAGTTCTGCCATTTCTCAGTTTCCCGAGCTAAACATGTTCCCTTTCTGGGTTGCCTATAAATGATGAGGTCAGACTAAGTAATCTTTGAGATCCTTCAAAACCAATGACTTGGTTTATCCGTTGCCTTTCTCCAGATGCCCATGAGATAGCTACCGTAGATTCCTTCCCAAACATGGAAGGAGGACTTCTCTTTGCCCAATGGCTGGCTCCCTCCTCCAGGTGGAATTAATTAGCTATCAAGGCTTGATGTGGGGAAGAAAGAATTCCATTCTCATGTTATATTTGTTAAAAACACATTTCCATATAAGCACATACATGTGTCTTTGTGCTTGCACTGAAAGCTGCTTCTGCTGACAGTTTCTTGGAGAGTTCAGAGAGCCTCTTTTTCCAGTATTCACCTCGCTCAGGAGTGAGGGTTCTGAAACCCAATCGGTCTAGTAAACTTCGTGGTATTGGGGTGCATGTATCTCCCTTTTTAGCTTATAAGGTGCTTTCCCATAAATTATGTCATTGGGTCCTCACCGCAGCCCTACAAGGTAGGTAGTGTGGGTGTAATTATTACCATCTTATTGGTGAGGCATCTGAGGTTAGGAGAGGTTAAGTGACTTGGTCAAGAGCACACAATGGTTGCTGGTACCAGTCAAGGTAACTTGACCCCACAGCCAACCCTCTTACCATTACTCATTCATTCATTCATTCATCCACTGGACATGCATTTACTAAGCGGCTCACATGAACCCAGTACTGTGATGGGCTCTGAAAACACAAAGATGGGTTGGCAGATCTGTGAAGCATTAATGGCAGTGCAAGTGCTGTGCTCTGGGCGGAGAGAGGAGAAAGAAACTAACTCTGCCTGGGGAAACCTTCTCAGAGAAGCAGATGTAGAGAGTTTTCAGAGCAATAAAGAGGGAGAGCTCCTTTCACTGTGAGGAGAAGGAAGAGCGTGGGTCAACGCACAGAGGCCTGAAGAGTTGGTAAGTCCAGGGGACACTGAAAAGTTCCATGTGGCTGAAGACTGGGGTATGGGGGGACATAGTGGTGAAGGCTACCTGGCTTTCTGAGTGGAGCTGAGCTTGATGCAGTAAGTGATGGGTAGTTGAGCAGTCAGCGAACGGAAGTTCCCGATTTTCCTGCTCGGTTAAGGAGGCGTCGGCTGCTGTCTGATACACGGTGACCTGAGCGGTCCCACTGTCTCCTCCTCCCCCCACACAGCTGACGTGACCCAGTTACCCCTGAGCATTGCTTAATCTCAGTATAGCTTCCATAAGAGGCAAAAAAAGAGGAGAAGGAGACAGGGAGAAGGAAGACAGATGCTTGAGCAACTCCAGAGGCCCACGTGGGCTTCATATTCTCAGGGAAGTCTTTGCCATCCTCACAGGCGAGGGGGAGTAGGTGAGCACAGGTAGGTGAGCACAGCTCACTGGGTGAGCACAGGTCTAGGCCTGGATGGGAGTGAGTCAGTGGCCTGGGGGTTGGAAGGGTTGAAAGGGAGCGGGGTATCTGATGGGGGGCATGGGTGGAGGGGATCCCGGGAGTGTATTCTTCCGGTCAGGGGGATTTTCCAGATCCCAAGGCTCCCTCCAATCATCAAAACTCCCCGGATTTCCTCTTGTCCCCAAAAAGACAAGGGTAGGAAAAAGCGCCTACTGCAGGGGGCACAGTCCCATCCCTGGTCGGGGAACCAAGATCCCACCTGTGGTGCAGTGCGGCCAAAAAAAAAAAAATAATTAAAAAAATATGGAAGGCAAAGAGAAAACCATTGCAACTCTTGTGTTTCCAGCCTTCATTTATTGTTAGCAACAAGAGCTTCTAACCACAAATACACATACATTGCCTAGGATTTGCACAGCCCCTTACAATTTATGTGTTTACACTTCATCATCCAAAGTGGAGCCCTTGAGAATGGACACTTGGACATCAGCTATAAACTGAAACGGTTTGGGACACACTGTGATGTATGGTCATACTAGATATTTCCAAATCCAATGGTTCACTAAACCCTCACGGCCTGGAGGTGGATCTTACTATTTTCATTTTACGGTCCAGGAGAAACCTGTGTTTCCTGTTAGCTGACTCTATCTGGGTGGGGTGCTGCCGGGGATGGAAGAGGCAGCTGGTCCAGCAGAGGCTGGGTGGGGTCAGCAGCTCCCTTGCCCAGCTCTCCCTTGGCCCACGTGGGCAGCAGGGACTGCGTCATAAGAGGGAAAGTGCCAGGTGGAGCCAGAAAGGAGGCCTCTATAGGTGAGTGCTGGGAATAAGTCAGGTCTTGCCTTCAGACCTTGTACAACGATTGCCTCATTTAATTTTGCCATTTTAGCCCTGCAAGGAGATCATATTTGGCTAATGAGGAAAACAAGGTTCAGACAAATCAAGTAACGTGTCTAAAGTCACAGAGGTGTTACGTGAGAAGCTGAGATTCAAATCCAAACTCCCTTTCCATCACGCCTTCATATTGGTCTCCTGGGATGCAGGTTATCAAGGAGGTCCGTGTTGGGTGGTGGTAGCTATTCCCCCACATTCTTGTCTGCCCCCTTTAGTAACCAGGTACAACTTTAGCCTTCAGGCACGTATCTAAATATGCTTTGAATCTAGCCAGAGTTGTGCCCAGTAGGAAATGTACATGGAAAGAGCCAGCAAACAAACCATCTTTCACTCAACTTCTCCCCTCCGACAGGGAGGCTGCTTGAACAGACAGGTTCTGCAGAAACTGAGTGAGAAGGCAAAGAAGTGGGTTACAGATCTCTGGTTGGTTGGTTGGTTGCAGTTCCAGAACTACCACTGGGACTGAGAAAGCTGGAGCTGCCAATGTAAAGGGCACAGCCCCCTGGCTCTATCTCTGCTCCTGGGATACTGTGGTTTGCTTCTTACCCTGTCCTCATGCCAGCAAACTCCAAGAAGTCTTCTGGCAGCCCACTCACTGCCTCTCTTCCCAACTGACAAGGCAAGGGGCCCAGCAGCCATCACCCTGTCCTGCCCATGAACAGCAACTTGCACGCAAGGCAATGGGAGCCGGGAGTGTAAATTCTCTTCAAGCTACTCCCCTATTTCATAACATGAGTCTCCATGGCAGAGTTACATCATCCTGGATTGCTTGTCCAGGTGGCTGCAGGATCTTGCCAACTTGTCTCTAGAACACTGTGAGCCCTATTAGGTTCCTGTTTGTCTGAAATTTTCCTCTCCTGTCTTGTGAGTCAACACCTAACGTGGTCCATTCCCTTGCTACTCAAAGTGTGGACTGCAGCTCAGTTGCATCAGTAGCACCTGGGAGCTTGTCAGTAATGCACACTCTCAGGTCCCACCCTCGACTAGCTAAATCAGACTCTGCCTTTACTAAGATGATAAAGTTTGCAAAGAAGTGCTCTAGAGGTCCATGAAAGTTCAATTCCAAACCCCCATCACCTCTTAAAATAAGTTTCATGTAATGGAGGATTGAAGATGATGGCCAAGTGCTACATGATACTATTAAAATGTTGCAGAGCACTCCTCTTCTCAGGCTGTAAAAAGTTATTTGAGTACTAGTTACAGAGATTAGTAAAACTGGCCTAGCCAAAAAAAAAAAAAAAATTTGCTAAGTCTGCCTTAAAAGCCAAGGCTCAATTATTGCTAGTGGCTGCATGGAGCTCTGTGTTGAGGATGGTTTGGGTTAGGCTCAGAGACTGAGTTTAGGTTGAGTGGAAACAAGCTGTGATGGATTAGCTGTGTCTGCCCTGCACCAAGGGGGTCGAGGTGGCCACATGTGTCCCGTACCTGCCCTCCCTGTCCCAGGCGCTCAGTCTCATTTATCTCTCTCAGCAGTTTCCCCACTTAAACCCTGGCATTTCCAGTAACTCCTGGGGGACTGAGAACTGGATGTCTCCAGACCTGACCATTTGGGATAAGGACTAAATCCAACAACTGCTCACAGCCCCGCGGGCACTGACCCCTTGTTTTGACCTCCTTCTACCCCATGGTCCCAGCTACATTTGTACAGGAAGAGAGCACAAATGTGACTCTGAAATGGGCTCCCCTGCTCTGTTTGATCCACTTTTCTCCATGCAAAGACTGGGGGAACCATGGTCTTCTTACCACAGGGTCTGGGACTTCTCACAAGCCCTGGAAACTCATCCAAGTCACAGGGGCATTACCCTAAGCACCAAGTTTGCTCAGAACACACTGTTCAAGGATTTAGACACAGTCACCTTCAGCCTCAATCTGTCCTGCTCAGCCCAGTACCTACTAGGAGTGAGGATGGTGACCAGCTAGTAGGAAACCTTATGACCTAGGAGTTTATTAGTAAGGATGCCTGAGGCCAAACATGGGGCCCAAAACCCTGCCCTCATTTCCTTCTTGGACAGAGTTAGCTGCCTCAACTCTCAGGCCTCTGGATCAATAACCCTTTTCTTTTCTTTGAAAACAAGCACTAATGAGGCTTCCAAAACAGATCCTGAGGACACCAAGACCTCTTCCCTGGGGCTGTCCCAAGTTCCCTGCCTTTCCACAGCTGCCTAAAAAATGGGAATCAATATGTATTGAGTGCCTATTAAGTGCTGTGCAATTTCATATAGTTTATCTCACTTATACTTACAACAATCCTACACGGTGAATGTCATTATCTAAATTTATAGACAGGTTACGTGACCTGTCCAAGGTCACCCAGCTGGTAAGTGGTGGAAATACAGTCCAAACCAAATCCTATTTGGCTCCCAAACTGGCATGCCTCCCATGTTCACAATGTCTGCAATGAGGTTCAATGATCTCCTTGTTGCCAAATCCAATGGTGACTTTAGTCCTCATTGTACTTGATGTTTTAGCTGGCCTATGTCCTCCCTGAAACACTGTCTTCTCTTGGCTACTATGTGTTGGTTTTTTGTTTGTTTGTTTGTTTGTTTTGCGGTACGCGGGCCTCTCACTGCTGTGGCCTCTCCCGTTGCGGAGCACAGGCTCCGGACGCGCAGGCCCAGCGGCCACGGCTCACGGGCCCAGCCGCTCCGCGGCCTGTGGGATCTTCCCGGATCGGGGCACGAACCCGTGTCCCCTGCATCGGCAGGCGGACTCTCAACCACTGCGCCACCAGGGAAGCCCTCTTGGCTACCATGAACTCTCACTTGCTGATGTTCCGCCTGCCTCACTGGCTGTTCCTCTTCAGTCTCCTTTTCAGATTCTCTGTTTTCTGCTTAATCTCCCCACTTTAAAGGACCCAGGACTCAATCCTGGGTTCTTCTCTTCTCCATCTACACTCTGCCTGGGTGATGCCACCAATCTCCTGATTAAAATACCATCCACGTATGGAGGTTTCCAAACCTGCAATTCTTGTCCTGACTTCTCTCTGCAAGTCCAGACTCACACAATCAATTCTCTGTTTGACATTTCTACTTAGACAGCTAATAGGATTAGTAATTTTCCCCTGAAAAATTTGCTTCTCCTCCAATTTTCCTCATCAAAGTAAACAGCACCAAGTTACCCAAGCCAAAAATCTAGGAAATATCTTTGATTCCTCTGTTCTCCTACAGCCCATACCCAATCGTTCAGCAAGTCCTATGACCTCTACATTCACAGGATACCCCAACATCCACTCCTCTCCTTCTTCACTGCCAACACCCTAACCAAACCCCTGAGCATCTCTTGCCTGAATCACTGCAATACCCTTGGAACTGATGTTCCTGCTTCCAATCTTCCTGCAGTCCATTTGCCATACGGCAGCCAGAGGATCTTTCTAAAAACATAAATCTGATCAAGTCACTTTCTTACGTAAACACCTTCCAGTGATTTTCCATCTCGCTTTGAATAAATTCCAAAATCCTTGTCCTCCCTCACAGAGCCCTGCCTGATCTGACCTTATCTCATGCTGCTTTCACCCTCACCCACCACACTCCAGCCACACTAGCCTTCCTTCATATCTCACACCCACCAAATGGGCTTCTGCCCAAGAGCGTTTGAACATGCTGCCCACTCTCCAGAATATCCTTCCCCTGAGCTTCCCAGGTTGGTACCTTCTTGCCATCAGCTGAAGAGCTATCTCCTCAGAGAAGCCTTCCTTGACCACCAGTCTAAAGGAACCACACAGTCAGCCACTATCACAGCCCTGAATTTTAATTCTCTGCGTAGCACTTATTACTATCTGGTTGTTTCTTGTTTATGTATTTGTTGCTTTATTGTCTTCAATTCCTCATTATAAACTGGGATCCAAGACCTTCCCTGTCTTGTTCACCATCGTATATCCAGTGCCCAAAATGGTGTCTAGCACATAGGAAGCTCTCCATGAATACCTATGAAGTGAATGGATGAATGAATGAACAAGGAGACAAAGTGCTGTTGTTTATCATTCAGAGAGACAAAGCCATCCAGCAGCCTTTGGAGAGATAAGAGCATGACGAGCTAGCCTAGCATGGCTCAGGCACATCAGAGCCATATTCTTTAGAGGTGAGGCACTGGTCTGGGGGTCCTGTGAACCTCCTTCACATCTTCAGGGACAAAGCCCATAGTCAGAGTTTACTTCCTTTCTTCTCCTCCTTTTTTGTTGATTATAAAATGGTATTTAAAAAGCTACCACAATCCCATCACCCTAACAAAGAAATTCTTTTCATGTATGCATATTTCCTTCAAGTCTTTTTCCATGAGCAGAAGTAGTTTTCACAAAATTGCAATCATAGAATATATACTATTTAGTGGGGTGTTTTGTTTTTGCATTTTCCATTGTGTCATAAATATTTTCCTGGTTACTCCAGATCTACATATTTTTCTATAATATTAATAATAGCTGGCATATATTGAGGGTCTCTCCCACTATATTATATGATTCAAACATTATCAAGGATTGTCTCATTTTATCCTCACAATAACCTTATAAGATAGATACTATTAGTATTTCCATTCTACAGATGAGGACACTGTAACACAGAGAAGTTAAATAATTTGTCTGGGGTAGCACAGCCAAGAAGTGGTATTCTGATTCCAGAGGCTGAGCTCTTCCCACTATGTTTTAGTGTCAAGTGGAAGTTACTTTATCATTCTCTGGCTATTGGATATTCAGTTCTTTAGCTGTATAATAGGGGTAATAATAGTACCTCCTTCATAGGGTTGCAGTTTTTAGGATAAAGTAAGAAAAATGTGTTGAGTATATGTATAGACAATTCATAGAATTCAAGCAGCCAACAAAAGAATTAAAAGATGTTCCACTTTGCTAGTAACTAGCAAAATGAATATTAAAAGAATAACGAAAGATCAATATCAAATATTGGCAAAGATTTGGGGCAGGGAGCACGTTCACACATTATTGGTGGGAGAAGAAACTGGTGAAGATTTTTTGAATTGCAACTTGGCAGTTGCAAGAAAAAGCATAACCTGGAATTTGGAAATTCCTCTTTGAAGCATCTTCCCTGACAAAACATCTGTCCATGGGCATAATATGTATGAACAAGAACACTCATAGTAGGATTATTGATAATACTCACTGTATACCACCTAAATATCTAGCAAAAAATAGAATGATTAAACTATGACACATCTGCACAATGTAACAGACTACCATTAAAAAAGAAGTGCACAGATCTACATAAGCTATAATGAAAATAGGTGTCATTAAGTAAAAAAGTAATATTCAGAACATTATGTGCATTATTATCCCATTAATTTTTTTTTATTTAAAAAGTTACATGTGAACGGATAGGCAAAATGTAGTATATACATACAATGGAATATTATTCAATCTTAAAAAGGAAAGAAATCCTGACATATGCTGCAACATGGATAAACCTTGAGGACATTATGCTAAGTGAAATAAGGCCATCACAAAAGACAAATATAATGCTTCTACTTATATGATGCTATGGACTGAATGTTTGTGTCTCCGCTAAATTTTCATGTTGAAACCTAACCCCCAATGTGATGGTGTTGGAGATGGGGCCTTCGGGAGATAATTAGGTCATGAGGGTGGAACCCTCACGAATGGGATTAGTGCTCTTATAAAAGAGACCCCAGAAAGTTCCCTTGCCCCTTCTACCATTGAGGGCACAGCAAAAAGACAGCCATCTATGAATGAGGAAGCAGTTCTCACCAGACACCTAATCTGCTGGCATCTTGATCTTGGACTTCCAGCCTCCAGAACTGTGAGAAATAAATTTCTGTTGTTTATAACCTTCTCAATCTATGGTATTTTGTTAGAGTAGCCCAAATGGACTGAGACATATGAGGTACTCAGAGTAGTCACAATCACAGGTAGATACAGAAAATAGAACAGTGGTTACCAGGAGCTAGGGGGAGGGAGGAATGGGGAGTTATTGCTTAAAGGATCTATAGTTCCAGCTTTGCAAGATGACAAGGGTTCTGGAGATGGATGGTGGTGATGGTGGCACAACAATATAAATGTACTTAATGCCACTGAACTGTATACTGGTTACAGTTAAATGGTTAAAATAGAAAAAAATTTATACATAAAAAAAGGTATATGCAAGATACATATGACTTTACATGTAAACAAAGAGGATGAGGAGAATGTACACAAAACTGTTGATGCAGGTTGAGGAGAAAGGAAGGTATGAAGATGTAATGTTAAAGAGGGCATTTCATATCATTCTAATCTTTTGCATTGAGAATGTATTGGAAATGGATATTCACACAACGATTCCTTCTGTCCTCGGCTATGTCAAGTGATCAGCTCAACTGCATTATTCTGTACTTCCATCCTCCACCAGTGCCTAGGAAGGGCACAGTCCACTGTAGGTTCCAATGTGGAAATTTATGATAAGGTTTTAAATTCATACTGCAGGATAAATTGCTACAGTGAAGTTGGCACACGAGAAGAGGGGATTTTGACTTTGAATTGAGAAGTGGGTGGGGAAATGGAGCGTGAAACACTCTGCACGGCCTCTCCTTCCTTCCTCTTCTTTCCAGGTCTTTGTCTGTTGGGCTCCTTTAGTTTGATCAGTGGCTGGGGCATGCTGAACTCTTGCTGGGTGGGTTGGAGATGGAACACTCGGTTACACAGTAACTAACAATACATGGTTGGTGAATGAAGGACAGAGCAGTGAGAGAAACTGAAGGAATTACTTCAGAGGAACCAAGGGGTACACAATGCCATCCCCTGAGGACTAAGCATGAGGGTGTTACCTTGGTTACCAGGGTGTAGCTGGGCCATTCTATTCTATGTCATGATGGGGATGTCAGGTGGGGAGAAAGCATTGTCCCCTTCTATCCTGAGGGAGGATATCAGGAAAGTCAGGCTAAGGGTCTCTCGTCCTAGAGGTGACGTTGGCTGCTGTTTGGTGCCTTCTGCCTGGTGGTGTACAACAGGCTTTGTTACTGAAGTGTCAGACATCCAACCGAAACAGTAACGATGACTTAACCAACCTGTTTGGATTGTTAGAAACCTGCCCACAGGATCAGCTACATCATTTGCAGGTGGTAGTGAAAAATGAAAATGTGAGGCCCCTTGTTCAAAAAATATTCAGCATTTCAAGAAGGTGACATCAGAGATTAGGACAGGGGCCTTCTGAGCAAGAGGCCTTGTGAGAATGCCCAGGTCTCAGGCCCAGGAAACTGCCCCGCCATCCACATAAACACACACTCAGTCCCCATCTTTCTCTGAACCTCAGTCTCTCATTGTCTAATTCCTCCCACGCAGTTTCCTTAAGCCACCCCCCCAGGCCAGCGTGCCCTCACCTCCCTGACTTGCGGAATTCCATCATCCTCACGTGGTAGAGTTCTGACTCTTAGCTCTTGCATCCTGCAAACTCTGGAACCCCGATTTCACCAGCTGTTGCCATAAGTGCTCCTCTACCTGTTTTCTGAATCAGTCCTGTCGGTTGGGATGAGGAAGGGGGTGGGGAGATTTGGAACGCTCTAATTATAGTCTGAAGTCCCCAACAGAGAAAGCTTTCACTAGTTCCTTCCGAATTACCTGAGGGCAACACCCCTCCAATGAAACCATTAATCTTCTTCCAAAGGGAACAGTCTCATCTCATAGGATGAATATATATTTCATCTATTAAGAAAATATTAACCCTATTCCTCGTAACACTATAGCCCTGTCATTATTGTGCTCAAAGGAACTTCCTTGGCCTACTTTTATTACAAAGAGCCCCACATTAGCTGAATTTTTTATCTGACTGGCATATCTGGAACTATTCTAAATACTTCCTCTCTGATTCCCCCAATTTTTTCTTTGATGGAAAGAGGAAGCTGAGTTTCTGTAGTCCCACCACATCTCAGCAGGTCAGAGAGAGGAAGACGGTAAGCCTGATTCTTAGGGGCTATCTCTGGGTGGGTAAAGACACATCCATAATATGTGACAATTCCTTATTTATGGTTTTGATTAATCCTACTCCAGGGATCCTTTGCTACCACGCCCTGTCCTTCTCCACACCTACATGCTTCCTTTCTGGAGGAGCAGGGAACTTCACCGGGCTCTCAATTTACACTGACAGAGTCAGTGGACCCATGATGCTGCTACAAAATTCTTTTATCCATCCCTTGCATCTTTGTGGCTCGAGCCTTTCAAAAATGTTTTGCCGGGACTTCCCTGACGGTCCAGTGGTTAGGACTCCGTGCTTCCACTGCAGGGGGCCCGGGTTTGATTCCTGGCTGTGGAACTAGGATCCCGCATGCTGTGTGGTGCAGCCAAAAAAAAAAAAAAAAAAGTTTTTCATCTTCTCACACCCCAGACTTTTCCCAAAGTCACTCATCCTACAGAACTTTGTCTCCTTCTCTACCCAGGGAATGCCTGATTCTCTCCATCTCAAAGTATCTCTGTATTTTTGCTTATCTTCTTTCTTTTCCTTTACCTGTGCTCTGAACCCCTTCCATCTCCTTCAAAACTCTGTCCCATTGACTTCCCTCTTTTTCTGCCTCTGATCTTCAATTATTCCTTCTCTGGGCCCCTTCTCTGGGTTCAAAAATCTCCCATATTGAAATGGCTTTCCCTTCACCCTGCCTTGCCCTTAAGTTTTCATCACATCTCTTTCTTTCACTTCACAGCCAAATAAATTGAACAAACATCCCTCACACCCTGTCTCTACTTCCTCACCTCCCACACATCCTCAACCCACAGCAACCTGGTTTCCTCCTGACCTCTCCACTGGAACTGCTTTGACAGAGGTCAATGGCCTCCTTCTGCCAATCCCACTGGGCTCTTTCCAGTCCTTGTCTCCCTTGACCTCTCTGAGAGTCTCATGTTAATCGCCCCACTCTTCAGGAAACTCACTTCCCTGGGTCTCCACACCTTTCTCTCAAGGTCCTCCTCCTACCTTCTTGGCATCTTACTCTTTTTCATGGTTAAATCATCCTCTCGTGATGACAAGAGAGAGACAACACCAGTAATTAGAGGTAGTCCCTGAAACATGGGGTCCCAGTGATGTTGCTTACTGGGAATAAGAGAGAATCCCATGAATTGTGAACCAAGAGCTTGGCAAACCCAGCACAGAGGTGCCTCAGGAGCTAAGGATGGTGTGTCCAGGTGTTTAAGTACTACGGAAAACGATGCATGTCTTTTCCTTCTCCAAGCTGTCTTTCAAGTTCCCAGACGCCTTCCTCCCAGGGTGGAGATATCCGAAATAGACACATAGCCCCAGCACTCAGATGCCAGCTCCATGACACTGAATAAATGCAAACAACCCAGCTTTCCAACTCTGAGGATCACGGGTGATGAATGCCTGAGGTGCAGTCTCTCCCTTCGTGCACTAAAAGAACATTACTCTAGCAATTCTTGCCCCCTCTCTCCTACAGGATCAGTTTTTCACTCTCCACTGGCACATTCCCATCAGCATAAAAACATGCTGCTCTGGGCTTCCCTGGTGGCGCAGTGGTTGAGAGTCCGCCTGCCGATGCAGGGGACATGGATTCGTGCCCCGGTCCGGGAAGATCCCACGCGCCGTGGAGCGGCTGGGCCCGTGAGCCATGGCCGCTGAGCCTGCGCGTCCGGAGCCTGTGCTCCGCAACGGGAGAGGCCACAACAGTGAGAGGCCCGCGTACCGCAAAACAAACAAAAAAACATGCTGCTCTGCTTCCATCTTTGAAAAAAGAATTTCCCCGTCTCCCTTCCTCTTTGCTCCCCCTTCGCAGGCAAAGCTCCTTGCAAGGGTCATCCATACTTGCTGTCTTCCATTTCTCTTTTCCCATTCTCTCTTAAACCAACGCTAATTAGACTTCCTCTCCAGTTGCCCCAGGAAAAAACATTCTTATCACTAACATCTTCCATGTTGCAAATTTCAGTGGTCAATTCTCATTCCTTCTGTTATTTAACCTATCAGTGGCACTGGACATAGTTAGTTATTCCCTCCTCCTTGATATATTTTTTTTTACTTGGTTTTGGGTCATCTGTCCCTCATTCTCCACCTCCTACCACCCCAGTATCTCCTTCTTAGTTTCTCTTGGTTCTGTCCACCACCACCCCAACAACCCCGTCCCCACCCCCCTGCCTTGGAACGGCCTCAGGACCTAGTACTTTTTCTTTTCCTTTCCTCTATCTACACTCACTCCTTGGTGATCTTATTTTCAATTTTATCTCTAAGCTAATGATTCCCACATGTTTATCTTCAGCCCAGATTCCTCTGCAAACCTTTTGACATCTCTCCTTGGGCATCTAATAGACTTCTCAAATTCAACATGACCAAAATGAACTGCTCTTCCAGTCTGCTCCACCCACAGATTTTCCCAACTCGGTTGACAGGAACCCCATCCTTCAGCTGCTCAAGCTAAAAATTCTGGAGTCAACCTTGATGCCTCCCTTCCTCTCACACTCCACATTCATCCTTCAGAACTGCTGTTGGCTCCACCTTCACAAGATATCAAGAATTCAACCACTCTCCCCCTCCAGTACTATCACCTTGGTCCAGGCCTCCACCATCTCTCACTTGAATTATTAACTAGCCTCTCATCTAGTCTCCCTGATACTACCTTATCTCTACCTTTGCCCTCTTCTGCTTAGTCTGTTCTCAACACAGAATCAGAGTGATCCAACATCTCTCCAATTCCCCCCTCCCACCTCCAGCTTCTGGTAACCACCGTTCTGCTCTCTGTTTCTTTGAGTTCGGCTTTTTTAGACTTCACATATAAGTTAAATCATACAGTATTTGTCTTTGTCTGACTTATCTCTGACTTAGCATAATGCCCTCAAGATGCATTCATGTTGTCAAAATGGCAGAATGTCCTTCTTTCTTATGACTGAATAATGTTCCATTGTATATATGTACCACATTACCTTTACCCATTCATCCACTGGTGAACACTTAGGTTGTTTCTACATCTTGGCTATTGTGAATATGCTGCAATAAACATGAGAGTGCAGCTAACTTTTTGATATCCTGTTTTCATTTCCTTTGAATATATATCCAGAATTGGGATTGCTGGGTCATATGCTAGCTCTATTTTTAATTTTTTGAGGAGCCTCCATACTGTTTTCCATTGTGGCTATACCAATTTACATTCCCACCAACAGCCAACAAGGTTTCCTTTTTCTCTACATCCTTGCCAACACCTGTTATCTGTTGTCTTTCTTGAGACCAGCCATTCTAACAGGTGTGAGGTGGTAGCTCATTGTGGTTTTGATTTGCATTTCCCTGATGATTACTGTTGTTGAACACCTTTTCATGCACCTCTTGGCCATTTGTATATCTTCTCTGGAAAAATGTCTATTCAATTTTCTGCCCATTTTTTTTCATTGGATTGCTTTTATTTGTCTTTTGTTATTAAGTTGTATGAATTTATTTTTTATGTTTTAGATACTAACCCCTTATCTGATATATGTTTTGCAAATGTTTTCTCCTATTCTGTTGATTTTTTTTGTTTGTTGATAGTTTATTTTGTTGTGCAGAAGCTTTTTAGTTCGATGTAGTCCTGCTTGTTGATAGTCAAAGCAGACCTGAGAATGAACAACAAAGCCAGAGGCATCATACTTCCTGATTTCAAACTATATTACAAAGCTTTTTAAATTAAAACAGTATAGTACTAGCATAAAAATAGACACATAGACCAATGGAACAAAATAGAGAGCCAAGAAATAAACCCCTGCATATAAGGTCAACTAATATTTGACAAGGGAGCCAAGAATACTCAACGGGGAAAGGATAGTCTCTTCAATAAATGGTGCTGAGAAAACTGGATAACCACACGCAGAAAAATGAAAACGGGCTGCTAACACCACCCAAAAATTAACCTGAAATGGATTAAAGACTTAAACATAAAATTTGAAACCATAAAACTCCAAGAAGAAAACAGGGGGAAAGCTCCTTGACATTGGTCTTGGCAATAATTTTCTGACTATGACACCAAAAGCACAAACACCAAAAGCAAAGATCAACAAGTGGGCCTATCACAAGCTAAAGAGCTTGTGCACAGCAAGAGAATAAGCCTCTTAAACGTGAATTCGTTCCTCTTTTATCTAGGCAGTTTCACACTCAGATCCTCCCCACGCTCCAGAGCAGTATCCACGTCCAGTATCAGCAGCAGTGCATCCATAAACATTCAGAGTATTTGGACTCAGGTGCCCTTTGGTTTGAGGACATAGGTCAGGAAATCTGAAGACACAGTTCCCTGAGGCCTAAATGGAGTTAGTTATGACAGCACATATTGATGGCACTGAGCACCAGGTCTCAAGTGACAGAGGCACCCACATGTTCTTTAGCAACTGTATCTGTGAAATGTCCTCTAAAGCATGGGGCTTAGAGCAAGGCCCTCTCCCCTGGATCTCCAGGGGGTGAAACTGCATCTGCTGATGGAACACTGGGGGTCCAGGGCCTATGGCTGGCCATTCCTGCTTCCCAGTCTGTACAACACGCAGAAAGATCATTCCCTTCCCTCTGCTCTGGGTAAACTGCCTAAGGATCGACATGGTAGTATCTCGTGAAAGCTCTGAGCCTTTGGAAAATCGCTTCTCCTTGAGAGGCGGGAAGAGTGCTGGTGCTGCGACCAAACTAGTGGCTACCAGTGGGGAGGGGGGTGCAATCTAGGGGTGGGAAAGTGGGAGGTACAAACTATTAGTTGTAAGGTAGGCTCAAGGATGTATTGTGCAACACGGGGAATATAGCCAATATTTTGTAACAACTGTAAATGGAAAGTAACCTTTAAAATTGTATTTACTTTTTTTTTTTAATTTTTAAAGAGTGCTTATGCTTCGGTTTCATGGTATTGTGCTGTGTCTTTCAGCTCCAAACCCATATGCTTCTCCACTCTTCTTTATGATGCCCAGGCTGGGAGCCTGCAAACCTCATTTCTGCTTTGCCAGTTGGTTCTGCCGATGATAAGTCCTGTCCATAGGGGGCGCTAGTGCGAAGGGACCTGCTCTTTCCTGTCTGCCTCCTGACCCTGTGAGTCACCCAGCCTTGCTTCTGCAGCCCACCCCCACCCGCACAGTGGCTGTTCCTCCTGTAGCAGTCCCTGAATCCCAGCTGCAGTTTTCCAACGCTCGCAGGTCCAGCTTTGTTGTGTCCACCTCAGACATGTCAGCGCCAGCTGGCTGGCACCCCCTGCTCAGAGATCTGTGTTGCAGCTCCACGGGGTCCCTCTTCTGAGTTTTTAAGTTTTGGGTTTTTTTGTTTGTTTTTGTTTTTTGTTTTTGGCCACGCCACGTGGCTTTCAGGGTCTCAGTTCCCTGATCAGGGATTGAACTCGTGCCCTCGGCAGTGAACGCGTCAAGTCCTAACCACTGGACCACCAGGGAAATCCCCCTGAGTTTCTACGTTTTAATAATTACAGCATCTTCCCTTTCTTCCCTCCACTCTAGATGTCCACTCTTGTAGCTGCTTCCTGCGGTTGCTACTCTGTAATTCCTTAGAGTTTTTCTTTTTACTTTTTCAATTACCTAGTTATCGGCTCTCTGTGTTAAGTGCACTCTTCGCATGTCCGAGGTGTCGCTGTGGATTGAACTTGTTCCCTCTCCCTTCAAATTCGTATGCTGACATCCTGATTCCCAATGGGATGGCGTTAGGAGGTGGGGTCTTTGGAAGACGATTAGGTCATGAGGGTTGAGTCCTCATCTGTGGGATTAGTACCCTTACAAAAGAGACCCCACAGAGCTCCCTAACCCCTTCTGCCAGGAAACAAGCCCTCAGGAGACGTGGAATCTGTCAGCACCTTGATCTTGGCCTTCCCAGCCTCCTGAACTGTAAGAAATAAATAGTCGTTGTTTAAGCCACCCATTCTACGGCATTTTGTTGTAGCAGCGCATGTGGCTTCTGTCTCCCGTCTGGGCCCTGACTGGCACAGGTTTAAATCCCAGCCTAGCTCTTCCTAGCCGTGCAATTGTATTAGTCAGCTTGGGTCAGGTTATGCTGTGGTAACAAAATAACCCAAATCGCAGTGGCTTACAACAGAAATTTGTTGTGCACTCATGCATATATGCTGGCCATTCTTGGCCATGGTCCTGGGATCCCGGCTGAAGGAGCAGCCCCCATCAGGGACGTTGCCATTTCTGCAGCAGAGGAATAAAGGAAGATAATGGGACCAGGCAAGAGTACTTTGGCTTGGAAACTGCATGTGTCATTTCTTCCTGCATTTCATTGGCTAAAGCAAGTCACATGGACAAGTCTGACATCAATGGGGCAGAAAGTGCCATCCTCCATAAGGGGGGGCTCTACAAGGGGAACGTTCAAATGTTTTAAACAATAATACATTCAACCTATCACAGTGATCTTGAGCATCCCCAGGTAGTAGGATGGGCTGTTGTAGTAGCACTGAGCCCTGTGGCACTGTGGGGTTGCCGTGTGTGTACGTGTGTGTACGTGTGTGTGTGTGTGTGTGTGTGTGTGTGTGTGTGTGTGTGTGAGCTACAACAGCCTAAAGCACTGTCCCCTGGAAGCTGGCTTCTGCAGTGTGTCCCTCCCCTGAGGGAGACAGCCTCCCATTCTGAGAAAAAGCCTGGGGACCTAGCATCAGCGGCAGCAATCAGCGATGCATGCCTCAACTCTTACTGAGAACTTCCACGCGATGCTGGACCAAGAGAGAGCAGTGGCAGGCGGCAGTGCTGGAGATGGCCTGGTAGCCGCCTGAGAACCCAGCCCTCCCTGCAGCCCACACATAGAGGCAGGCACTGGCAGCCCTGCTCCCTGTAAGTGGCAGCAAGGATACCCCAGGGCTGCCCCTGGGGTCAAAACCCTACTTCTGGGATTTTGAATTTACCAGAACAGGGAAACCAGTAAGTGGGGTGGGAAGCAGTCTTGGAATCATTCCATTTGAATTTTAAAAGAAATCTGACTTTATTTGTAACTCCAGCTGTTAAAAGTGGTAAGTTTCGGGCTTCCCTGGTGGCGCAGTGGTTGAGGGTCTGCCTGTCGATGCAGGGGACACGGGTTCGTGCCCCGGTCCGGGAAGCTCCCACATGCCGCGGAGCGGTTGGGCCCGTGAGCCATGGCCGCTGAGCCTGCGCGTCCGGAGCCTGTGCTCTGCAACGGGAGAGGCCACAACAGTGAGAGGCCCGCGTACCGCAAAAAAAAAAAAAAAAACTGGTAAGTTTCAGTGATTTGTTCTAGTTATCTTTCATATTGAAATTAGATTTTTTCTCATTACATAAATAACATGATGATTTTTAATAATTAGAACTATTCATATAAATATCTGGACAAAGAAAAGTCACCTAAAACCTCACACTCTAAGCTCACCACTGCTAATATTGGTGACCGGCTTTCTTGCACCTGTTTATGCATTCATATATACACACGGGTAGATATGTTTCCATAAATGAGAAGGTATTGTGAATTTTTTAAATCATCAACCCCTTCCACTCCCATCCCCTACTCCATACGTGCCCCGCCAGTGATCCTTGTTCCCGGTCTGGTACGTGTCCTTCTCTTCCTCCACAGCCATACAATCCTACACAGTTTGTTATCTATGGCCATGCTCTATTGGTCTTTGTTTTAGAAGATGAGATCACCCATTTCCTTGCATCTTCCGTCTGTCATCAGTGCTCTTGGAAATCCCTCCAGGTCGCCTGGAAGGGCTCCAACTCTTCTTAAATGGCTGCTTAATATTCTATGGCAAAAAATTGCGTTAAGTTGGAATTTCTCCACCCACTTTCTCCAAGGACTGATCCTTGCAGATGTGGAAGAATTCTGAAGATGCACGGGGAAGACAGTGTGGTACAGGGGGAGACCAGGAATTTGAGACTGAGGACCTAGTCTTCTTAGTACCAGCTGAGACTAAGCTAGGAAGATTATGGCAAAAGAGCCTTTTAAATGATGATGATGTCAATGCTGCTGCTGCTAACGGCCATTATTTGCATTTATTGGTTTTGACTTTCTTACTAACTTTATTGGGGTTTTTTCTAAGTTTATTTTTTCAATAATGAATGCCTTCCCATGTTTCAAAATATCAAAACGTATACAGGGCACACATGGAAAGCCTCCTTCCTGCTCCTGTCTCCCAGCCGCCTGGTTCTCCACCCATTAGAAGACCACTGTTACTGGCTTCTCATATATGTACTTTACAAATTATAAATAATTTTGATTCTCTTTATTCCATTTACTCCTCCACCACACAAAGCAGTAGACAGATCCCAGCCCGTGTTACACGTGAGGAAGCAGAGGCCAAAATTCAGAGACTAAGCACTACCTGGCCCGGGACCGCCATGGATCAGACCCCAGGTCTACTCAGCTGGCTTTCTATGCACCAAATGAGCTCACCCAGTGGCTCAACGAAAGGGAGGTGATCAGAAACCCTTCTCTAGGGACTTCCCTGGTGGTCCGGTGGTTAAGACTCCAAGCTTCCACTACAGGCAGGACGGGTTTGATCCCTGGTCAGGGAGCTAAGATCCCACAGGCCACATGGTGTGGCCAAAAAATAAATAAATAAAAGGAACCCTTCTCTACAGCAAACACTCACCCATCCCACTGATTTATCACTTTAGCAAGCCTGGATTTTTCTCCCCAGAGGCTTTTTTCTTTTCCTTGCCACAGAGCTGATTCCCCGAGCAGCAGGATGTGGCCGAGCCAAAGACTGTCCCGCCCATGTTCTTGCAGCTGGAGCTTCTGGGAAGGCCAGTGCCTGTGCAGCTGGGCCTCCTGTGCCTCCACTCTCTCTGCCCGTGGCTGCCCCCAGGGCCTCAGGACAGAGGCTGCCTGTTCATGTGTCTGTTTTGCTTCCTCTGCTGGGAAGCTTTTCCTGATGCCCCCTGATTAAAATCCCCTGACACTTGGTTGAGGAAGAGCACCTGGGTGTTCCTGGCTTCATTCACCTGGGCATCACAACAAGCTCACAAGACAGGCACAAGGAAGCTGAGGGTGGCTCAGAGACGCCAACTGACCTGCCTAAGACGCCACAGCATGCACGTGGCCCCGCTGGGACTTAAACCAAGGCTTTCTCCTGCCAGTTCCCATGCCTGGTCTGGTGGACCAGGCCACCTCCATGGACCGCCCATGCCCTTGGCTTCTGCCTCCAGTGTGCAGGCAGGATTATGCAGAGGCCTCAGGCTTGGGAATCAACAGAAGGGCGTTGAGGCCCGGCTTTGCACTTGCCAGCTCTATCATTTAGGGCACATTCCCAATCACTAAACTCTGCGCAGTTGAAAAGTGGAGCTGCTAAGACAAATCCTAAGGCCCTTGTGAGGTCACAGCATGAAATGAGAACATGAGGTCATAGCACATAGCACACACTCATCTCAGGGCTTGGTTGGATGTGAGCAGTAAAGGCTGTCGATGATGATTTAAAAACTCACTTACCGGGGAATTCCCTGGTGGTCTAATGGTTAGGACTCGGGGCTTTCACTGCTGTGGCCCAGGTTCAATCCCTGGTCGGAGAACTAAGATCCCGCAAGCTGCACGGCGCAGCCAAAACAAAAAGCAAAAAATCCCCCCAAACTCACTTATTAGATCCAGTTCTCCTCCCTTGCTCCTGGCAGACAGAGGCCTAGACTCCCGAGTCTTTGAGTTTGAGGCACTGTTTTGCACAGAACGGTTGACATCTTGAGCTGGGCCATGAAGGATGACTAGTCAGACAAACAAGGGAGAGGCTGCCAAAACCAGCAGGTGTGAGAGTGCTGGGGTTTTCCAAAAATGATGGCTTCCCATGTGTCTGGACCTTGCAGGTGGCCTGAGGGGGCACAGGGAGAGCTAAGCCTAGAGATCCTAAAAGGGACCAGTGCAAGGGGAACAGATAACAAAACTGGCTTATGGCTTGGGGTGGGTCCATGACGGGGGTCAAACCAGACCTTTAAGTCTGAGGCTATTTTAAGCAGGATGGAAAACCCCAGAACTTCTGTTTTTTTTTTTTTTTTACATCTTTATTGGAGTATTATTGCTTTACAATGGTGTGTTAGTTTCTGCTTTATAACAAAGTGAATCAGTTATACATATAAATATGTTCCCATACCCCCTCCCTCTTGCATCTCCCTCCCTCCCGTCCTCCCTATCCCACCCCTCTAGGTGGTCACAAAGCACCGAGCTGATCTCCCTGTGCTATGCAGCTGCTTCCCACTAGCTATCTATTTTATGTTTGGTAGTGTATATATGTCCATGCCACTCTCTCGCTTTGTCACAGCTTACCCTTCCCCCTTCCCGTATCCTCAAGTCCATTCTCTAGTAGGTCTGTGTCTTTATTCCCGTCTTACCCCTAGGTTCTTCATGACCTTCTTTTTTTCTTAGATTCCATATATATGTGTTAGCATACGGTATTTGTTTTTCTCTTTCTGACTTACTTCACTCTGTATGACAGACTCTAGGTCCATCCACCTCACTACAAATAACTCAGTTTCGTTCCTTTTCATGGCTGAGTAATATTCCATTGTATATATGTGCCACACCTTCTTTATCCATTCATCTGATGATGGACACTTAGGTTGTTTCCATGTCCTGGCTATTGTAAATAGAGCTGCAGTGAACATTTTGGTACATGACTCTTTGAATTATGGTTTTCTAACCCCAGAACTTCTGAGTGCTTCCAGCTACCCCACAACTGATTGGCAGCAAGAACAATATTCTTGTTGTTGGATGAACTCATCTGTTTCTCTTCCCAACAGCAAGCTCCTTATGGATAATTCTGTTTTCCCTAGATTTACCTGTCTATGCTTCCCACTGCTAGGAAAATTTCAGATAAAGATGATCCCTTATGAATTTGGGAGGAGAAACACTTAGGAATGTTCAATTGTAAAATCAGAAAGGTTTTGATTATTGGGATGAAGGAAGGATCAGACTAAAACAAGAAAAAACAAAACAAACAGAAAGCTGCCTCTTAGCATGGCCTGTCTGCAACACAGCAAAACAAATCGATAGGTTTCTTACTAAAACTGTGGGGAGAAAAATTCTCTAAAGTTTATATGGAACGAGAGATGGTACATAGAAAAGCAAAGCATAGTACACGTGATTTCCAGTTGTACACATACAATGTGCACCAGCACCTGCTTTGTTTGATATGCCATCTTCATTGTTTTATTTTCATGAACATATTTATAAGCATAACCTTGCCAGCCTGTGGGTAGTCTTGGGGTTACACTGAACAGTAAAAACTCAATTTTTTCAGTTTATGCCTGTGGGAAGCAAAATAATGCCTCCCCTCCCCCTGTCCAGATGTCCACGTCCTAATCTCCAGGAACTGTGAATATGTTAGTCATATGGCAAAGCGGAATTAAGGATGCTTATCAGGGGCTTCCCTGGTGGTCCAGTGGCTGAGACTCCGTGCTCCCAATGCAGGGGGCCCGGGTTCGATCCCTGGTCAGGGAACTAGATCCCACATGCCGCAACTAAGAGTTCGCATGCTGCAAATAAAGATCCTGCATGCTGCAATGAAGATCCCACAGGCGGCAACAAAGATCTTGGGTGCGGCAACTAAAAACCGGCACAGCCAAATAAATAAATAAATTTTTTTTAAAAAAGGATGCTAATCAGCTGACTTTAGGATAAGGAGATAATCCAGGTAGGCCCAGTGTAATCACAAGGGCCCAGATAAGAGGGAGACAGAAGTGTCAGTTGAAGGAGGAGATGTGATGATGGAAGCGGAGGCCTGAGTGATGTGGCCACAAGCCAAGGAATGTGGGCGGCCTTTAGAAGATGGAAAAGGCAAGGAAACAGATTCTCCCTTGACATCTTCAGAGAGAAGCACAGCCCAGCCAACACCTTGATTTTAGCCCTGTGAGACCTTCCGACCTCCAGAACGGTAAGATGTAAATCTGTGTTGTTCTAAGCTGCTAATTTTGTGGGGATTTGTTGCAGCTGAAATGGGAAACTGATATAATGCCCTTACTTGCTGACCCAGGAGCTGAGCCCTCTCCACCCACCCCAGGTCTCACTGTTTATTCTGGACAGGCGTCCCTGGCTGACTCACGAGAACTCGTAAAAACATCCCGCACATTCTTCCACTCCAGCTCCTCTGGTGATATGTGATGCCTCTGTTACCTTTGCGGCACTCTGTCCCTGCTGTCCTCAGCACTTCAAACTGTACATTGTCCGTGAAGGAGCTGAGGGAATTCTCCTTCCCCCACTTCGTCTTTTACCTGGGCATCTGGTCTCACGGAAGTGTTGCCCATGACCCTGTACGACACCTTCAGCTGCATCCCTATCCCCTTAGGGGGCGGTCTCTGGGGAAGGATCAGGATCTATACCATCCCACCCCGGCCACCCGTCCCATCCTGGCTCTCCCGAGGCTGTCGCCGCAACCTGCCCTGCTCCTTCAGCCAAACACCCTTCCCCTACCCGTGAACTTCCTGCACACACACCCACTCTTGCCAGACGTGCCCGGATGTATTTTCATCCCCGCTAAGGCCACAGGGACCCCCTTCCACGACCTCAAAAGAACTTCAGTTTTATTTCCCTCACCTGCTCCCTAATCCATGGTTCTAGAACCCCGAGTTCCTCCGCAGTGAACTTGGCCACCATGGGCGTTTTCAGGACCTTGGTCTGCCAGCATTGCATGGGCCACTGCAATGCTTTACTCCCGGGGGTGAGGGAGCCCATCTTCCCTCTTCCCACCTGCAGCAGCTGTACACACCGAGCAGAGAGGCCAGGTCTGTGCCCTCAAAGACTCATTTGCCAAGGCAGCCTCTTCACGGGTGAGATGAGGATGTGGCAGGAGGTAAACTATTGCCGACACCCCCTATTCCATCACTCCCCCTAACCTCACCCACAAAGCTGTTCAGCCCTCACCCCTGACGGCCATCGAGAGCCCCAGCCTCTCTGGAGGGCCCCAGGTGGCTGCCTCTGGCTGACAGCACAGTCGGGGGGCCGGGAGTGGGGTGTAGGGGGGAAGAGGAGGGGTCTCCTGCAAGCTGGGCCAGAACCCACCAATCAGACCCTGTCTCTGCAGCTGAGTCTCTCGTGGAGCTCATTTGCATCATTTAGTTCAATATTTACCGAGCCAACCTCATTTTCTGGGCCGTCTCCGTGGCCGACAGCTGGGAAGGCTGCAATTACGGCATTACACGCACGCAGGGAAGCCACGGAGAGCAAACACGGAGACGCAGCTTCCAAACAAATGCAGCCCTGGGGAGCTCCCGCCTCGTCTACCCCAGATCTCTGCAGCTGGAGTTCTGCCTGGGCCACATCTGCAAGCCGGCTACGGCTACACCCGGACACTGCCGACAACGGCAACAGAAACAATAACGGTGACTTTTTTTTTTTTTTTGCGTTACGCGGGCCTCTCACTGTTGTGGCCTCTCCCGTTGCGGAGCACAGGCTCCGGACGCGCAGGCTCAGCGGCCATGGCTCACGGGCCCAGCCGCTCCGCGGCATGTGGGATCTTCCCGGACCGGGGCGCGAACCCGTGTCCCCTGCATCGGCAGGCGGACTCTCAACCACTGCACCACTAGGGAAGCCCTAACAGTGACTTTTTATTAAACTAATCCTAATAATTGACCGCGGCTGGGGCTTAGGTGCAGGCCTTGGGCTAAATTCCCTCCGTGGAATTTCTCACTTAATCCTCACAGCAGACCTCGGAGGCAATGAATCAGTGAGGACTGTTTCAGGCCATCATTCAGACAGAATGAGACTTTGTTAGCCCAGGAGGAGCCCCAGCTTCAGGCACAGCTGGGCTCAAGATGAGAAAGACATCATCAAGACAGTTTTTTTCCAAGTAACTGCTGACCTCACTCAAGTAGGCTCCCGGCTGCGGCAACTCCAGCCCTACCCTTACCCAGGTCTAGGGGGTTCGAAGTCTGAGCCCATCCGCCAGGGTCCTGAAACTCACTTGGACTGGACAGGCAGGGAAATTTACTTTTCAAGGGAAGTCCTCCGTGGAGCAAGGGGAGGACAGGGAAGGATCAGGGGCAGACAGGCAAAGGACTGGCACACAGGTCCACAGCTCACTGAACCTCCCCTGGAATGCAGGTTCCTTCAGGGCAGGGACCCATCATGTTTACTCCCCAGTGCCTAGAAGTGTCTAGACGTGAGAGGCTTTCAGTAAATACTAACTGATTGAGGCTGATTCCTGCTTCTTAAGGGACTGGAACATATCTGAGGGTTAGTTTCGACAGCCACTGTGTGGATAAAAATAGCCATTCAAGTTGGATTGTGATGATTAAATGAGAAAATGTAAGTAAACATGCCTAAAAATACAGACAACACATAGGGGCTCCATAGAGGATTGTAGACTTCACAAACTCATCCGTTTTCCAGTTGTACCTGGCCATGGTAACCTGACCCAGGTGAACAATGATTTCCTATAGACTACTTGTGTCTCCTGATACAATAAAGTAGCTTTAAAAAATAATAGCACTAAGGTGGGGGGGGGAAGAGAGAAACAGGTGAGGGAGATTAAGAGGCACAAACTTTCAGTTACAAAATAAATGAGTCACAAGGATGAAATGTAGGGAATATAGTCAATAATTAATTATGTACTATCTTTGTATGGTGACAGATGGTAACTAGACTTACGGTGATCATTTTGAAATGTACAGACATATCGAATCACTATGTTGTGTACCAGGAAGTAACATACTGTTGTAGGTCAATGATACTTCAAAAACAACAAAGAAACTCATATCAAAAGAGAGCAGATTTGTGGTTACCACAGGCTGGGGTGGGTGGGAGGACTGGATGAAGGCAGTGAAAATGTATAAACTTCCAGTTATAAGATAAACAAGTACTAGAGATGTAATGTACAGCATGATAAATACAGTGAACACTGCTGTATGTTATACATGAAAGTTGCTAAGACAGTAAATCCTAAGAGTTCTCACCACAAAGAAAAAAATTTTTTCTGTCTTTAATTTTATCTGTATGAGATGACGATGTTCACTAAACTTACTGTGATAATTGTTTCATATGCGTGTAAGTCAAATCACCATGCTGCACACCTTAAACTTATAAGTGCTATATGTCATTGATGTCAATAAAACTGAAAGAAAAAAATAAATAGCACTAATCATTTTTCAGCATGCTTTGCCATTTACAATGCACCTTTACAATAATGATCTCATTTGATTCTCTCTAAACACCCATGTGAATTAGACGATAACAACTAATGTTTGTGGAGAGTTTATCCATGCCAGGCATGGTTCTAGACGCTGTGCATTTATTAATTCCCTTCATCTTCACAAAAGCCCTATAAAGTGGATGTTATCTCCCCATGTCACAGGTGAGGCAAGTGAGGGCCAGAGACGTTAAGTAACATGACAGTGGTCACACAGCCAATAAGCAGAGACCCAATTCATCTGTCTTCAGCCCACCATCTTTAACCACTAAGCAAGATGCTGTTTTAGTGAGTTCCATGAGAAAACTGGACCTGGAATAGTGCAAAGTCCTCACAAGTAGTAAGCAGCAAAGCTGGGAAGACAGTGCAATAATCTGTATTTTCCCCACTTCCCAACCAGTAAAGCTCAGTCTCTTTCATTCCATGGTATAAAGGCAGTGTGCTCAGAGCGCCGCAGTTTTCAGTGGGCAGCTGCCAGGGGGCTCCGGACCCAAGTGGACACACAGCAGGCACCTAGGAGGTCTGTGAGGTAGCTAAGTGCTGTGGGGATGAGAACAGGGGTCCCCTACTTAACTCCTCTTTGCTTCACGCCAGACCTCAGAGCCAGTGAGCCCGGGGGGTGGCCGGGTGAGAGAGGCAGAGGTGAGCTGGCTGGGAGCTCCGGGAGGGCAGCACCAAGCCCCCAGCAGCTCTGGGCGCCCTGGTACAGCCCCCACCCCCCCACACACCGGAGAGCACCAGGAAACGGCAGAAGGGCCAAAGCAAAACAAGCACATCACTGAGCTGGGCCCAGCGGGAGTGTTCTCCACACGCCAGCAGAGAAGAGACACTCACAAAGAAAGCAGTGAGCTAGTCAGCATGCCACATTCTGGGGCTGCACGCGCGCGCGCGCACACACACATACACACACGGGGCAGCGAGCGGCACCTGAACGGTTTACGGCCACAAAACCTCTGTGGGAACAGCAGGCAGTAGGGCAGACAGGTCAAAAGTTTACACCTAAGAGTTCAAATCTCAGGGATGCGAAATGCAAGGTGGTATCTTAGATTTGATCTTGGAACAGTAGAAGGATATTAGTGGAAATGCACACCAAGCCAGTGATTTTGTCAACAGTAAAGTGCTAATTTCTCCGCTGTGACAAATGTACCATGTTCCTGATGATAACATCAGGAAACGCTGCGAGAAGAGTATACAGGAACTCTCTGCATTATCGTTTTCTGAAAATTTTAAATGACTCCAAAAACGTTTTAGTAAACGTTTAAAAAAATTCTCCAGAGGGAATCTCAACTCCACTGCATGCTATGCAACTTTGACTAGATCATTTACGCTATTCGTGCCTCAGTTTCTTCATCTGGGCACAGAAACATGAGGATAATGATGGTCCCTGCCTTAGAGTACAAAGGGCACTTAGCCTCATCCGGCTCCGTAAATACTCAATAAACATGGGCTATTATTACATCCACACAGTCTGCCTTCACACACAAACTATCAATACGTTCCCGGGTTGTGGAAGACATCGGGACCGTTCCCAGATGCCCCTTCGTGGAAGGACTTGCTGCCAAGCTGCAAAGAGCAGCCCTTCCTGGGGCAGCCGCACCTGCTGACCGAGTGATGGGGGAGGGGAGGGCGGCACAAAGGCCCAGCCACTTCAGCCAGATGTGTGACAGCTCTGCCCAGCAAGACTGGCTCCAGGTCTCCCCCACGGACTGGCCGAGGCTTTGTCAGGCCTGCATCGCAGTTGCCTCCCTCCTCGGCCCAGTTAGGTGCTGGTCCCCAACAAACCTCTTGCCCCCTGAACTCCACTGCAGTTTTTGCTTCCCGAGAAACTTACCCGCGGCAGCTGGTTCTGGGAGAGGTCCAAGAAAGCAGGTGGTTAGATGGTGCTTGGGACTGCATCACTCCCCCCTCAGCTGGCAAGGAGGGCCCCATCCCTGGTGGCAGGTGAAGCACAGGCAGGCCCGAGCACAAGGTTGATGAATGGATGGTGTACCTGTGGGTGGAGTGTGCAAGCAGGCCATGAGTGTACTGGACATTTGAGAGTGATGGTGGGGTGGGGAGTAATAGTAACCCTAAAGATACCAGTATTAAATGGCCATGGCTAAGTACTATTGATACTCCCACTGAAAGATAATGCACAGCTGAGGCCTAGTGGCAGCCAGTGGAAAGCCAGGGATGGAAGCCACAGGGCCTCTTTAATTGCATACAAGGAAACTTTCATCTTCTATCCGGGGCAAGCCCACAAGCCCAAGATGTAATAGTCTGAGTGGCTGAACTTCAAAGACAGTTAACTGCCTACCAGGGCAAGCCCAGTGAGGGCAAGGTAAAGTCCTGGGATCCCGACCAATGAGATAGGGACATCTGGGGAGAGGCCACTGAATGTGTCAGTTCCCCAGACTCCACTGAACCCTCCAAGCCGGAAGCCTGGTGCAGCCCGCCCCTACCCCCCAAGACGGTACAGAGGCCCCTTCCTACAAGGCAACAGTTGCTCCTCAGAGCCCACCTCTGCCTGTCTGGAATCTCCTTTAAGAAATCCTTGCCAGGGGCTTCCCTGGTGGCACAGTGGTTGAGAGTCCGCCTGCCGATGCAGGGGACACGGGTTCGTGCCCCAGTCCGGGAAGATCCCACATACCGCGGAGCGGCTGGGCCCGTAAGCCATGGCCGCTGGGCCTGCGCGTCCGGAGCCTGTGCTCCGCAATGGGAGAGGCCACAACAGCGAGAGGCCCGCGTACCGCAAAAAAAAAAAAAAAAAAAGAAATCCTTACCTTCCCTGAGGTTAAAATGACGCTCATATTCCTTTTGTTAGTGTTTGTTTTCTCCCCAGCATCCAAAATCTTTTTCATAACAAGGCAGGCTCTGGGGTTAGTTTCTGTAGCCTTGGCTGGCGCGTTGGCCTCCTGGCGGGCGTTCTTGAACTCCCGGCTGTGCGGGCTCCCAGGCCTTGCCCAAAGGCCTGTGCACCTCTCGGCCCTTGCGAGCACCAGAGAGCGGGACGGGCCGCACCCCGGGAGAGCGCGGCGCCGGCGGGCGGCTGTGAGGACGGCGTCGCTCTCCATCCTCATTCCGGGGGTGCGGCTCCGGCGCGGCTGCCCCCGCGCGGCGCAAACCGTCAGCGTGGGCGCCTCCGGACACGCCCAGCCTCCTTTATAGCCCCGCAACCACAGCTGTTTGTTTTTCCGGCCGGCGAACTTCATCTTCCGGATCATCCAGGACAGGGACAGAGGCGGCAAGGTGGTGGGACTCATGCACAACCTCTTTAGCACAAACTGGTTGAAGGTGGAGTTGTTTCCTCCGGGCCAGAAACCGTGCAGCTCTACGAACAGCTTCTGTAGATGTCCTGGCTCCTGGGTTCCGTGCAGCGAGAGTTTTGGTCCTCCTTGTGGTGGATATCGACTCCCGTGATGGCGCCTTCTGCTCAGACAGGTCCCTAAAATGTCCTTTTATTTGTTTTCAGTTTTCCCTTTCACATTTAGGTCTTAATCAACCAAAGATAGCTGAAGACACGCATACATATGACTTTATTTTTGTCCAGATAGAAGCCAGTCTCCCCAGCAGCATTTACTAAATATTCCATCCTTTGTCCACAGATACTTGGTGTTAACTTCCCTCGCATATGAGACTCTCCTATATTCCTAGATCTGCTTCAGGATTTCCGGCTTTCTTCCGTTTGCTTTGTCCTGTGCTGCTTCTTGGGCTATGGCTTTGTAATGCATCTTAATCACTGGTAAGTGAGGTAGGTGTAAACAAGAATTATTATCATTACAGATGAGGGCACTCAGGCTCGGAATATTGGAGTGAGTTGGCCGAGATCACAGGGCTAATAAGTGGCCACATCAGGATTCAAACCCACGTTTGCATTATTTCAAAGACTGGGATCTTTCCACTCCACAAGGCTGTCCTCAGAGTTGTCTCTTTCCCAGGGAGCAGAAGGGGTTGGTTGCGATGGTAGTTTGAGTGCACTGGCGTCATGCTCTCTGCCTCAAAGGAGGTCATGTTCCATCCCAGAAGCAACTGACATTTCCTTTGGCTCCTGGAACCAGAGAGAAGCCACATTATCTGCCACTGTTGTCTTCCTTTGGGAGCACCCAGCAGGGCCAAGAGGACCAGTCCCGAGCTCAGGACCCAGAGAAACAGCCTCCACTTTAGTGGGCAGTGGGCTTCCTGTACTGTGGCTGTGAGGAAGGGCTGAGAAGCCATAGAATTGTCTTCATTTCTTTGAAAATAGATCTGACCACATCTGTCTCCTCTGCTAAAAACAAAATAAACAAATGACACTACCCCCGCCCCCCCAGCAAGAAAAAACAAAACCTACAGTGGTTCCCCAACGAAGCAATAGGGTACAGACGTTTGTTTTTTCTTTTTGTGTTTCTTATTAGCCAATGAGCCTATTTTTTCCTCTAACAGAACAATATACAGAAGCCGCAAATGTAAACCACTGAAGCGTAGCTTTAGAGGCAAGTGGTCTGTTCCGCCTCCTCCTTGCGCCTGGCATACAGTAGGTGCTCAGTAAATACTGATGGCTGCAGGGGCCTCTGGCTGAAGAATCCACATGGTTAAGAGAGGGCCATCGCTCCAGCTGGCGATTGGCACATGGACGGGTCAAGACCAGACAGCAGGGAGCAGGGAGCTTCCGGTGGTGTCAGCCCGGGATGTCTCCCTCACAGCCCCTTGGAGAAGTCTCTGTGTGGATGGGTTTTGAAGGAGAACAGGCTGATTCTCCTAAAGGGAGGGTCTTCTCCACCCCAACCCTGCTTCATGTACAGTAATGTAAATCTGAAGGAGAAAAAAAACGCATCTGACTCCAAATCCCAAGAGCTTTCCCTGCGCTGCTCCCTCCGGGTGTGCCATAGGAGGGCAAAGGTACAAGAACATGTCAGATGAAGAAAATCCCACTGTCTTCCCAGCTCGCATGCTCGTACAGACAGAAAATCGGCATAAAGGGGGACATGGGGGGTGGCTTGGAGACAGGTCCCTATCCTCCCTGGGCTATGTTCTAGTTATGTCACCCTCTCTGAGCCTCAGCTTCTCATCTGCATGGCAGGATTAAATGAGTCAATGTAGATATAGCTTAGTGCCCACGGTCCTGTAGGTTTAGTTCCCTTCCTTCCTTTCCCCCGCACACAGAGCACCCCAGCGTTCCTCAGGGCAACAGAGGGCCAGTGTGGGCTGGCTTTTCTAGACCAGCATTTTCCCCCTTCTCCCCTGAGCCAGATTCCCCACAGGTGCCTTCAACTCTTCCACGTTGCAGAGGTGCTGGTTCCCCCTTACGGGCCCATTTCTTCCCATCCTGTGCTCCCACCTAAAACACTGCTGGCTCTCCCTCACCACAAGGAGGCGTATCAGGGTATGGTGGAGAGCATTTTCCATTATTTCCATTCCCCTTCCCAACCTGTTCCGTCAGGTCCTGGCATTTCCCCATCACTCAGTTGGGCTTTGCATTTTACTTTCCCTCTCCAGTGCCAGACCAGCCTCCCTTCCACCCCAAACCTGTAGCCAGGGCTTCAAAGCACAATTCCTTCCAGTTCCCTTGTTAGCTGTGAGTGCCGAGCTCCTACTGCTGCTGATTGATATGGCAAGTTTTGTTTTTGGCTTTGACGTGTCCATAAAACAAATGTGCACATAAACAATTATGGTCAGATATGCAGTCAGTGCACTACATGTTTAGAGAGTAGAATAAGTGAGCAGTCCTCTGCTGGCTCCTGGGCAGGAAAGCCTTCCCAGTGCATGTAACGCTGAAGTGGGTTTTAAAGGTGGAGTAGGAGTTCACATGAGGAGAGAGGAATATGGGAGAATTTCTAGGCAGAGTGACCAGCACGTGTGAGTGTGTACAGCTGTGGAAAGGCCTGGGTCATGGAGTCGTGTGGTATGGGGTGGAGAGGGAGGGAGACGGACTGAAGGCATACGCTGAAGCAAGCCTGTAAAGGGCGCTGAAAGCCAAAGAGAGGAGTTCGGAGTTCATTACCCTGAAAGCAGGAATGGAGGGCATTATGGCAGAGGGGCACCAAACGAGCTCCAGGTATCAATTTCCCAACCATATCTGCAGCAGACAGGAGGAAACCTTTCACCAGCAACCCAGTGACCATCCCAAGTAGTGTTTTTGGGGTCATTTAACAAGTCTAAAGTGGAAAAACCATCAGTTCTCAAACTTTCCAGTTTTAGGACCTCTTCTCCCTCTTAAAAATTGAGCAACCCAAGAGGTTTTGTTCGTGTGGGTTGCCTCTATCAATATTTACTTGATTAGAAATTGAGAAATTTTAAAAGTTAATTCATTTGAAATAAACCTAGTGTATGTTGAAGTGTTTTTTAATCTTTATGAAAAATAATTATTGTTAAAGGAATTAATGACAGGAATGGTGTTGTATTTGATTTTTGCAAATCTCTGTTATCTGGCTTCATAGACGACAGCTGGATTTCCACATGTGCTCCTTCATTCCATCTGTTGTGGTATCACACGCCATGCAGCCTCTGGGAAACTCCACTATACACCTATGAGAGACTGGGAGGGAAAACAGCAAGCAGAGTCAGTGTCATTATGAAAATGGCTCTTATCTCATAGACCCCTCCTGCAAGTGGTCTTCAAGTCACATTTTAAGAACTGCCAGGCAAATCATCAGAGGAGCAAATAGCTGTCAGAACAGCAAGGAGGGGCTTTTAAAAAAATCACAGGAAGGAAAAAGACTTAATTCAGGGGATATGAAGAGGCAGGGGTGAAAGCAAGGCTGTGTCACCTAGGGTGACACAGGTTTGCCTCCTGGCTCTGCCACTAAGTAACTGTGTAGCTTTGGCCTGACTGACCTCAGTTAACCCATCTGTAAAATGGCAATAATGCTAGTATAAGTAAAGCACGCGGCACAGGGTGAGACATTTGGACTTCTGAAGGTTAGCTCCCTCCTCCTGGGCCAAAAGAGGACTTTGTGAAAACAGCTTTGGTTCAGTAGCTAAGAGATACATGTAAGTCTGGGATAGGCTGTTTTTGCTTCTGTAACATGGGTCAGATGTGAACTCCAAATGCACGGGCACCTTGAAAACTTTGGTACTATTAGCACAGCTGCTCAATCCAAGACCACAGTGTAATGCGGCTGTCAAACCAGCAAGCTCAAATTCAGGTTGCATTAATGGAGACACCATGCACAGAACAAGGGAGGTGAGAGCTCCTCTAGTATTGGGTTGACCAAAAAGTTCGTTTGGTTAGTGAATACGTTGTTCAGTAAAGTTCTTCGTGAAAATGAAAAATGTCTTTTATTTACTTAAAACTGAACGAACTTTTTGGCCAACCCAATACTTTGCACTGCTGAGACCCCCCCTCAAGCACTCTGTGTAACTCACTCCAACTGAGGGATTTTTTTCAGCATGGAGAAGACTTGGCCAGAGGAGGGGAGGCGGTCAGGGAGACACAATCACTCTTCTAAAAGACCTGAGAGGTTGGCACACTGGCTCAGGGTGACCCCAGAAATGAATTAGGCCCTGAGGATGGCCTATCCGGACAGGTAGAGGGGAGAGGGGAGCTTGACAATCCCTAGAGTGTAGGAAGTCTGAGCTGGCAGTAGTGAGGGCCACATCACTAGAAGTGTCCAGGTGGAGGCTGGATATGAGGCATTAAAGAGGCCCTGTGCTTGGTCACTGGGTGGCACCCATAGGCCCTTCCCAGTCTGAGTTCCTGTGCCTCTGGCACCTCGGAGACTGTCAGAGGAAATCAAAAGGGAACACTGAGAGTCCCTAGGGGTGGGTGAAAGGAGCAGTGGGCATTCCGCCAGGCATTTTTGCTGGGTTCTCTGCCAAATTTGATCCAGAGATGAGATGTAGCTGCTATTTCCTTGGCCTAGAAATGGACAGGAGAAAATTCAGCATTGCTCAGAAAGTTCATAGACGTTAAAGCTTTCTGTGCCTGAAATGCCAATGTTTGTGCCGCACTGCCCCCGCTGAGGGGGAAGCCCCCCAGCCCCTTGGGAATGTGAGGGGCCAACAGTGAAGGGGGGAGGACCAAGGCACCCACAGATCAAAGAGGCGCACTCAGCATCATTGAAAATAACTCAGTCACTCTCTCAGTCCTTTAGGGGCCAAGCCTCATCATTGCAGAAAGGCAGAGAACTTCTCCCAGCCTTCAGGACAGAGAGTCTGCAGCCACATTAAACAGTCTTGGCCTTGGGAAAGATGTTCACCAATCCACTCTCTAATTTGACCCCTACTAGCAAGCTGTGAGGCAGGCTCTGCTTTATAGATGAGGAAATCGGGACACATGGCCGAAGTCACACAGCTGGCATGGGGTGTGAAGACAGAAATCCAGGCCTAAGTCCAAACCCTGACCCCCAAGACCCTCTGACCTGGCCCCAGCATGGGATTCTTGGGACTGCAGCTGTTGCTCTGCTCTCCATTTAAGTCTCAGATGTAGGCCCATTTGGAATTTGTCAACAGAATCCCTCTGTCCCTACAACCAGCCAGCTCACTGTATTATGTGTCAGGTCTTCAGAATCTGGTGCCAAGGTCCCTGGGCTGAGGAAAGAAAAACAGAGCAGGCTTTGGGACTCTATTCATTGTCCCTCAGCTTCTTAGTCGGCTTTTAGAACTGAAGGGATGGCAGACAGGGTAAGGAGAGCCTGGAGCCCTAGTAAAGATGACAAAGGTTGTCCCAACTATTTGTTCAATGCCTGTTTATCCATCCAAAACTGACCAGGCATCTCCGCCCTTCACTTGTTCTGGGGGTACAGAGATTAAAGGCACAGGCATTGCCTTTAAAGAGCTTGTCAGGTGTTCTCTCATTCACTGTACAGCTTAATGGGAGACACAAATAGACACTTTCAATTCAGGGTTTTCACTTTTATGATAGATATGTACGTACAAGTGGCTGAGGGAATAGAGAAAAAGAGGTCTCTGGCCCAAATTGGAGGGCAAAGGGGGTCGTGGGCAAGCTTCCTAAAAGAGGGGTCTTGTATGGTTTTGAACAGAGGAATCAGCAAGATAAAAGCGGTAGGAACAATTCCAAACCAAGTGCCTGCCTGGCTTTAGGCAATTGCTCATTAGTTGCTGAATGCATGAATCAGGGTAGTAGCATGTGCCAAGACAGACACCACAGAGCGCAATCCTTGCGGGGGAAGCATAACTAGTGTAGCATCTGGGCTGCACTCCTGTCCGTTAGTCTGCTCCTCCTGCAGTCTCCCTGACCACCACTAGCACCTGAAACACACTTAGGCAGCTGAGTGCCTACGAAGATGGGTTACACGCAGGGGAGATGACAAATAAGTAAACACATTGAGCATAATGGGAGCTAAGTCTCTCACTGTGCAAGAAAGGAGTTATAAATAATGAAAGGGAGAAGCTAGAATGAACCTTGTGGTGCTGGACTAGAATTAAAGGTACCAGTGTGACTGGTCAGAATGGCCATCATCAGGTCTACAAATAATAAATGCTGGAGGGGGTGTGGAAAAAAGGGAACCTTCCTACACTGCTGGTGGGAAAGTAAATTGGTGCAGCCACTGTGGAAAACTGTATGGAGGTTCCTTAAAAAACTAAAAACAGAGTTGCCGTATGATCCAGCAATCCCACTTCTGGGCATATATCTGAAGAAAACTCTAATTCAAAAAGATACATTGGGGCTTCCCTGGTGGCACAGTGGTTGAGAGTCTGCCTGCCAATGCAGGGGTCATGGGTTTGAGCCCTGGTCTGGGAGGATCCCACATGCCACGGAGCAACTGGGCCTGTGAGCCACAACTACTGAGCCTGCGCGTCTGGAGCCTGTGCTCCGCAACAAGAGAGGCCACGATAGTGAGAGGCCCGCACACTGCAATGAAGAGTGGCCCCTGCTCGCCGCAACTAGAGAAAGCCCTCGCACAGAAACAAAGACCCAACAGAGCCAAAAATAAATAAATAAATAAAAATTTTAAAAAAGATACATGCACCCCAATGTTCATAGCAGCACCATCTACAATAGCAAAACATGGAAGCAACCTAAACGTCCATCAACAGAAGAATGGATAAAGATGTGGTACCATGTATACAATGGAATATTACTCAGCCATAAAAAAGAATGAAATAATGCCATTTGCAGCAACATGGATGGACCTAGAGATGCTATTACATACAGTAGTTTGGAAAAGAAATAGTAGAATGGAAAAAAATACAAAAAATATATATATAAAATACATTACATATATATATATATATATATATATATATATAAAACTGAGTCACTTTGCTGTACACCAGAAACACAACATTGTAAATCAACTATACTTCAATAAAATAAAGGGAGATGACAACTTGTTAGGAAAAAAAGGTGCCAGTGTGAACTGAGGTGTTCAATACCATATGTAGACGCAGGAATACAGATGTGATGTTTGTGTATTTATTTTCTATGCATCTACTGAAATGCTTGGGAGCAGTGAGACTCCAGTAGCAATGAACACATCTATAACAAAGTTTTGGTTTCTAAATACAATCTACCTGAAGGGGAACAGAGCTCGTTGGAGAAATGGTGAATTCCAGGGCTGGTGCACAGAAAGTACAAGAGCCTGAAATATATTACTGTGCCAGAAAATAAGGAAGTAGTCAAAAGAGATAAAGACATGCCAAACACAGTTGTTACCTTTGAGAACTAGAACAATGGGACATTTGAGCATCAATATAATGAGTTATAAAAATGCATGACTTGAGTCTAGTCATGAGGAAACACCAAACATAAATTGAGGGACGTGGTATAAAACAAGTGCCCTGTAATCTTAAAAAAAAAAAAAGAGTTAAGCTCATAAAGATCAAGGAAGGACTGAGAAAGAGTACGGATTGAAGGAGACTAACTAAATGCAGTGTATTATTCTGGATTGAAGTCTTCTGCTATGAAGGACATTACTAGGACAACTGCAAAACTTAAATGGGTTTGGGGAGGTATGGGGTGGGGGTAATTGGGAGCTTTTTGTGCTGTTCCCACAACTTTTCTGGAAGCCTGAAATTGTGTAAGGATGAAAAAATTACGGCTTTTTGCAAAAATGGTATAAAAATTATAACAACAAAATTTAAGATACAAAAATATTTTACAATTAAAGTAACAATAAATTAGTGAAAAGATTTCTCTCCTTCATAATTTCCTTACAAGTGGAGATAATATAAAAATTAGCTTAAATGATGTCAAACAAGCAGAAGCAGGCCTTACTGACAAAAAAGACATCTGAAAATGAAACCAAAAAAGACCCACAAAATGCCCCCACCAAAAAATAGACTAAAATGCTAAAAAGTTGCAAGAAAAAAAAAAAATCAACTCCAGGGTTCATAAAATCACCCAACCAAAAAAAAAATAATAATAATTCTAACCTCAAGCTGTTCTCAGGCAAAGCCCTACCAGTCCCATTCATTCTCATCTAATTTTTAACCAATTTTGAGATAATTTATCACATGTTCTTCTAATCTGCTATTGTTGGCAAATAAAACCCAGTTGGCTTCTATGATTTACAATTTTGGACTTTGTTATAGATGGAAGCTGTCAATAACAAAACTCAGGATCCGTATCAAATATCCTTTGAGCCTTAAGGTGGCTATTCAACAAGCAGTAACCAATCCTGGCAGACACATGCTTGAAGTGTGGAAGGCCATGGACAGGAAGCCCATCTACAGCTAGTACACGTGTAGGATAGAGGTGCCCAACATTTTCATCACAGAAAACCTAATAGTTAAAACAAAACATTGGAGGAAAAACGGTGAGGCTGCTTGGGGCGAGGGTTGGAGGCCAGCTTTCCCAGGCACCCTGAAGACCACCTCACGGTCTGGAGAGGAATACTATCTACAAACATCTATAACTCATTCTGAGCCAGGTGAGAAGAGAGGATCAGTAAGAATGGAAAATACGTTTTGAGTGAGACATGAGGCAGAAGTCTGGGATGAAGATTTTTGAATCTGTGCTCCTAGAAGACAAGTTATGCTGCACCTGTTGAAGGATCCATTACTATTCAAACGGTCTCTAAGATAGTATATCAAGCTCAATGGCAGAGACCGTGTTTCCATTCACTTTGGAATCCACAGCACCACACGTGAAGCAATCTGTCATCGCTGACGTTTCTTTGGTCCTCCTCACCTCTCCACAGTGCAAACCCTGCTTGTGGGGCCACTTTCCGTCAACTATATCATGATAGGGAAGGCCTTTTATAACCGATTTGTCACTAGCAGTGTCCCTGTGGTTCCCCAACCTTTAGTGCACAGCGCTGTATCTCTTGCCTACCAAGTCCAAGCCTTCTCCTGCCTCCTTGTCACTGCTCCTCCCATCCCCAAACTATCCACGCACAGTTCTGGAAACTAGTCTGTCACCCAACAGGTCCAACTGCTATATCCCTCCCTCCAAGGTTCCATCTACTCTCTTCCAGCTGTGGTTAAGATCCTTGTTCGAATTGCCCCAGCTCTGATCCCAGGGCGCAGGGATTCCCAGATGCATTCATTTACTTTTCTGTTCTGGTTGATTCATCACTATGCCAGGTGCTTTTGACAGCGCTTAGTGCTGAATTTAGTTATCTTGCTAAAGAGAAAGACATAGCATAGGAACAGCAAAGAATAATTTTAGACACCGCATACATGCCAAACGAGCACACCAGGCACACGATGCGCTCCTCCCTTTCATAATGAATATATGGGGGTGATACCACCCCTCTGGAAAGAACCCACGAGGGTCACAAGCAAAGCAAACTGAAGCTAAGACCTCAAGAGGCCAAGAATGCCAAATAGAGGGGGGAAAAGCATCATAATTTAACACATGATGGACCTGGTTGCAATTTTTTTTTTTTTTGCGGTACACGGGCCTCTCACTGCTGTGGCCTCTCCCGTTGCGGAACACAGGTTCCGGACGCACAGCCTCAGCGGCCATGGCTCACGGGCCCAGCCGCTCCACGGCATGTGGGATCTTCCCGGACCGGGGCACGAACCTGTGTCCCCTGCATCAGGAGGAGGCCTCTCAACCACTGCACCACCAGGGAAGCCCCTTGGTTGCAATTTAAAACAGGGGTGGCAAACTTTTTCTGTAAAGGGCCAGATAATAATTATTTAGGTTTTGCTGGCCATAGTCTTTGTTGCAACTATTCAACAGCAAACCTCTTTAGCACAAAGGTAGCTGCTTATAGACAATATGTAAATAAATGAGCATGCCTGCGTTTCAATAAAACTATTTATGGACACTGGAATTTGAATCAATCTTCACGTCATAAAATCCTTTTTGTAAAAACAACACACACAAAAACAAAAAACATTAAAAAATGTAAAGGCCATTCTTAGCTCATGGCTCATACAACAGACGGTGAGCCAGATTTGGCTCATGGGGCTGCAGTTTGCCAGCCCCTGGCTTAGAACAAAGTGGAACAAAATGGACACTGGGCCGTCAATTGGAAGGACACATTGTACCTGAGATGCACAGCTAGGGAACTCACCAGAACACAGACGTGGTCATGAAAGACTCCCCGAAACTGCTTACTTTGGGTTGAATATTTTGTAGCTATCTTAGGCTGGCTGATACAAGAAAAGAAGTATGGAAAAGGGGGAACTCACTGAAATCTCTAAAAGCTCTCATGAACTTTGATTACATTCTATCAAGTATCGCATCTCTGTGCTGATATTTCAGCTGAGAACACAAACAGGAAACCCAGTAACATCGACCTAGTGCCTGGCCTCCTACACACTATGTTCACCAATTAGTGAAGAAAACAGAAGGATAAGTGATAGAGGCACCATCAACTTCCAGTCTAAGATTCCATATGGTAAAATCATTTAAAAAATGAGAAATGCCATGTTGGATATATTGAAAATACTTTATAATTAATTCTCTAGAATCCTAGCCATCTAGTACAAGAAAAAATTGTATGGTGGAACACTTCAGTATTTTTAAACAATGTAAAGATATATTTGACTAGGGGATGGCAATAAGAATTGAACAAATAGAAACCTAAGCTTCCTCATTTTCCACAGAGCAACTCAACAATAAATATATTTCAGGAAACAGATGACAGAATACCTCAAATGCAAAATTCCAAAGTCATGTAGTCACTTAGATTAACCAAAACTGTTTGTAAATTAAAAGATAACAGCAAAAGGTCACAAAAAGCCTATTTCTTTCATAGCGTCATGGGTGATTCTTTAAGCAGATAAACAAAGTACTGTAAAGCATGGTCAAAACTTGGCTTGAACTGTCTTCTGGTAATTATTAATCCCACTATTTGTAGTTTTGTTGTCCAAGGACAAAAGCTCCATGTGATCAATCACCTTCTGCTGTCACTTTCCAGAGAAAAGAGAGGCTGCTGCTGGTTGTTTTTTCCCTTTTCCAGCTTTCACTATGCTCTAAGCAATTAGTGGCAGATAAAACATCGTTAAAATTAAGTATCCCATTTTCTCACCAGAACTGCCACCCCTCTTCCCAACTCATTGTTCTGCTTTGAAAGATGAACATATTTAGAAATCCTCATTTTATTCTGAGACATTTCTGCATAATCCATTATAAAACATACAGGTAATACAAAATCCAAAGGTCCTGTTGTGTTTATGGAATAAACACGTGAAGATTAAACTACATGATGACACCATGGGGAGAAATCATGGTTTCATTTATTTTCATGAGATAGTTCATGAGTGCATGATGTAAAAGCTTAAAAGTTGTCACCAAACTGTGCTAAGTATTATTAAGAGATTATGCAGGAAGAAATCTGTGCAAATTCATCTTCTTCACTCAGTATCAGACAGTAGAAAAAAAACATTTCTTTAAACAGTTTTTTTTATATTCAGGAAAACAGATTTGAAAAACTGAACAAGTAGACACCTGCTCCCTCTTTATGATCAAATAACAATGACAATGAAGGAGATTCCAAAGAAAAAAGCTGAGATGAAAAAAATCCAAATAAAAGCCAACACTGCTATTAAGATTTTTCTTTTAATATGCCATGAGATATCTTGATTGTATATTTTCCAAAGTACTTTTCCAGCCGCATCTCCCAGCCCTTCCAAAAGATTTCTCCAGTCTGTCCAATGCAATAAAGGATGCTAGATCATAGTTCTGTCCACCTTCTCTTTTTGAAAGCAAATAATCCTAAATGACTTTAATGGTCATACATTCTTATCTAATAAGGAAAAACATTTACAAAGATCAGAAACCCAGTTTTGAGACATTTGCATTAATTTTGAAATGAATCAGCATTTTGTGGGTTTTAAAAAAGGCAGCAGTTGGAATTCATGACTTGCTGACAAACACATTTCTGCTGAGGGAAGGGGAAGACAGGGATAGTGAATGCTGCATTTCTCCATTGGCCCCAAAGTGCTAATTCCACAACGGGATACATCAAAAGCAAACATGCAACTGTGGTTTTAAAACTTTTTACTGCAATATAACAATGAAGTAAACAGTAATTAGACACCTACCAATTTCCCCCCCCAAAACAAACCCAAAAAATGTAAACAGGAAAATAACTCTGCCTATACTTGTACAGCTTCTCAAATCATGTTAGAAGGGTCTCACATTCAATGATCAAGAAATTTAAAATAGCAGTAATTATTTTCATTTTAAGAAAAGACTCCCCCTCTCCCCCCTCAACCCCAAGTATTTACCATGAAAGAATGGGCTTTCTTACACATTAATTTTATACTTATTTGAAGCAGCAACAATAACCATCAATAATTTGGCATTTCTGTTTACAGTTGCTCCAATTTTTTTTTTTTTTAATTTCACAAAGCCATTATCCAGTGTTGCCATAAAATAGGGACTGTAGATTCTAGGTAGCAAAGATTCTTTCTGAAACCACTGTTAAGTCAAAGAAATATAAAGCAGGGCATTACACTAAATTTCTGGATCTAGTACACTAAAAAGAGTGAAACCTAGGAAAAGTTACCTACTGTTTTATAGAGGAAATAAAGACCTGCAAAAGCTGACTTTTGGTTGTATAATATTTTACACGCTGTGTGGATCTGCGGCATCTGCTAATTGAAGCAGACATGCACGGTATTTATCCCTGCCCTGTATCCTAGACCCCCCTCCCCACCCCCAAGAATCTACTACCTTATACCAAGTATTGTGGATATGAGCCCAAGTCATCCCAGACAATCCAGTGAACAAAGTTAGTGTAATGCACTGGTGTGAAGTGTGAGATAAAAAAAAGTCCCTTTCAATCTTCATCAAAGTTTTGCTGTAGAAGAAAATTGGCAGCCAAGTTCTCATTCTTCTCACAAGCAAAATATGCTTGTATCACAAGTCCTTCAGGAAATCCTAATGCCTTTAACTGGAAGAAAAGAAAGAAAACATATTATGGAGTCTAGCATAGCACTACTGACAGATCATCACTTGAAAACATACTATAAAGGACACAAAGAAGCTTGAGAATTTTACATGAATTCACCCCTATCTGAATATGGAGTCATTGTCCAATTCAAGGGGGTAGACAGAACCCAGGCCCTTTCCCGTAACCACCTACAAATTCTTTGTTCCTAGTTAAAGCTATTAGGCTAACAGATACTTTGATAACACTCGTTGGCATTAACACTAGAAATTAGCTTCTGTGGTGGTTTAAAAATAAATGACTTTACAGAAATCTGTAAATCAAATGGCTTTTAGTACATAAGTGGTGAAGCTATGGATGAGAGCAACCAGAGGTTGCTAATTATTTGTAAAGAGAGCCACATCTTTCATTAGGGTCATATATTACTCAACCTCCTTGCCTTATGAAACACTTCATACTACAAAAATGGGTGGTCAATTATTAGTAATATTACATGATATATTTTTGAAATCAAGACATATGGTGTTTGATTTTTATTTGCTTAATTTTTATAGCATTTTAAATGGTGATACGACCCATTTAATTTTTGTCTTCCTAGTCTATTAAACATCACTTGTAACTCAGTAATTGCTGCTATTAAAAGCCTTTAAACACTCAGGTCAACTGTCTAATTCCCTAGGTTCAGCCAAATGTTATTATGTCAGCCAAATGTTATTTATGAACCCCCTTCCTCAACTGTCTCAATCGTCTTGCATTAGACAATATCAAGAAATGACTTTTAAAAACTGGGCAAAAGTCCCGATTCAGCATGATTATATTCATCCATGAAAGGAGAAGAAACTCAAAAATGATTTTGTTACCTAGGTCTTGTCCAGATTAAAGCTGGGCTAGCTGAAGTAAAAGGTAGATAGGGCACGATCCAACTATATTGCTTCTACAAGACACACACTTTAGATTCAAAGACACAAATATGCTGAAAGTAAAAGGATGGAAAAAGATATATACCATGCAAACAGTTACAAAAAGAGAGCTGAAGTGGCTATATTAATATCAGACAAAACAGACTTTAAGATTAAAATTGGTACTAAAACAAAGGGCATTTTATGATGATAAAACAATCAGAAAGACTTCATTATAAACATAGAGAACAACAGAGCCCCCAAATACATGAAACAAAAACTGACAGACTTGAAGGGAGAAATAACCAATTCAACAATAGTTGGAGACTTTAATATCCCCATGTTCTATAATGCATACGAGAAGGCAGAAGACTGACAAGGATATAGAGACTTGAAAAATAGTATAAACCAACCAGACCTAATAGACATTTAGAGAACACTTAACAACAGCAAATTATACACCCTTCTCAAGTATACACAGAACATTCTCCATAAAGACCATGTTAAACCATAAAACAAGCCCCAATACATTTAAAAGGATTAAAATTATACAAATTATGTTATCTGACCACGATGGAATGAACTTAGAAATCAATAATAGAAGGAAATTTGGAAAATTCATAAATGTGGAAACTGATACAATCCTAAATAACCTACAGATCAAAGAAAAAAATGACAGAAGAAAATAGAAAATAGTTTGAGATGAATGAAAATAAAACCACAACACACTAAAACTTATGGGATGCTGCTGTAGCAGTGCTTGGAGGAAACCTTCTAGCTGTAAATATCTACAGGCATACCTCAGAGATACTGCAGGTTCGGTTACAGACCACTGCTATAAAGCGAATATCGCAATGAAGCGGGTCACACGAATTTTTGGTTTCCCAATGCATATGAAAGTTACGTTTACACTATACTGTAGTCTATTAAGTGTGCAGCAGCATCATGTCTAAAAAAAACAATGTACATACTTTAATTAAAAAATGCTTCATTGCCGAAAGATGCTAACCATCATCTGACAGCACAGGGTTGCCACAAACCTTCAATTTATAAAAAATGCAATTAACTGCAAAATGCAACAAAGTACAATAAAAAGAGGTATGCCTATGTATTAAGACAGATATAAAATCAATAATCTAAGCTTCAACCTTAAGAAACTAGGAAAAAAAAGAGAAAACTAAATCCAAGGCAAGCAGAAGGAGATAAAATAGAGACTAGAAAAAACACAGAATCAACAAAACCAAAAATTCTCACTTTTTTTCTTTAAATCAACAACACTGACAAACCTTTACCTAAACTGACAGGGAAAAAAAAAGAAATCTGAGGATTCAAATGACTAAAATCAAAAATAAATGTTGGAACATTACCACTTTTTATAGAAATAAAAACTACGTATCAGGGAATACTGAGAACAACTAAGTTGTTGTATGCCAACAAACTGATAACATATATGAAATAGACAAATTCCTAGAAAGATAAAAACCACCCCAATTGACTCAAGAAAAAAAGGAAAAATCTGAATAGCCCTATGACAAACAAAGAGATTGAATTAGTAGTCACAAAACTTCCCCAAAAGCCAGGCCCAGATAACTACACTGGTGAATTCTACCAGCCGTTTAAAGAAAAATTACCACCAATTCTTCATAAACTCTTCCAAACAACAGACGAGGAGGGAACTCATTCTATAAGGCCAATATTACTCTGATACCAAAACCAGACAAAGACATCACAAGAAAACTACAGACCAATATTCCTTATGAATACAGATGCAGAAATCCTCAACAAAATACTAGCAGGCCAATTCCAGCAACACCCCAGGAATGCAAGGTTAGGCCAACATACAAAAAAATCAATCAGCGTAATAAGGCATATTAACAGAAAAAGGGACACAACCATACAACCATATCAATCAACACACAATTTGACAAAATCCCACACCCTTTGTGATAAAAACATCCAACACACTAGGAATAGAACTTCTTCAACCTGATAAAAGGAATCTAATGAAACGCACAGCTAACATCAAACTTAATGGTGAAAGACTAAATGTTTTATTTTCCTCTAAGATCTGGAACAAGATAAAGATGTTGGCTCTCGCCACTGCTATTCAACTATACAGAGGCGGCTCTAGATAGGACAATTAAGCAAATATATATATATATATATATATATATATATATATAAAATATGTACATATTAATAATAAATAAAGGACATCCAGATTGAAAAAGAAGTAAAACTATGTCTACCTGCAAATGATATCTTACATATAGAAATCCTTAGGAACACACACACAAATTATGAGAATAAATGAGTTCAGAAAGGTTGCAAGATACACAAAATTAAATTGTATTTCTATATAACTAGCAATGAACAATCCAAAAATGAAATTAAGAAAAACAACTCTCTTTATAACAGCATCATAAAGAATAAAAATACTTAAATTTAGCAAACTGAAGACTAAAGAAATTTCTGAAAGAAATTATGGAAATTCAATATGGAAAGACATCCCATTCTGTGTTCATGGCTTGGTAAAGACTTAATATTGCCAACATGGCAATACTCCCCAAATTGATCTACAGAAAAAAACACAGTATCTATCAAAATTCTAGCCAGTTTTCTTTTTGCAGAAATTGGACAAGCTAATCCTAAAATTGATATGAAATTGCAAGGGAACCACAGAGCCGAAACAATCTTGGGAAAGAAGAACAAATATGGAGCTCTCACGCTTCCAGATTTCAAAACTTACAAAGCCAGAGTAATCAAGACAATGAAGGGCTGGCATAAGGATAAACATATAGATCGGAACAGAACTGAAAGCCCAGAAATAAACCCTCACATTTATGGTCAACATATTTTCAACAAGGATGCCAAGACAATTTAATGGGGAAAGAACAGTATTTTCAATAAATGGTGCTGGGGCAACTGGATATACACAGGCAAAGGAAATGGCTAGGCTCCTACACCTCACACCGTAAACAAAAAGTAACTCGAAATGGATTATAGGCATTTTACATTACATAAATGTAGTAAGAGCTATAAAACTCTTTGGAGAAAATAGAGGCTTAAATCTTCTGACCTTGGGTTAGGCAATGTTCTCTTCTATAACACCAAAAGCACAAGCAACAAAAGAAAAAATGTCTCCAACACAGAAATCAAGATTTGATAACTGTAACCTCAAAAAAAAGCTGCTCTAGAACAAGTGAGGCAATTGTCTATTTTCACTTCTATTTATCTGAGGGGGAAAAAAATAACACTGCAATATATAAAGTATCTTTTAAGAAATACATAGTTACAAACCTGAACACTTGATATGTTTGTCATAAACAAAGACTAATTATAGTTCCAATGATTTTCTAAGTATTAGGTTAAAATGCACTTTCTCTGATTTCCATCTCAAAACACTTTGTAGGATAAGACAGGGCAAGTACTATGATTTCCTATTTACAAATGTTAACAATGGGGTCTAGAGAAAAATGAATGACTAGTCACAGTATCATAAAAACTAGGTTACTGCAGTGACACATGTATGGGCAGACATAAGGATGAAAAGAGAATCAGGATACCAGGTTCTGATGTTTACTACACATGTATTTTATGAAAATATTCATATACATATCTATTTACATTTTAGAGACAACAGTGAAATAAAATTTTAAATATAAATTTAAAATGGATAATCTTGAATTGGGCATATACTTTAAGATCATTTTTCTAAAACATCAATGAAAATTTTAGTTTCTTGATATACTGATAACTATTTCATGCTAGACTGGTATTCAGTGCTAGTCCCTTGGCTTCACAAAGAACACAATGGAGAGCAGGGCTGAGAAGAGACTGTCTCCACTGCAGTCCCTAGGTTAATAATGCTCTATTTGGCTCTGTCCAGTAAGAGCTATCTACTGTGATGGAAACACTCTATATCTGGGCTATCCAGTGCAGGAGCCACTAACCCCATGTGACTACTGAGCATCTGCAATGTGGCTAGTGTGACTAGGAACCGGATTTCTAAGTTTTACTGAAACTCACCCTTTCTATAGCTTCTTTTTCCTGAGGCGTTACTTGAATGTAGTTCATATGACCACTTCCAGCTTCTGCAATTCCTCCACTGCCACCTCCACTGCCTCCTCCTTGACCACCAGCTTCTTGAACTGGTTCATTTAACATCTGAATAAAATGCTCCTGATGTTGGCTAATTTGCTGCAGTGATTTGAAGGACAGAGAAAAACAAGACATTGATATAAAGTATCTTCAGGAAAATAAGAATTCTAATACAAATAAGAGAGAAAGTTATAACTTTGCAACTGCATTATTTTAGAATGATTCTGGGTTATTCAGTCTCTGGAAGGATATGATTTCTTGTACATTAAAGAAACTTCGTATTTCTGAGGTAAACAGTGAAGAATTAAAAGAATCCAAATTCTCTTTCATAAACACTCCCACCACCCCCATCATTGTTAAAAAACTACTTGATGTATAAGAAAAAACAGAAGTTATATATAGGTATATATATATATTTTTTATCCTCCACACTAGTAGGCAGTAGAATGCTGTAACAGGGGTCCGTGATCCCCGGGCCATGGACCGGTACTGGTCTGTGGCCTGTTGGGAACTGGGCTGCACAGCAGGAGGTGAGTGAGCGAGCAGGCGGGCGGGCAAGCGAGCCAAGCTTTAACCGTATTTACAGCCGCTCCCCATTGCCCCCCATTAGCGCCTGAGCTCCGCCTGTCAGATCAGCAGAGGCATTCGATTCTCATAGGAGCGCAAACCCTACTGTGAACTGCGCACTCCTTATGAGAATCTAATGCCTGATGATCTGAGGTGGAGCTGAGGTGGTGATGCTAGCGCTGGGGAGCGGCTGCAAATACAGATTATCATTAGCAGAGAGGTTTGACTGCACAGAGATCATAATAAATCAACTGCTTGCAGACTCATATCAAAACCCTATCAGTGAGTGGCAAATGAAAACAAGCTCAGGGCTCCCACTGATTCTGCATTATGATGAGTTGTATAATTATTTCATTATATATTACAATGTAATAATAAGGGAAACAAAGTGCACAATAAATGTAATGTGCTTGAATCATCCCGAAACCATCATCCCCCAACCCCGGTCCATGGAAAAACTGTCTTCCACGAAACCAGTCCCCGGTGTCAAAAAGGTTGGGGACTGCTGCTATACAAAACTCAAATATTTCATGACCTGAGCATTAAAATAAGCCCACAGGGCTTCCCTGGTGGCTCAGTAGTTGAGAGTCCGCCTGCCAATGCAGGGAACACGGGTTCGTGCCCCTGTCTGGGAAGATCCCACATGCCGTGGAGTGGCTAGGCCCATGAACCATGGCCGCTGAGCCTGTGCTCCGCAATGGGAGAGGCCGCAACAGTGAGAGGCCCGCATACCACAAAAAAATAAATAAATAAAAATAAAATAAAATAAAATAAGCCCACAGGTATGTTTTCTATGAGGTAGTGCGCCACTAGTAATAAGCTTGGGAAAGAGAGACCTAGACAGTTAAACATTTCTTTTTGCTAGAGTTAGGTATGTTTTCTATGAGGTAGTGCGCCACTAGTAATAAGCTTGGGAAAGAGAGACCTAGACAGTTAAACATTTCTTTTTGCTAGAGTTTCTCAGATTCTTTAATAAAGTGTTTCCCAAACAAATATCTAACCCAACCCCCCACCCCCAATTCTCGTTTTATCAGTACATCTATCTATAGCATATTCTACTAAGTGCAGCTTAGAAGAACAGTTTATAGACTTGGTGAAGGAGAAGGGGTGCTCATGGACTTCTACAAAATGTGATATACTCTAAACCCATTTTTGGAAATTAACTGATTAAATAGTCACCTGCAGTAACTGAGGATTTTCTCGACCTATCTGTTGTAGCAATGCTGGAAGCAGGGAAGGATTCTGCTGAATAATTTGTCTCATCTGTTGAAACTGAGGCTGATTCCGTAAAAATTCAAGAGGGTGTCCTAAAATACACATGAACACTTTTAAACAAAAATAGCAATTACATATACAAACACAATCTAGACAGCAAACACTGTCAAGAAAAAATATGATTTGAATCCTCAGATGTATATAAAATGAAGTAAATAATGAAAACATCTTCAAACTGCACCAGCTCGCAAGTCTCATATTGCAGAAATTATTCCTATTAGCTAAGGTAGAGAGTACAGAACACTAAAAAAACACAAAGTTTTCCTACAATTGCCCTGGGCACTCAATATTATCAAGTAACACCGAGAACTTGTGCCCTTCGTGCACTCTATCAAAATAAAAAGTATTAAAAGTTGTTCTTGATGCTCAAAAGTTCCTAAGAAAAATATATACCAGGATTAAGAAACGCAAAAAAAGTACCTACTTTAATTGCATTCAAAAGAATCATGCTTTTGAGGTTGCTAAGAGTAATGAGAATTTAGATGTACACTGTCATCTAAATTATTCAAGACAATCATTCAAATTAAAAATGGCCACATCGGGCTTCCCTGGTGGCACCGTGGTTGAGAGTCCACCTGCCGATGCAGGGGACGCGGGTTCGTGCCCTGGTCCGGGGAGATCCCGCATGCTGCGGAGCGGCTGGGCCCGTGGGCCATGGCCACTGGGCCTGCACGTCCGGAACCTGTGCTCCGCAATGGGAGAGGCCACAGCGGTGAGAGGCCTGCGTACCGCCGGAAAAAAAAAAAAAAAAAAAAAAAGGCCACATCATATGGTTATTTATTCTTCTTTGGGTAACACCAGTTTTACAGAAGAAGAAAACGGACTCAGAAACTAAGTTACCCAATAACTGCCACTGAATGGGACAGCACCCCAAATCTGAACCAAAGCTGTGGCCTCCTCTTCTATTTCCATGCTGAATCTCAGGAAATGAGAGCCTATCCTCCGGGAGACTGCACACAAAGTGCTTAGGGATTTCTGTCAACCAGAGATGACTGCTATAATTAGAGCTAGGAAATACATAAAAGAATGGTCTCTTCAAAAGTAACAGTTTGAATTACTTTATCAATTTTACAAAGAAATAATGAAAGAGAACATTAAATAATTCCTAGGACTACCACGGGCTCCAGGCTTTGCTTTCTAGTCAAACCTTTGCCAATGGAAGAGTGGGTGCTGTAAAGACACCTGAATTCAAGCTCTGCTTTCACCTCTAGATTCAAGATATTAAACCTCCCAGGTTTTATTTCCTTGGTTCTATAATAACCATTAAGATCCTACTGGCTTTGAAGACATTTACTGGGAGAGAAAGAGACAAGGTGAGAAAACCGTTCCAAACGGCTTCAGAATATAACACTAAATGCAAACTGGAAAGCATCTCTTCCTTAGAATAAGCTAAACAGAATATGCCCTTTACCAAAACTGCAGTAATGATGTTTAATATAAATGAGAATATCTTTTATATCCACTTAGTATAATTTCTTTTGGGCCCTTCTCTAACACTGAATAGAGAATTTAAGAGTTACTGAGATGCTCTGGGAATGAACCTCATCTCAAAAGTATTTTAGATTAAATTATTTTTTACTAAAGATTCAGGACCATTTCCTCCCCACTGAAAGATTCCACTTTACCTCCAGAACTTGTTGTCGTAGTCGTTGCTGTCGTAGTTGCTGCTGCTGCAGCCACTGAAGACTGAGGAGCCCCAGTACTCGCTGCTGGAGGGGGGTCAACCACAGCCTGACTTTCTCTATCTCCGGGAATTCCCTATAACACAATTTCCAAGCTTTAAAATAGCTCATCATTCAAAGTTAGTTAAATATTACACAGAGTAAGAGACTTATGAACCTATTTAATATCCTTGTCTAATTTCTAAAAGCATCAAACAGATGTCTGCTTCAATTAAATGTAAAGGATCAAGACATACCTGAAATCTTCACATATTCAAATTAGATTAGAAATGGCCTCATTGTGGTATAGATAAACCCATACTACTATAATATACAGTAGCATTGTCCAACAGAACTTTCCATGATGATGTAACAGCTCTATATCTATGCTGTCCAATAAAATACCCATTAGCCCCAAGTAGCTACTGAGAACTTGAAATGTGGCTAATGGTACTAAGACACTTAAAATTTTAACTTACTTTTAATTTTCTTAAATTTAAATAGCTACTTGTACTTAATAGTACTCAACAGCTACCCTACTAGACAGTGTACATCTAGGATATAAAGTAAATAATTTTGCAATTAAAAAATACATCATGAAATGTTTATCCAGCAACACATGTTAACATCTAACACCAAAGTATTGGGCAAGACCCTAAACTTGCATAGAAGTAATGGTGTCTAACATTATATGGCTAATTATTTAAATTTTCAAAGTATCAACACAAATCTTATTAAAATTAGACATATCTGGCTTTTATGTTATATATCACTCTAATTGATTTTTGAACCTCACAGAGACTTTCACCAGCTCAGTGACAGAAAGGATTGTATTTTTAACCCTAGCCTTAAGATCATCCAAAGAGATTTTGATGCACACATGGCAGTTGTGAAGTGATCACTGGAAAAAGAGTCTAATGGAGACAGAGCAGGTGATGACAGCGGCCAAGTGAGGAGGATGTCCTCTACTGATCCATGGTTCTGAGAGAGTGTCATCCAGAAATGTATCACATACAAAAACTTAAAATTGATTATTCAAAAACTACAAAAAGTAAAGGGAATTCCCTAACGGTTCAGTGGTTAGGACTCCACACTTTCACTGCCGAAAGCACGGGTTCAATCCCTGGTCAGGGAACTAAGATCCCACAAGCTGCATGGCACAGCCAAAAAAAAAAGTAAATAGGTATAAAAGAATCTTAAATAATTAAGTATTTAGGTAATGCTTTTTCTAAGTTTGTGGCATTTATCTTCTGAAGTTATTATAACTTAAAACTGCACTAAGATTTTTGGAAAACCCCTATTTTGATAAGCGATTTATAAGACTTCTCATATATAACTTATTAAAGTCTTTATGAAATCTTCATAGATTTTGGAAGGAGAATAAAGGAGAAAATATTGTATTTGAATATGAGATGGTAATAGTAATTGCTTCCATTTCCCAGTAAATCAGAAGCCAAAATCATAAACATATGAAGAATGAACGGTAATAAACAGCAGGATAATGGCTGCCTATATTAGAAGTTTATTGTAGGCATTGCAAACAAATGTTTTTCACAATCCACCAATTCAAACCCTTAGATGAGGAGCTATCAAGTGCTAACAAACTATATAGACTGAGGATCCAAAAGCCTCCATCAAATTCTCAAACAAGTTTGTTAAACTAAAAAGTTAATCACCATTGCTACAGGTCTACCTCAAATTCTCATAGTATTTAGCCCTTTATTAGATCATTATTTCTCCTTTCCCATACACTCACCCTCACTTACACAGAAGTGTCAAAAACTAATAACAGTTAAAGGTAGCCCCTTTTTTCCAGTCTATGAAACAAACAGTAAATATATAAAACTTTAAACTGTTTCATGAACTTATCTCTCATCTATTCATTTGTATTTGATGCTAAATAGCAGCAACTGTGTAAAGAGTGATCCATTTTTTATACCTCAAAATTTCAAATCTATTAGATCAAAATATTTGATATCATTAAATTTATGCAGAATTCCAAATCAGGTATAAATTAAAGCCATTCTATGAAAGGAAAGGCAATATTTTAACTATTTATGTATTTTTGCGGGGAGGGGAGGAATGAGCGGCAACCACAAACAGATCCACAGTAACTATCAATCCAGTATGATTCCTCAATTTCAAACAAAATGATAATTAAATGAACTGCCAGCATTTTAAAGACTCTCAAGAGGACAATGGGAAAAAGAATTCAAATGATAAAATGATATGCTAAGAAAAGGTTTTGTGACTCTCATGTAAATAAGTAGGCAAATGACTGGTGGTAGAGAAGCACAGTTATCTGCTCATGACAGGGACTCTCCTGAAACTACGCTCTCAAAAGGAGTTTCTAACAGAAGTACAACTGGAAACAAAGGAATGGATTAAACTTGTGGATGGTATTCCCCAAAGAGTTAGGATCTGAGATGATATTTAAGGTAATTGAGACTTTTGATAATATTCCAACACACCAAGGAATTATAGAATAAAATGTTAAGACTAAAAAGTTAATCCAATGTTATTGCAAACTTCTACACTTTGCTTTTGACCCATGTCACATTTGTAAAACAGACATTCATTGTCATAAAATATCATGGGTTTCAGTCCATGCCCACAACAATCTATTTCTCAAAAACCTTCATTAGTAGAAAACAAAACCCAATAATTTATTCAAAATTCCCTCAACTGCTACTGACTATAAATAAGCTAACAGTTCAAATGCCAATAGAACCAGTCATAATATCATACATTAAATTAAATGCATGATGCTGTCAGGTAATAGGGAATGGACAGGAAGACAGTGAATTAAAGAGTCTACAACCTAAAACTTTTCCTAAATCTGGGATCTGAGTTGTCCAGATAAACCAGATTATCTGAACTTTTAAGTGAAATCTCCCAGTTTTTAAAAGCTGGCAACTAATTAAGAAATTTACACATAGTACAAAATTTGGCTTGGGCTTCCAACTTGAAACTTTTGCTCTAAATAGCACATCCAGCATTATGCTTGGCAGGCACTAAAATGTTGGATTCAATTAGATTTAAAATCTGCCCCACCCCTACCCCTCTAACACACAGCTGTCATCCTTTGAGGGTACTACTCCAAGTGGATAGCAAATTTTACAACCCATTTAGCCACGTTGTTTTCTAATTGAAAATCCTATCAAAATCTTTTAGAAGAGGTTACATTTTATTAACACAAAATGTTAACATACTAAGAAAAATAAAAGCGTTATGTAAATTATCTAGCATACATCATTATTATCTTCTGAATTGTTACTATCCCTTTAAAATCTCTGTTTCTTTGAGATTTTGTTCTTAAACAACTAGAACAAAGAAAGCAAAATGTTTCTCACCATTAAAAGATACTCCACTGCTCTGTCAGGGTTGTTGAAACTGGCTCTCAGGGCTGCAATTACTTGCTCTCGTTCGTAGCCCATTGACATGATCTCAGTTACCATATTCTCATAAGACTGACCTGTCACTAAAAAAAGGTGTGTGTGGGTGGAAGAAGGGGAAAGAAAAAGAAAATTTAATAAATAAACAATCTCCATGTAATGTGAGTGCATATATGTATACACTGTTTCAGGCACTACAGTGCCAGGAATACAAAGATGAGTAATCCACCCCCTCCCATCCCTGGAAACTATTAAGTAAGTCAGGTTACAAGGCAAAAGGGAATTAAGGTTGCTAATCAGCTGACTTTAAGATAGGGAAATCATCCTGGACTACCTGGGTGGGTCCGATGTAATCTTAAGGGTCCTCAAAAGTAGGAGGGAAGCAGATGAGAGGGTCGGAGAAATAGATGTAAGGAAGAGAGGGACAAAAGCAGGGTCAGAGATGCTATGCTGCCACCTTTGATGACAGAGGAAAGGGATGAGCCAAGGTATGTGGTCAGCCTCTAGAAGATGGAAAGGACACAGAACAAATTCTCCCCTAGAGTCTCCAGAAAGGAATGCAGCTCTGATTTTAGCCCAGTGAGCTCCATACCAGACTTCTAACCTACAGTACTATAATAAGATAATAAATTTGTTGTTTTATACCACTAAGTTGTGGTACAGAGCAGCAATGGAAAATACAGTGTTTAATACACGTAATAAAAATATCAAGTACAAGTGTAGCACAAACATAGAAAAGAATTAGCAAGTCAGGGCAGTCAGGGCAAACTGGAAGAAGAGACAGATGAACTGATTTTTGAGAACAAGTAGCAGGGACACTTCACAAAATCAATTGTGCTGTAATAAGCTGTTTTCCTTGGACACCTTCCGTTATCAAAGCAGAGGGGAAAAGGAGGTTGGAAGCTAGAAAGTTAGAATGCCCTATACCGTATAAAACTGGTACAATTATCCCTGTAAGGCATTTCTCACAGGATCTCTCCAACTCTGACTCACTCTTCATGGAAATGTCAGACAACACTCTCATTTAAAGAAAGCCAACTCTCTCCCACTAAACTTAAAGCTACCACACTTCTTGTCCATCTCCCACCCTTTCCTGCCCACCTAATTATCTTGATCAGCAGTTAACTATGTCCTAGAATGTCATCCTAAAAACAAAAACACGCCTCCCTTGACTGCATCCCAATTCTCTTTCAGGAATTGGTCCATCCGTCTGCTCTCCTCCCTTCACAGCCATAGCTGTCTGTACATGCCGTGTCCACTTCTCACATTCTGCTCACTCCACAACCAATACCAGCATGTGACTTTGGATCTCAAAGATTCCCCCTCAAACATGTCCCACCATTTATCATCTGCCTTCTCCACTTCAATTAGCAGCACCTCTATCCATCCAAGTGCTTGAACCAGAAACCTTGGTGATTTCAATTCCCTTTCCCCTCCTTTTGCATCTAATCCACTAGCATACCTGGTAGGTCCTATCTCTAAAATATATCCCAAACCTATCAAGCTTCCTCTTTCTCCCTGCCTTAACTCAAGACCAGTCCACAACAATCTCTGGTCTAGATTATGCCCTGCTTCCTCTCCTGCCCCCAAGCCTACGATCCATTCTTCAGCCAGTTGCAAAAGTGAGCTTTTAAGAAAGAAAACCTAATCTCATTTTGGGCTCCCAACCTCAACAACCCTGCATGTGCCACACTCCAAACAATCCATTTCTTGCTTCACAAGTCACAGCTTCTGCCCCAGGACCTTCACACACACCAGGCTTCTTTGATGGTCTGTTCCTTTACATGCTCCAGTTCTCAATTTAAATGCTACAGTCTCAGAGAGGTACTGCCTGACTAGCCTAAATATAAGTGCCTTTTGTTCTTCTTTATGGAAGCCATTAATTTTTTAAATATCATTTATCATGATTTGCAATTTATTTTATGTTTCACTCTATTTTCTTTCCCCCATCACAGGTTCAACCTTGCTAGGGACCATGCCATTTTTGCTTTACTGTTTCCCTGATATACAGGTGACAAAATCAGTTGAATGATTTTTTTCTGCAGAATTTTTTCTTATTTCATATAGTATATTACACTAAAACTCTGGTCTATCTAGCCCCCCAACCCAGTTTCATTGAGAAATAATTGACATACATCACTGTATAACTGTATAAGTGAAAGACATAGAGCATGACGGCTTGACTTACGTATATTGTGAAATGATTACAACAGGTTCAGCTAACATCCATCTTCTCACATGGATACAACAAAAAGAAAAAAATTTTTTCTCCTTGTGACGAGAACTCAGGATTTACTCTCAAAAACTTTCTTATATGCCATACAGCAATGCTAGCTACCTAGTCATCATGTTGTACACTACATCCCTAGTATTTATCTTATAACTGGAAGTTTGTACCTTTTGCCCATCTTCTTCCAACTTCCTATCCCCCATCCTCTGCCTCTGGAAACCACTCTGAGTTTGATGATTTGTTTTGTTGAAGAGTCTACATATAAGTGAGATCCTATAGGAGCTGTCTTTCTGACTTATTTCACTTAGCATAATAACTTCAAGTCCATCCATGTTGTTGCAAATGGCAGAAACTCCTCACTTTTTATGGTTGAGTAATACCGCATTATGTGTACACACACACACACACACACACACACACACACACACACACACAACCCCGCTTCTTCATCCATTCATCCATCGATGGACATTTAGGTTTGTTCCATGTCTTGGCTATTGTAAATAATGCTGTTATGAACATGGGGATGCAGGTATTTTTTCAAGTTAGTGCTTTCATTTCCTTTAGATAGATTCCCAGAACTGGAACTGCTAGATCATATGGTAGTTCCATTTTTAATTTTTGAGGAACCACCATGCTGTTTTCCATAGTAGCTACACCAATTTACAATCCCACCAACAGTTTACAAGGGTTCCTTTTTTCCACATCCTCACCAACAATTTGCTATACCTTGTCTTTTTGATGATGGCCATTTTAACAGGCCCGAAGTGGTATCTCATTGTGGTTTTAATTTGCATTTTCCTAACAACTAGTGATGTTAAGCATCTTTTTATATACTTGTTGGTCTTTTGTATATCTTCTTTGGAGAAATGTTTATTCAAGTACTTTGCCCATTTTAAATTGGTTTGGTTTTTTTTTTTGCTATTGAGTTGTATGAGTTCTTTATATATCATGGATATTAACCTCTTATTATATACATGGTTTGCAAATATTTTTTCCCATTCCGTAAGTTGCCTTTCTACTTTGTTGATGGCAAAATTTTCAATAAAGTTATCTAATAACTATGAAAGCATAGCTTAAAAAACTAAGTATCACTGAGCAAATTCAGCATTTGATATCTTGGTTTAGAGTAATGACTTTTCCCTACCTATTCCATAAAGTACTTAAGCTATTTTTATCTCTTAAAATACCCACTGATATAATTCTAGCACAAATCACTCAGGTGCCAATACACTTTCAGTAATCTAGTTCCCAGAAACAGAAAATATTATCAATAATAAACAAAATTAAGAGTTGTGGAGTATCATAACTGTACTATTTTAACATAGTGTTTCTCATTTAATTCTTACAGGAACTCTATAAGAAAGGTTTATTTTCCCTTCCTTTTAAAGATTATGAGGCTGAGGCTTAGAAAGATTAACAATTTGATCAACGGCTGTTAAGTCATGGTGCAGAGACACAAACACAAGCTGTCTGGACTCCAGAGCTCCCATGCCTCTCCTTGATGCTATGCGTCCTAAAATCACACTTCTTAGTCAAGTTATAAAAACTCAAAAAGAAATGCCTACACTCAAGTTTGATACTCTTTAGATCCTGAAAGTATGAGGGAAATGACTCCTAGAAAAATTAGGGGCAATGAGCAACATGAGACAGAGCTAATGATGAAGTGATGAAGAAGATGTCATTAAGAATGAGTTTTGGGGGACTTCCCTGGTGGTTAAGAATCCGCCTTCCAACACAGGGGATGTGGGTTCGATCCCTGGTCAGGGAACTAAGATCCCACAGGCCGCAGGGCAACTAAGCCCGCATGACGCAACTACTGAGCTCACGCACCACAACTAGAGAGAAGCCCACGCGCTGCAACAAAGAGCCTGCACGCCGCAATGAAAGATTCCGCATGCCGCAACTAAGACCCAACACAGCCAAAAATAAATAAATATTAAAAAAAAAAAAGTCTTGTACTTATCTTCTAGATTAGGAGGTGCTGTGAAAGGAACAATGACCTCATTTAGATTTGCCTTTTAGAAACTCCACTGTGGCAGGGAATAGACCAGCTAAAAGAGGGTAACAGAAGAGCATCAGTAAGGTAAGGACATGAACCAAGGCAATTAAGTGGCAGTAGAAACAAATATTCCGGAGACTTTAGGAAGGAGGATCAATAGGACTCCTGGCCTCACTGGGCCAAGAGAGGCAGAGGGTCAAGGTTGATGCCAATACTTTGGTAGAGAGTGGAAGATGATGCAAGCAAGAAGGGAACAAAGGAGAAGAATCAGATGGGGGAATTAAAAATTAATAAATTTGGAACCTAAGGAGTTTGTGGAGGTTATAGGTTTTCCAGCTGGCAGCTTGAAGAATGAGTCTGGGAAGTCAGAGGGAGATATGTTCTAGAGTTTTAATTTTGAGAACGCTTGTAGTACAGTTAACCCTTGGACAATATGGGTTTGAACTGCACAGATCCACTAATAATCAGATTAAGTCTATTCCTAGTACACTACTACATGATCCATAGTTGGTTGACTCTGCAGAACCGTGGATACAGAGGCCTGACTGTAAAGTTATAGATGGATTTTTGACTACATGGGGTTGGTGCCCCTATCCCCTGTGTTGTTCAAGTGTCAACTGTATATGGGTGGTATTTGCCATTCCCATGTCTGAACTTTGAACTATGACCTAGAGCAGAACCAAAGAAAACTCATACATTTAAAAGCCAGGTGAGATAGAAAGAATTAACCAGAAAGCCTGAGAAGGAATAGTCAGAGGTACGGTTCAAGAAAAGAGTGGTGTCACAGAAGTCAAAGAAGAAATATTTAAAGAAGCAAGGTATCAACACAAAGACTGGATAAATTAAAGATGAAAGAGTAAAGGGGTCTCGAGACCATACAGTTGAGAACTGCTGTTCTAAGAGATGCAAGGTGTAAAAGGTAAGACACCACGACCAGAGACTAGAGCAGGAGCAACTAGAGCTGTGGACTCCTGGGCTTCCGCCCAGCAGCATCAGTGCATTCCAGCTGAAGCAGCAACGGCAACAGCCACAGCCTCCGACAGCAGCAGGGGCACGTGCTAGCTGGTTTCAGCTCTGAGGCTACAGAGCCCTTTACTCATCTCTGGGTAATCTTGAGCTGTTCCAGCACCTCTGCAACAATCTCCTAAGATTAAGCCTTTTCGTGTTTGAAATAGAGTGATTTCTGTTTTCCTGATTGTTGGACACTAACTCATATGAAGCAGAGTAATCCCAGAAAACAGTCTCTCAAAGATAGGAATGTGGGTTTGGTACATCCAGGTGATCTTAAGTTGATTAAACAACTATTTTGCCCCTATGTGCTATGGGAAATCAGCCAGCCATTTTCCATGGCAATGAGGGCACCATGGAGTTCAAGTTCAATTAGGTCAGAGGGCCAATCCCATATCTTGTGAGATACTACTGCTGTTGGAACCTTGCTGCTGTAGCAGCTAAACAAGGAATCCAGAAGCCCATACTCTACTGAAGCTGCCATTCCCACCTGTTCCCAGCCTTCTACCTCCCTACCATTTCATGTAGTACAGAAGAGTACCAAAGGGAAGGAATGGGGTTGCCACCCAACAGACCAATAATGAGTACTTATAGCAGGCACTGTACCAGGTATAGTTACAGTGGGAAAATGAGCAAAAAACCCCAAATTGATTTTGACAGATTAGATGTGAAGGGAAGGATGGAAAGACATTATTCAACAGGTAAAACTGAAAGTCGGGATAAAAAGGCACTTTCACTGCAAGTACAATACAAGCAACAAGATGCAGATGGGGACCTATAAGGCTACAAGGTGGAATGAAGGCTGGAGGTGAATAAAGATGAAATGTGAGACAGATTTAGTAACATCTTATACTCATTTCAAAGATACTTTGTAATAAACCTGTACACAGATCAAACTTTGTTAAAACCTCATTTAAACCCCACATTTGGAAAATGGAAAACTATCTGCTTTAAGGCAAGAAGTATGCTTAACTCTAACAATACAATTTAAAGGATTCAATATATAAAACATTAACTTACAAAAGTCTTCAGTAACATCAACTGAATTATCTAAATCATTTAGCCGCCTGATTGTAAGGAACCATGAAAATGAACATTTTCCTGATCTAGAAAAATGAAACTTAAACCTCCTCTCTGTCTCTTACAAGGTAATTTACAATGTAGATACTTACCAAGTGCACTTGTTGCATCTTCAAAAAGGTTTGACCGAGAAGAATCACCTGATGTACTGTAAAATGTTTTCAGAAAATCATGTATCAGAAAGTATGTAAAATCTACCTTAAAGTTTAGTAGCTATCCAATTTGTAGAGATTCTTTGATTTTAATTGAATGTAGAAGTCTGGCTACAGTGTTCAAAAAGGCTTCCAGATTAAACCCCAAAGCTTTATCCATAACATTTATGGCATGGGAAGAATTTTCAATTTTAATACTCATTCTGTTCTGCAAATCCATCATTTAAAATGTCCAAAGATATAAAAGAACATCCTTACAGAGAGCTTACCATTTAAGGAATACAAAAAAGATAACATACAACTAATTCCCTGAAAGAATTTACAAGAAAAATTAAATAATCTATAAGTCAAGTCACAGTAAAAGAAATATCAAAAGCTGTATATGATAAACAGCACATGCAGAAACTGCATTAGGCTGGAAAGGCCTGGGAAGTCTTTACATAGTAGAATTTCATTAGGTCTTATAGTTAAGTTCTGAACACAGAAACTGCAAGAAAGCCTTCAGGTCAAGGAACGCAGCATAAACAAAAAGATGCAGAGGCAGGATAGACCCAAGCTGTAACCAAGTTTTAAGCCAGTTTAGAAGGACTAAGTTTTGTTAGGCAATTGCAGAAGATGAGTCTAGAAAACAAAGAAGACACAAACACAATAATGGAAGACCATAAAGAGAAGGCCAAAGAAAAATAAACTGAGGTTTACAAAAGTGGTAAAGACAGCAGTTAGCAGTTTTGAGTAAAACATACATACAACACAATACACACATATACCTCTGTCCCAATTTTAGAAACAAAACACAGTAGACTTCAGTTCTGAGAAAACCCTACATAGTAAGAGTAACGGAAATACCTAAGTTTGAATTCATAAATTACTTTGTAAGCCTCAGTCAGTTCTTCACCAATACAATGAGGTCAACAATGGTACCCATGTATCCCTAAGTGCTGTGGGTAGGGTTACTGCTGGTAAAGTGCTCAGCAAAGTGCCTGGTATAACACTCAACATGATTGTTATGATTAAGACAATACTTTGGTATAATTTTTAACGTATCTTCATCAACTAGATAGTAAAATTAACATGTAGAAGGCAAAATTTCAAAAAGAACTATATACTACAGTTCTATACTATATATATAGGAAAACAAATTATCCTGCCTTAGACCTGACCTGTGTCTTGTTGTTGTGTGTTTGAACAATTACTGCATGTCAGCAGAACTACAACTGCCTAAATTTTCCCCAGGGGTGCATAGTATTCCATTTAATTGACCAAATCAAACTATAAAGACATTTTTTGTTTGGTTTCCAACCTTTAAATTCTTTCTGTAGTCAAATGTATTAATCATTCCTTTTAAGACTTTTTTGGGTTAAGATTATTTTCCCATGCTCTCCTCTAGTTTATGGTTTCACTTTTACATTAAATCCCTATCCATCTAAAATTTATTTTTATGAGTGTAAGATGTGATCCATCTTTTTTTTACCTCCAGATGGCTAGACATTTATCCTAATAGCATTTTCCCCACAGTGGTCTGAAATTACATTTTTATCTTATATTAAGTCTCTGTATGTATTTTGTTCTGTTTCTAGACTACTATTTCACCAAGCAGTCTTTCTAGTTAAGAGCCATACTAAATTGTAATCATTACCATGCATAATACATTTTACTATCTGGTAGAATTAGACCCCTTTGTTACTGTTCTTTTATAGAACTATTTGTGCTATTTTTGCACATTGTTTTAAAATTTCTTTTTAAACATTACAGATAAGACTGAGATACCGTTTAACCACCATTCAATCTTGATTCTGCCTCAACACTCCTCCCCTCCCCATCCGCAGAGGAAACCACTTTATCAGTTAGTGTGTTGTCCCTCTGCTACTGTTTTTCTACACATTAATATGCCACCCACAGAAAATATGCAATGTTGTTATGTGGCTTTTGTTTGGTTTGTGGTTATTGCCTATACTGTTCTGCAATCTGCTATTTTCACTTGATAACAAAGCCTTGAAACCACATTTATTTAATATGCATATATACTGCATACTTTAACTGGCCTGTCGTATTGGATATCAGAGCTCCTCAAACTATAAGAAGCCTAAAAATTCACCAGGAGAGCTTGTTAAAATACAGATCTCTAGGACCCACGCCCAGAAATTCTTATTTAGAGGTCTAGGGTGGCGCCTAACAATTAATTTCAAACAAACTCCCAGTGATGCCGATGTTGTCTATTCACTACCACACTTGAATAGCACAGTTCTCTTAATACAAATAACATGTCGAGTCATGCCCTTACTAATGGATATTTAGGTTGGTTCCAATTCGTCCTCAGTTACAAGCAATACAGCCCTTGTGCACAAGTGCAGTTTCTCTAATGTAGATATCAACAAGTGGAATTTGCACTGCAATATGTGGTTTTTAAAGAACAAAACTGACCTAAAGAAACAAATCCCTAATAATGAAATGTCAGGCCAGGGTGATAAACAAACTTTCTGACACTCCTCAAAATTCATACCAGCGTATCTCCTGATAATTATCTCACTGAGTTCTGTGCTTTATAAGACACTAAATGTTTTATAGCACAAATGAAGAAACTAAGGCACATTTAAGCAGCTGGTTTTCTGAGCTTCCCTCCCTTCCCTTTCTGTGCTATCCTTCTCTGAGGTGTATAATTTCGGGAAATAAGAGTATAGGGTTGGACTTCCCTGGTGGCACAGTGGATAAGAATCCGCCTGCCAATGCAGGGGACATGGGTTCGAGCCCTGGCCTGGGAAGATCCCACATGCCGCTGGGCAACTAAGCCCGTGCGCCACAACTACTGAGCCTGCACTCTAGAGCCCGTGAGCCACAACTACTGAGCCCACGTGCCACAACTACTGAAGCCCGCGCACCTAGAGCCTGTGCTCCGCAACAACAGAAGCCACCGCAATGAGAAGCTCACACGCTGCCAACGAAGAGTAGTCCCCGCTCACCGCAACTAGAGAAAGCCACACACAGCAACTAAGAACCAAAAGCAGCCAAAAATAAATAAATAGATAAATAAATATATATTTAAAAAAAAAAGTAAAAGGTTGGTGTACAAAGCCCAAGTAAGTAGGCAACTCTGGAGTCTGCTTTTCTGACCATCAACTCCTTTATGTAATCTCTATGGGTCTGAAAAGATAATCCTGACTCTTGAGAACAGATGAATAAAACTGTACCCCCAAGAAGAAATAAAAAGAATAGAGATAATAAAAAAACTTGAATTGATGATATTAGCACATTAAAATGGATTGATCAATTTGAGAATTCTTACACTATGGAGCTTTTTAAAAGGAGCTTAAAGCAATTAAGAAAATAAGATATACTGTACCAACTCAAGACATATTTAATTAAGTTTACAATGTTTAAATGATTTGGAAAACCAATTTGTGAAATTTATAAGTTCCCTCCCATACACAGAAAAGATGTAACAGCCTTTAGATGCAATAGCATAGGCCGACTCTGGGTTGTCTCCCACTAGTTAAGGGTGATTGTATGCAATTCTAGCTGCACGTGGGAGAAGTACCAAATTAGGCAACAGTGTTTCAGAATGCCTAAAGCAAAGTACAGCAGGCTGACATAGGGAAAATATTTTACTACCTGAACCTGTGTTCTCTTGGGGAATTAGATCCTTGAAAAGAGGCCCGAAGCAGTAACAAACCAGGTGACTCAAACCCCTCCCAACATGGCTGACTGACTCAAAGAAACGGCACTCAAAGACAGAACACTAAAATGAAAGATGATGAGAAAGAATTCATGACTAAATTCTTTCTCATCATTGTATTTATCACAGACATCCTTCTATGTCAGTGTTTCCAAATGCTGCATAGTTTTCCATTGTGACTGGTCCTAATTCCAGGACTCTACTGCCACTGAGGTCCTGAGTTGCACCAAAGTCACAAAATACAAACCGCTTGCTTCAGTGCCAATACATACTGGACACAAAGCAACTCAGGCTCTCAGATAAAGAAGAGATTCCCGTGTATGATTTCCAGCCAAGAGAACTGAAGCATTGTTTTGGTTATTTTATTTATCATTGGGGAAAAAAACCTTTGTCACAAACTACTCAATAATCCTAACTGCCAACTTCCCACAAGAACTTTTTTTTGCTCCCCAAATATCCCAGCACTTTTTCTTCTGTTCTAAAGATCTACATAGGCAAAAACTTAAATTTCTATACAACTTCACAAAGATGTAGATACTTACTCAGCACATACTGTGTGCCATGTGCTATATCATATCTTTTACTTATTTCATTTAATCCTTATAACAACTCTATGAGATAGGTCCTGCTGTCATCCACATTTTACAGATGAGGAAAAATCCAAAGACGTTAATTTCTTTTCTAAGGTTAAGACCTAACAAATGTTAGACCCAAACACAATACTACGTAGCAACTGGAAAAATTTACTGACATGGTAGGATGTTTATGATAGATGTGACAATAGTGAAAGAATATAGGTCAAATATAATAATGATTGGGGGAAAAATGTCAAGTTATTTATAATGTGTCAAGCTATAATATACTGTCAGATTATTTTATAATTCTCCTTCTTTTTGGTCATTTGTATTTCCTAACTTTTCTACACAAAATGAATAATGACTTTGACCCCTTTCCCTTCCCCTGGGAGAAAAAAAAACAATGCAGAGTATACAAATTCAGATTACCAAACAGACACAAGCATACTGCTTTAGTCAGGGTTCAAAGTTTAGAAAAAATTTAACATAGTAGATAGAAAGTTAGTTTGATCAAAACAATAATCAAAATAAATACATTCATGAAGTCACTTTTATGAACATATTCCTATACAATTTCCTAGAATCCAGTTCTTACCTGTCAGTTGATGTTGGGCTAGCGGCCACTGGTGTTTCTGCTGGCTTTTCTGCAGGTTTCTCTTGTTTTGTTGCACTAGCAGGTGCAGGTTCAGAAGACGCTGTCGTTGATGCTGGAGTGACAGATGCAGGTGTGGGAGTGGGAGCCAAAGTGGGGGCAGGGGTTGGGGCCTGAACCACAGTTGGTGCTGTGGAGGAACTAACTGTGGTAGTGGTGGCAGAATTTGATTGCTGAGTTGTAGCTGGTGCTGGTGTTGTCACTGCTTTGGGCTAAACACATTACAAATCAAAATAATGCATTATGACAAAACACTGCATTATTACCTGATCTCTGGATGCTACAAACAAACATAACACTAATACAAGTTTGTAACTTGAAAATAATTTTGTAAGGTGACATAATGAGTGATCAATAGCAGCAATCTGAATCACTATTTATGTTATTATTTCAAAGCTGATGAGAGCATATATATTAACTATTAACTTCCATTAGCTTTAGCCAATGGTTTCAGTCTTCGGATCATTATGAAAAAGAACCAAAAGAAGCAAATATTTTAAAACGTACAGAATGTGTATCCAGAAAAAGAACCACATAATTCCCCCCCAAAACTTCACAATTAAAGTTTCTTGGTTACAACTTCAAAGTATTTATCGTCATTTGAAAGCAACAAAAATAACGTTCTTGAAATGAAAGTATAAACAGAAGTATGATTAATGAACATGCCAGAAAGTCTACTGTATTTTAGAGGAGGGAAGAAAATCCCAATATTGACTACAAGCCAATAGGTGTAAGTACAAAGAGATTAACATAACTTTTGAGATGTATATACAGTTAAACCGACAAATAAAGGCCAAATAAAGTTACAACCGCATGCTCAGCACTTTCTGAACTAGAATCAGAGCCATAAACATTCCCACCAAGCAAAAAGCAATTACATATGGGTAAAAATCATATTATATGAGTTTTATTCTTCTACAGCCTATCAATACTCACTACCTGCTTAGCTCATAACTTACCTAAGGTGAAAAGGTAACTGATTTGATGGAAGATGAGATTAAAATTCAATATAATTTGCCCCAAGTATAAATCAACAAACTGTAAATGCAATGAGTGGATTTGTGCCTTGTTCTATTTGAGCTAGTATAGAGTGTACTGGAAAAAAGTGCCTTGTGCAAGGTAGGGGGATGGGACTTACCTATCCTGCTTCACTCTTAGTTATGTTCTAAATAGTCAACGTTACTATAATACTAAAGGAAATAAGACCATAACAAATACATACCCAAATGTGTGGCTACCACATTTTCCACTATGTACTATGTATGATAAAACTAGACAAGGGAATACTATTCAGCCTTAAAAAGGACAGAAATTCTGGCACATGCTACAATGCGGATGAACCCTGAAGACATTACACTAAGGGTAATAAACAAGTCACAAAAGGACAAATACTGTATGATTCCACTTATACGAGGTATGAAAAGTAGTCAAATTCATAGAAAGGAGAACAGTGGTGTCAGGGGCTGGGGGGCGGGGGAAATGGGTAGTTACTGTTTAACAGGTACAGAGTTTCAGTTTGGGAAAATGAAAAAAGGTTTAGAAACAGATGGTGGTGATGGCTACACAACAATGTGAATGCATTTAATGCCAATGAACCAAACACTTAAAAATGGTTAAATCTGTAAATTTTGTGTTGTGTACCACAATTTTTGAAAAAACTAGATGAGGCAAAGTTTCCTCATATGATTCTGTTCCTGTGTATTTAAAGTTTAACATTTAATAAGTGCTTAAATATAGCAAAATCAATATGGTTCTTAATAGATTTAAAAAAATTAAGTCCAGTACATATAAACTGTTTAGCTGCTTTTCATTTCTCACTACAAAAGTATTCCATAATTAAAATTTACTTGCTCACTAGGGGCAAGACGGGAATAAAGACGCAGACCTACTAGAGAATGGACTTGAGGATACAGGGAGGGGGAAGGGTAAACTGGGACAAAGTGAGAGAATGGCATGGACATATATATACTACCAAATGTAAAATAGCTAGTGGGAAGCAGCCGCACGGCGCAGGGAGATCACCTCTGTGCTTTGTGACCACCTAGAGGGGTGGGATAGGGAGGGTGGGCGGGAGGGAGACGCAAGAGGGAAGAGATATGGGGATATTTGTATATGTATAACTGATTCACTTTGTTATAAAGCAGAAACTAACACACCATTGTAAAGCAATTATACTCCAATAAAGATGTTAAAAAAAAATTTACTTGTTCAACTTTGTTTTCTACTGCATATATCAATTACTTTGAGACTTTAAAAGAAACTCACATTTATTCTATCTTCAGTCTTTGACAAACTGGTTTCCAATTACCTATTTAAATTTATTTTGGGTGCTACAAATAACACTACTCTTCTGAGATTATTAGGAGTTTAGAATTTAGGATCATAATTCAGTCCTAAAAGTATCATGAGCACCACCACTCCTCTATTTGTCTTAACTCTCTACTGCATGTTTACGTATCTTTAAACAAGTATATAAATAAAACAAAAATCCTGAAAGAATCCATATTCATTCTCTGCTTTAGAGAAAAACTTTTGACTTTTATTTCAGTCCGATAAATCACAAAAAAGTTCCTGTTAAAAACCTTCTCACAATAATCATTCCATCATTCGCTTAGCTGTCTTTTCCCTTTTTTAGTTTCTAAAAATCTATCCCACTGGCTAAGAAAAATCACTGAAATTGTTAATCTATATGTCTTTTTGGCCCTGAAGTATTTGTTAGGTCTAGTACATCAATTAGCAAATCCTTTTAAGGCACTCTTATTAAAAACTACAAAATGAGAAACACTTATTCAATTTCTAAGAATCACATTCTCTAATAATTATACAATTAGTGATTTTACTAATCCAACAATACCTAATAATTTTTAACATGACACTTCACATATCAGTTGTTTTGACATATTTAAAATTATGCTCAAACTACAAATATATGAAACTATTAACTTTATAGTTGACTCAAAGCAAACTGTTAAAATCTTTAATACAATTAAGTGCATGCCACTATGGATGTGTATAAACTGTTTTCACTTGAAAGTGTAAAGCAAGACTTGGGATCATCTTTTTTTTTTTTTTAAACTCACATGCATAAAGATATATACAACGAGGTTGAAACTTACTTTTGTCACCATAACTACCACGAAGTTTTTCTCATCAATTTTATATTCTTTTAGAGCAGTATCATCATTGAGGATTTTGCCTAGCACATTAAGAAAAAAACATATTACTGAAGGCACCGTAACTCTGTCTTACACTAACTGAGGTTAAAACAATCACCAACATCAATTCTATTAAAACTTTCCCCAAAGAAAAAGATTAACCAGTCAGCCAAGATAAACATAAGTGGATACATGATTAGTTAAGAAGGCATAAATAAATATTTGACTAAAAGACAGCAAACTCATATACTGTATGTAGATATCTCAATCCCAAACATTTCTTTAAAATTATTACTTATAATAAAAAAGACTTGCTGGGTAAGGAAATATTAACTAGGTCCTGAGAAAGAGGAGATCATGAAGACAAATAAAATTCAATTTTGAGATGCTCAAGGATTCCCCACCCCTTCCCCGGAATAACCTATAATCCCTCTTGATGGAAGGAAAAATGAACCAACTGCCTGCTCCCACAAATACTGGATACCTGCAACACAGAAATGTTCCACTGCTATAAAAATAAGATACTCATAGTGTCCTGATACACAGAAATGGTAAGATAATATAGAACTGAGTAAGGCACACAGACTATATAAGATTTTAGTCATGCAGAAGGACAAATGTAAGGTCAGGATTCCTTCAGGCTTCCTTTTCCTTGAAATTCGTTTTCCATTTTTAAAAAGTTATTGAATCAAAAGGTGCAAGCATTAAGACAAAAGGGAATAGTGTCTCTACTCAGCATAGGATTGAAAAAACAGGCCAAGACTAGGAAGCAGAAATTCTAGTTTTATGTCTGCCATCAACTACATGCATCTCTTCAGGCTTCTGATTCCTCATCACAGGGCTGGTGTTTCCTCTAAACCACCTCAGTTAAGAAAATACTTTAAAATCTCTATGTAGAAAGAGACAAGAATCCATGGGCAACTCAAGATCCACCTTACCGACATCTACAATGACAGTGCTCAGTATTTCTTCTCAAGAACAAAGAAAAGAATTTTCTCCACAAAATTCACATATCAAGTCTATTTTTAACACACATTTTTCTGGTTACTAGTGAGGCTAGTTAATTTACAATTTCCTATTCATATCCTTTGTTGCTTTTTAATTGGGTCATCCTCTCTTTACTGATCTGTAAAAGCTCTTTATATAATCTGAATATTAATCTTTCTTCTCCTGTTGCTTATTTATAGTGTCTTTTGACATATAAGGTCTTCTGTATTCTTCAATTTTGGTATTTTATTTAAAATACAGATAAACTGAAATTTAATTTCACAGGAATGATTCCAAGTACATTAATACACATAATCAGTATAAATGGTTTCATTCCAATAGATTAAAAAAGATGCTCAGCTTGATGGGAAAACTGAAGAAACACGTGGACCCCTATCTTGCACCACTCACAAAAATTAACTTGAAATGGATCAAAGACTTAAACATAAGGTCTGATACCATAGAACTCCTGGAAGAAAGTGTAGGGAAGAAAGTCAGAGATTTTGGTCTTGGCAATATTTTCTGGGCATGATGCCAAAAGCACAAAAAATAAAACAAAAAAAATGGACAAATGGGACTACACCAAACTCAAAAGCACTGCACAGCAAGAAACAAATAACAAAATGAAAAGAATTCCACAGAATGGAACAAACTACAGAATGAGAGAAAATTTTTGAAAACCATATATCAGATATGGGGTTAATATCCAAAATACATAAAGAACTCAGTCAACTCAATAACAAAAAACCAAACAATCTGATTAAAAATCAGCAGAGTAAACCAACATTTCTCCAAAGAGGACATCGAAATAGCCAACAGACAGATGAAAAGATGCCCAACATCACTAAGCATCAGGGAAATGCAAATCAAAACGAGGTATTACCTCACACCTGTTAGAATAGCTATCATCAAGAAGACAAGAAACAAGAGGGGATGGTGAGGTTGTGGTGAAAAAAAGAATCCTTATACAGTGTTGGTGGGAATGTAAATTGGTCCAACCACTATGGAGTATATGGAAGTTCCTTAAAAAATTAAAAATAGATCTACCATATGATCCAGCAATTCCACTTTTGGGTATATACCCAAAGAAAATGAAAACAGGATTTTGACAAGACATATGCACTCCCATCTCTACAGCAGCACTATTCACAATAGCTAAGATATGGAAACAATCCAAAATGCCCACCAATGGATGAATGAATAAAAAAGACGTGACCCATATACACAATATTATTCACCCATGAGAAAGAAGATATCCTGCCATCTGCAACAACATGATGAACCTTGAGAACATTATGCTAAGTATGCTATCACTTATATGTGGAATCTAAAAACCTAAACTTATAAAAAAAAAAGTATTTTACCTTGGTGGTTACCAAGGGTATGGGGCGTGGGGGAGATAAGAGTGATGGTGTTTAAGAGTACGAACTTCTAATGAGTAGTAAATAAGCCATAGAGATCTAATGCACAGTATAATGAACACAGACAATAACACTGTACTGCTAATCATGTAATCCGATAAATATCGTTACACTGGCAATCATATTACAATATATAAGTGTATCGGAGTAACACCCTGTACACCTTATACAATGTCACACAAACTAATTCAATAAAAAATTTTTAAATTCAAAAAACAAAACAAAACAAAACAAATACAGCCAGTTACATAATACTTACAAAAGATAAAACTAATAAGTAAAACTAACATCACTGGATGGAGAAATATATAAAGCAAATGTGAAAAAACAGAGGACTGAATATTAATAACATTCAAATGACTGTTCATTCTCTGCTTTTATTTGTACAATGTTTCTGACAATCAATTTGTATACACTACAGTTTGTAAGATGGCAATTTCTAAAACTAAAGAATGTCACAGTACACAAGAAAATGGCATATTAATTTCAGCATTTAATGCATACCTGCATAAATTAATTTTTGACCTGCTACAGGAAAGGCATCTTTACCCTTTTCAGATTCAATCTTCTCTTTCAGTGCTCTTACCTATAGGAAAAAATTTTTTGATTTTTGAAAAAGTCTAAACAAATGAAAATCCAGAATCTGAACAAATGATGCAAGATAAAAATTTTATACATACTATTAATGACTCCAAAAACTTCAAAGATCATGTCTTTATAATATTACGTCAGAAAGACCTATTATTAACAACCCATACTACTAGGTAGAAGTATAAACGTATAAACTGTTTTACCATCTGTTCCACGTACACAGTTTTTTAAAAAAAGACTTTATCAGTTGACTTTATAAGTCTATTCAAAATAAAGGTTTCAAAAGCAGAAAGTTTTTGATTCTCACTATAAAGTTTATGGGCTTATTTCTCACAGAGTAAGAAAGTAAAGAAAAGCTCTCTAATCTAAAAGGTCTAAGAAATAAAGTGGTCTTGTCCACAATAATAATAAAAAGAAAGTTAAATGTGAATGTTAAAAGGCAAATTATTCACTTTAAAAGTGGCTAATGTTTCATTATAATCACCTGAGGGAGCTTTATAAAGACCAATTAAAATATAATTTCTGAGGGTGGGTCTGGACATCAATATTTTTGAAAAGCTTTACAGTTGGTTTCAAAGTTCGGCCAAACTTGAGAACCACTGTGTTACTTCAATGATCTTGAACAGGTAGCTCAGTTTTTCTCAACATCAGTCTCATCTATAAAGAGGGACTGGAATACATGATCTTTATGGTCTTCCAACCCTAAAATTACATGACCACAGGTTCATTATGAAGTATTGATACTTAGAAAAAGAGTGCAATCAATTTCTGAAGTAGGGTGGCATAGGAGTAAAAAAAAAAAAGGCAAGGAGACATAATGGAACTAAATTTCACTACTTTAAATGACCAAGAATCAAGGGGGAAAATTCCATTTCCTTCAGTTCCCAGAATTCTTCTAAAAATTGTCTGGGGCTTCCCTGGTGGTGCAGTGGTTGAGAGTCCGCCTGCCGATGCAGGGGACACAGGTTCGTGCCCTGGTCCGGGAAGATCCCACATGCCGTGCAGCGGCTGGGCCCATGAGCCATGGCCGCTGAGCCTGTGCGTCCGGAGCCTGTGCTCCGCAACGGGAGAGGCCACAACAGTGAGAGGCCCGCGTACCGCAAAAAAAAAAAAAAAAAAAAAAAAAAAATTGTCTGAATTGATAGCTCTGAGCTTTAAGTGGTAAACTGTCACGATAGGGACACAAAAGGTAGGGTTCCTCCCCAAATCACATTGCTACTATAAGTAGTAGCTGAAATCCAAAACCAGCTCTTCTGACTCCAAGCTTTAGAGCAGAGTATTTTGCAAATGCCACATAAATCACCCTTGCTATACTGATCTTCCTGAAGTGGGCCAGTAGCATCACTGCTATTCTGATATCCCCAAAGTGGAAATCCATCACAAGAATCTCAACCCGCTATATATATGATTAAGAGTGGGAAAGGAGGACAAACAACAACAAAAAAACCCTCTAGTCATTTTACTACTAAATAACATTGCTTCAAAAAATCAAAACTGTGATTAAAGAATACTAAAACATAACAATGAGAACTCTACATAACAATACCTATAAGATGTGGTTAAAAAAGTAATCATAGACTAACACTAAACATGTTTATTATTAAACAAGAAGGAAAATTAATAAACTAAGCACGCAACTCAAATAGAAATAACAAGACACATAACAAAAGAAAAAAGGCAAATAAAAAATTAAGAGAAATGGTAGAAAATGGTTCTTGTGCCAACAGAAAAATGGACTAATGACAGGGGCAGGCAATTCACAATTATACACCCAATAAAAAGAAAAGCTCAACATCATTAGTAACCAAAAGCACAAATTTTAATGTCAGACATCATTAATCCAATAGACGGTCATACTGGAAAAGACTGTCTTGAACAATTTTTGGTGTTAAGTGTGAAGAGACACACTCTCAGAACGAGGGTATCAAATGATATAATGTTTTGGGGGCAATATGCCAGGACACCATGACATTTTGGGGGCAGAGGGTGTGTGTGTGTGTGTGTGTGGATTCAACGCAGCAAAACCACCTTGGGTCATGTGTCAAAGAAAATACGTGAACTTTTGTAGTATTTGAAGTATATCTCAATAAAGATGAAAAAAATACCTTGTAGTAAACAATCCTGTTTACAACTGCATCAAAAAAAAAGAAAATAAGTGAACCAGACTTTGGAACCAGGTTCCCTGACCTGTCCAAACTTCTGGCTTTGTTCCTTAACCTCAACCCAATGATCTTTACTTCCAATCCACTTAAGTCATCTACTCACAGTCATTCAGGACACAGGCTGAATCTCATCATCCCCAAAATGCTCTTTGAAATGGTAAGTGCCAATCTCCTATTCCCACCAGCTCTCTCAGTAACTGTTCACTACACCTGATCTTGCATCTCATTACAACTTTGTTTCCTTGAGCCTCTTACTTTCATTCATTCTGATCTTTACTGCAAGCTCTATTCAGCTTAGACAATAATGCCACTGCTTCTATCACTTTCTTCCTAACATCACAGACTTGTTTGCCTTTCTGTTGCTCCTACCAGGTAAAACTCCACATCTGGACCAGCACAGTTGAATTTGTCAGTACTCAAAATAAAATTTACTTCAACCACTGTGGTGTCATACTCTTCTACCTCACTTAGCTAACACATCTCACCTTTAATGTCTAACCAGCTGCCTATCCACATTTATATCCAGTCTTCTAAATGTTACTGGAGAAAAAGAACGACACCCCCAATCCTTCTGTTCCCCTGGTTAGCCCTCTCCTCCCTCCTCCAAGAGGTTGTTTGAAACCTGTACTCTCCTCTAAATCTGATTCCCAACACTCCCCCCCCAACCCCCTGCAGATGACCATTTTCTACTTCAAGGTACAGAAGACACCACAGGAACTCACACCCTCAACTTTCTGCTACCAAACTGACACATGGTTTTTTGCATCCAGATCCACCTAATCTCAATCTTCTTCCCTACTAAATGAAAGCTATCCCTCTCTTCAAATCTAATTCCTTTCTTCAGTACCTTGCTAGATTCATTATGTTTCCTACTCCCCCACCCCGCCGAGTTGTATTTTCAACCTCTCCCTCAAAGCCAGTTCATTTCCATTCACACTTAAACAGACCCAATTCTCTATCATCTTAAAAACACACAAAATCCCCCACAGTCTCCTCCTCCTCTTAGTCTCAAGTAATTTTCAAAAAATTAACTATACATTGTCTTTACTTACTCATAACCCCACACTTATTACTCCAGGGTGCAACACAATGCTGATAAACTGAAGCACAGACTTTGTTCTCATTCTGCAGCTTATTTTCTGCAGTAGTGCTACTCCCACAATTCCATTAAGACTGCCCTCACCAGTACCACTAAATTCAGCAACATCATCATCAGATACTTCTTAGTCCTTCTCTGTAGTATTACTTGACCTCTCTGCCACATTTGACAGTACTAACTCATCTCTCCTTTACGCACTGTTTTCCTTTGGCTTCCATAACACCACACTCTTCTGGTTTTCCTCCTCTCTCTTTGTTCACTCCTTTTTGAAATCCTCTTCCTTGGCGAGACCTTTAAGTGTTACTTAGGGCTATGCCCAAGACTGCCTTTTCTTCTACACAGACTTCTAGGATAATCCATTTCATCTACTCCTAGTTTTAAGAACCATTCATATGTCATGTGTATCTCTAGCCCAGCTCTCTCCTGACTCTCTACTTGATGCCTTCACTGGATGTCCCATAGGCATATCAACCATAATGTAATTGCTGAAAGATGGTTTCTAGACTACTTTGTCTAAGTCTTCCCTAACTCAATCAAATTGAGCACACTTTAAAACAGCTATAAAGAAAGGCCTTCTTTCTGGATGTTGCAAAGAAGGAAAAGGTAGCAACTCTGCACATGGTTTCCCTTGGAAAGGTTATGTCCAGCAGCCAATGTAGTTACGACTCCTCTGTGCTGCACCCCGTGCCAATACTTCCAGTAAGTCATCTCAACAGGATGGATCTAAAACTGAGCACTATGATCCCAGTAAATAACCAGGCTTCTCCAAGGCTAACAAATAAGAAGCAGGAACTAAACTTTCATTTTGCTGCTTATTTCCCCCTAGATAAAGAATGGGAGTTTATCATTGATTCAACTAGAGAAAATGCATGGTTAACACTCAAGAAGTCAAATTTTTTCTAGCCACATACTTCTCTCTTACGAAATTGTGCATTTTAAAAGAAAAATATACTCAACATCTAATACTAAACATAGTTGACGTGGTTTTTATTTTTTCCCCAAAAGGGAGATAATCACTATGAAAAAGTGCCAACACAAAAGCAGATCAGTTATCCTTTTTCATCCCATTCCCTTGCGAGGTATTTGTCTCTTCCTTCTCCTATATTCCTCACATTAAATCATTTATCCAGTTGTTCCAACTTAACCATCTAACTACCTCCCAATGTGAACACTATATTGCATCCCATGGCACTACCCTAGTTCAGGCCAACCACCATTAAAAGTAGTTCTTTCGGGCTTCTCTGGTGGCGCAGTGGTTGAGAGTCCGCCTGCAGATGCAGGGGACACGGGTTCGTGCCCCGGTCCAGGAAGATCCCACATGCCGCAGAGCGGCTGGGCCCGTGAGCCATGGCCGCTGAGCCTGTGCGTCCGGAGCCTGTGCTCCGCAACGGGAGAGGCCACAACACTGAGAGGCCCGCGTACCACAAAAAAAAAAAAAAAAGAAATTAGTAAGAGCAAATAAGTTTTGGCAATTAAACCATTAGCAAAAGGAAACAGAGACCTAAAGCCAAATATGTTTACAAAAGAATTTCATAGATTTACACTATGGGCAAAGCTTTTTCCTCTTTGGTTCCTTGGGTGGTATCCTTCCATTTGAGAAACTGGTGCAGGCACCAAGGAGTATTTCCTGAATCTCTTCCACAGAGTCAGTTTCTGCTAATTCTAAAAACAGAATTATGAAGATGTTGGTTGACATCAGTGCAACAGGAAAAATCTCCCCACTGGACCCAAGGAATGAAAAAAATGTGGCACAAGAGTTTTTTTTTTTTAACTGAAAGAATAACTAAGACTACAGTATTAATAATATGTGGATAAACAGTAAACAAAGGCAACCAATTCTCAAATTAGGGTTATGATCCAAAAGGCTACTTTTTAAAATATAATTTTAAATACAGAATTAATTTCCCCCACAGAAACTATGTTATTCAGGCTCCTAAACCTACCTATTTACGCCAATTTAATCTCTTCTATTATAAAATATATCCCTAACAGTATGGTTTCAACAATCAAAACAGACACAGACTTTGAAGATTGAAAAGTAGAAACTCCCAAGTTACTTGTAAATTTTCAAGTTTCTATATAGGCAGAAAATGGATCTAACATACTACAAAGAAGCCACCTACCTCATTCAACCAGAAGTGTGTGGCAGAGAGGGCAGAGGGAGAGACAAATAACAATTTTTATCTACCTGTTGAAGTATCTAGGACCTATTCGTACATATTAGTCATTTGTAGTTGGTCTACTTCCTCTGCTGGAATAGGTATATGTAATGTTAAAGGGTTTATAAAGTTCATTCTATTATAAAATTAGCTCTTTGAGACATTACACAAGGAATGTATTTATCCAAACTTATAGGCAACAGACATGGTGTCCTTCAGCAGGATTCACTGTTCTACAGCAGGCTTAAATTTAGCACATTTCTTTCCAAAGGCAACAGAAATTTTATACATTATCTATCAAATAATCTCAATTTCCAATAAGCTAAAGGCAGAACACTGCTCTCAACACTGAAACTGCTGATTACATCAAGCTAAGAAAATGAGGATATCTCACGTACACAAACCTTGTTCAAAAAGGACAGTGAAAACACTGATCAAAATAACTGTAAACAGGACTTGTTAAAAAACAAATTGCATAGATTTATTTCTGATTTCACAATTCACCAAAAGTTTTTCAGATCCATAATCTCATCTGATTTTCAGATCAACTCTACGAGGAAGGCAGGTAAAATATTATTACTCCCATTTTACTCACAAGAAAAGAGATTTAAGTACTATGCTCAAGGGCACAGGGCAACTATAAAGGGGGAGAAAATTCTCCTCTAGTTTAGGAATAGCATGATGTATTTGAAAGAGCAAGATGTTAAAAAAAAAAAGCAAACAGACTCAAGAGCTACTCTTAAGTTCTGATGTAAGGCAGAGGGAGAAATGGAGGAGTAGACAAATGTGGAGACAAGGGAGCGTTTTATTAAGACAAGGAAAATGTTTAGATACTCTAGAAATGGAAAAATTGGGCTTCCCTGGTGGCACAGTGGTTGGGAATCTGCCTGCCAATGCAGGGGGACACGGGTTCGAGCCCTGGTCCGGGAGGATCCCACGTGCCACGCAGCAACTAAGCCCGTGCGCCATAACAGGAGAAGCCACTGCAGTGAGAAGCCCGAGCACCACAGACAAGAGTGGCCCCCTGCTCGCCGCAGCTAGGGAAAGCCCGCGCAGAGCAGCAAAGAGCCAATGCAGAAATAAATTAAATAAATTTAGAAATGGAAAAATCAATGATGTAGAAAAGGAGAACTGATGGAGTGATGTCCTTCATAAACGACAAGAGTTTAGGATGCTGTGGTAAAGTGGGGGGGGGGATTGGCCTTAGATAGCACCATCCACGATACATAGCTACCTCCACAATAAAAGGAGGCTAGCAGGTAGGGAGTTCCAGTAGCATCTTGTAAAAGTTCTGTCCCGACTGTTTCTATATTTTCAATAAAACCTAAAATCTAGGGTCACTGATTGAAAATAAAGAGAGAAGATGATATGAAATCTGCCTATGACAGTGGAAAAGTGAATAGTGAAATGTATGACTGTCACTACAAGGGCCTGATTACGATTATTGTTCAGGAATTTAAGTGAGACAAGTCAAGGTGCCTACGTGTTCGCCTTCTAGCTGCACAGGTACAAACACAGACTTGAATTTAATCATATTTGGAGTATTTCAAACAAGAATAATGGAGTGAGAGTGGGACCATGTTGTTAAGCACTGTCACTAAGCACTCTGTGTATCATATCAAACTCATAACCGTCAAAACAATCCTGTGAGGTTAGTACTTCCATGGCTGTGTTCTCTTTTTACACATGAGGAAACAGGCACAAAATCGGGTAACTTGCCAAAGGTCCCATTCCACAGCAAGTACTAAGGCCAGGATTGAAACTTAGGCAGCCTGGCTCAAGAGACATGCTATACCTGACCCTTGCAAGGGAGTGATTATAGTCACTGACTCTACCTCAGCTGGGCACGAGGGGAGGGCCAGTGAAAAGGAGTATGGATGGAATAGACTGCTAAGTCTCATTAGCATTGGAATCAGAGGGAAGTTAAAGTGGGATACTAAAAACTGATTACTGTGGATGGGGGGAAGAGCTACAGTTACTGGTTGTGATAAGAGCTAGTTACCAGTCATGAGTCTGAATAACTGAGGTAGAGTATAAGGAAAGATCACTGGATGAGCGATTAAGGAACAGAAGGTCAGAGTATGGGCAAGAACATCATTCACAGACAGTGAAACTACCAAGGCCATTGCTGTATGACCCCAGGCAAGTTACCAATCATGCTGGTCTCCATTTCTTCTTTTTAAAACATACACTATTACATATTTTCCACAATTCTGGGGGGGGGGGGGGGGGGGGGGCAGACAGAGTGACACGCACACACGTGCACACGCACACACACACAC